>NC_134861.1:11560000-11860000 GCF_049852395.1 Peromyscus maniculatus bairdii
TGCATCAATTAATGAACAAGACGATATCCAACAGACATGCCCACAGGCCACTGATCTAGGTGATTCCTCTATTGAGACTTTCCTCCCAGATGAATCTAGGTTTGTCAAGGTGAAAAAGCTCACTAGGACAATGGGTGGGGTGGGGATTAAAACAATGTCCTCCAGCATGATGAGATTTGAGATTTGACTCCAGACTCTACCGGGCTCCTGACTTTCTGAGTTCTGGCCCAGGAAGTCACCCAGACAGCCTTTTCTCAAAGTACTAGAGGACTCAAAGTGAAGAATTAGAGCTGGATGGGACAGATGCATCCAAACAGTTCAGCTTGTCTACTAAAAAGGAGAAAGATCGGACTGAAATGAGATAATCTACTATTGTGTTTTTAAAAGAACTCACCATCATGAAACCATTGATTTCATCATCGCACAACAGTAGTTAATGACATCATGATTCAGGGAAGTAAAAAGATGTTGTGCTGGATAGTTTTATGTCAACTTGGCACAAATAAAAGTCATCTAAGAGGAGGAAACTCAATTACGAAAATGACTGCAGGCAAGCCTATAGGACATTTTCTTAGTGATTGATGGAGGAGAGCCCAGCACATTGTGGGTGGTGCCATCCCTGGGCTGGTGGTCTTGGGTTCCAAGAAAGCAATTGAGTAAGCCAGAGGGAGCAAGCCAGTAAGCAGCACCCCTCCACAGCCTCTGCATCAGTTCCTGCTTCCAGGATCCTGCCCTGTTAAGAGTTCCTGTCCTGACTTCCATCAATGAACTGTTATATGGATGTGTAAACCAAATAAACCTTTTTCTCCCCAAGTTGCTTTGGTCATGGTGTTTCATCACAGCAATAGAAACTCTAACTAAGACAGGTGTCTTTCAAGTTTTTAAGCATGGAAAAAATATGGGCTAAATTTTAACAGTGTAATCCTTAACCACTTTAGAAAGAGGTTCATATTGCCCACATTTTATGGGCATTTTGCCTTTATTAAAAGCTGAATCTGAGAGGATAGGGGTTTTCTCTGGCATTTTTGTCTATCATCTGTGGACTGCTGCATCATTAGCTGTGTTCATCTGACTGATGCCAGCCCACTGACCACTCGTGTTGTACCTGGAACCATCTCTTTCTCTGTAAAGATGTGCATTGTCAGATGTTTCCTATTCAAAAGCATTCCAAGAAGAAATAGAGAGCCCTGACTTGTACACTACACATAGTCATCAAACAGTCCATCACCAACACTCACACACATGCAGACAGCAAATGCACTCTGTCCCTCATAGTGGTGAGCAAGGGGCTAATGACCACCCAAAGCCACCCTCTCTTTCCTAGGCTCCATAGTTAGGCCTGTTACAAAACACTACTGCTGTGGCTTCAGAAAAAAAATCAGAGGCGACCAAGGCAACTTGTGTGACTAATGTTGGTTCAACTGAAAATCCCCAGCTAGCCTGTGTATTAAGATAAACTCTCTTGGAAGGCGCCGGAAGAAAAAGCAAATATTTTGAGCATGAAAAGACCCTCTAAATAACAAATGTCAAAGCCTGAGTCTTGTTAGGCAACTTCACTTATCTGAGGGCTCACAGGCTACTTTTCTCAGTTCTCCAGTTCATTTACAAGTGACTGTATCAAGGGAACTACAGATAACAAGGCAGTGGTCTCACAGAGGGCAACACTGAAATGCATACAGAAGTTCCTTCAAGTAGCATTACTTCTCGGGTAAGACTGAATTGCAGTGTTTTAGATCAGTCTCTTGGATCCTGTATGCAGAACAGTTTGTGGGAGGGAGGGCACTTCAGTGTTCCAGGAGTAGCCTATTCTTATGAACGTTTTGCAAGCAACTTAAGGTGATCCTAAGCATTCTTTCCTTTTCTGTCCCTCAGGTCTGTTTTTCTGGGGCTTTGGTGAGTCACTTAGGATGATTTCAAATATCAAATACATGTTTATAGCATCTAGTTTAATCACCTACTTGGAATTATTGAATCCCCCAGCAAAGATATTAAGGATTTAGCATGTGCAGGAATTGTTCACATTAATTCATCCATTCTGTCTCTGCACACCTTCTGCTGTCCTCTGGGTATCAGCATTCCTCTGGGAGCTGGAAGACATTCAACAGAACAATCCACACCCTTGGTAATTAAACTTGACTTTAATGTGAGCCATAATCAAAGGGATTAGGTGTGACTCACCACACTGTTATATTTCTCAACACACTCCAATAAGACTATATGTTGTCCCATATCAGAAGTGAATAAACTGTCACACTGGACACCATGCCCCAGCTCAGGTCTGGCATATGTTCTCAGACTGCCTTGAGCATCACTATGATGGGGAAAGCCAAGATATATACTTCCTCCCTCAGTTCTCATGCAGATCTCAGAAAACACAGATGCTGATATATCACACTGCCTGCCCTGGCAGATGTATGCTGAGTCTGTGTGAATCCCCTGAACTTAGTAGTTATCTAGGAAGGACTCTGCATGTGATTCTTCAATAGGATAGATCCCTGCATTTGATATTTCTATAGGCTGGACCTTGGATAGTTCTATAGTAGCTATAGCTGCTCTATTGACAGCATCTGTATTGACTTTTGTCACTTCCTGGCTGCTTATACTATTTAGCTCCAATTTCTTTTGTGATCTGAAATTTTGTCCTATTCTCGTCTCATAAAAGATGGCTCTTCTTGCCCACAGTAGGTATGGGTCTAGCCTTCTTTTCTTGATTCTGTCTCCAGAATCTCCCAATTACTATGATTTCACAGTCCACCTATCTAAGGCATTTGGTATTATGATGTTTTTCAGTGTTCTCTTTTGATTTTTGGAGCACTAAGGAATGAACGTAGGCCTTCGTGTACAACAGGTAAATGCTCTACCACTGACGATAGTCCCAGCCAGCATCCCAGATTCTAATGAAGATTTTCAGTGACTATAGAGGACAGCAGGACAACACTGAGCAACACAAAAAGAACAGAAAAGAAGAGGAAGGGGGTGGGAAGATGCAGATGAACAGGGAGAAGGAGAATATGAATGTCAGTAGTTAGATGTCACTTTTCTGTAGTACTTACCTCCAAAACAGACTCCCCACAGGCTGCCCCTTCTAGTCAGTCATTGGTGCCTGTCTCCAAATTTATTTTAATTCCCTCTTCAGGTCTGGATCTGCACCTGTGTTTAGATGTAGGTGATTTACTTGACTTTCTCTTTTTATTTATTAATTTACTTACTTATTTTACATTCTGGTCTCACTTTTCCCCCTCTCCTCTCCTCCCAGTCCCTTCCACCCTGCCCTCTCTGTTCCCACCCCCACCAATTCACTCCTTCTCTGTTTCTGTTCAGGAAAGGGCAGGCCTCCCATGGATATCAACAAAACATGACATATCAAGTTGCAGAAAGACTAAGCACCTCCCATGTGTTAAGGGCAAGGCCACCCAGTATAGGAGTAGGGTCCCAAAAGCTAGTAAGAGTCAGAGACAGACCCTGTTCCTACTGTTAGGAGTCCCACAAGAGGACCAAGGTACACAACGGTAACATATATGCAGAGTGCCAAGTCAGTTCCATGCAGGCTCCCTGGTTGTGGGCTCATTGACTTTGTCTTTTTAAACCAGATTTGCTCTTCATTTTAAAAGTGGGTTATCAAAAGCATTTAATGAATACACGGACATCTCTTCAAATGTTGAAATCCAAGGACAGAGCACCTGTAATCATTGGCATGTGAAATACACGATATTCTGGCCCCAGTGAGCTATGTAGCAACCATTACCTGAGGCTCAGTACCTTGACCAGGACCCAGGACCAGAGCCGGAAAGAAGAAAAGCCAGAGCCTGGGTCCACATCTCCCTACCCTCAGCCCAAATCTCCTGACAGGTCCACCTGCCTTCCAGAATGCCCATGTCAGAATGAGTGAGTGAGCAGCAGGATGAATGGGCCAAGTCCACAAAGCATGTGGAAACCAAGGCAAAACTGCAGTCACAATGGCTAGGTACACATGGAGTAAGTATGTATGAACTTGGGTAGTGAACCAACCAGGGTGAAATAAAGCACAGCCAATGAGAAGTAGCAAAAGCATATCCATGGAGTAGAGATTCCCGTACAATAAAGATGAGAACCCTTGCCAAATCAGCCTTAGGGAAATTCCTATCAAAATCTCAAGAACGTTTTTATACACATATACAAGTTCATTCTAAAATGTATATGGAAAATCACAGAGCCTACAGCTAAAACAATTCTAGTAAACAATGGTGGAAGCATTACTTTCTGGTATAAACTTGAGGCATAGTTAGATAATCAAGTCAACTGGCATATGATAGCTATGTATGTATCAATATAATATTGATATACTAATATATGGTACATATGGACATATGTATTATTTGCTTCTCAGCTTCTGTGGTAAAACACCATGACCAATGCAACTAATAGGATAAGGAGTTTATTTTGGTTTATGATTCCAAAAGCTTAGAGTCCATAATGGCGGGGATAGTCCGGCAGCAGACAGCAGGTATGGTAGCAGGAACAGGAAGCTGAGAGAGAGAGAGAGAGAGAGAGAGAGAGAGAGAGAGAGAGAGAGAGAGAGAGAGAGAGAGAGAGAATCTTAAGTCTCATGAGGCTTTTAGTCTCAAAGCCCACTGCTGGTAACATTCTTCCTCCAACAATGCCATACCACCTGAATCTCTCCAAATAGTGCCACCAACTGGGAACCAAGTATCCAAATGCCTAAGACAATGGGGGACATTTCCCATTCAAACCACCACAGTATGTTAATCCAGACATTAACAGAACCTGGTCTCCAGCCTCGTTAGTATTTGGAGGAATGTGAATCACAACTAGACACCACTGCACTCCCATGGAAACAAAAGTCAGACAATAAGTGTTGGTTAGGATGAAGAGAGACTAGGGCCCTCAAGCGCTGGGACTGGGATTTCAAAATGATGCAGCCACCTTAGAAACTAGCTTTTGGAGTTTCTTGAGATGTGAAATATAAGGGTACCATATAACCAATCAATTCTACTCTGCCTTCAAGGGGAATGACAACATTTGGGCACATAAAACTTGTGTGTAAATGCTAAATACATTAGTCATTTTAGTTAAGCCTTATGAGCAATGCCCATTAATTTTTAAATGGATAAACCAAGTGTGGTGTATTCAGACACTGAAATATAATAGATTTAACTGATTATACATATTAGAACATGGATGAACCTAGAATAGATTTTACCAAACATCATACACAAGGCTTCACACTGTACAATTCCTTTTCTAAGAAATGACAGACAAAGACACAAGGATTACAGCAAGCAGGAACATGAGGCATTTTTCAGGTCTCAGAAACATTCTGAATCACTGATGGCACAGCTCAGAATTTACAGAAACCAAGTAAAGTGCACTACAATTACATGCCTAAAATGACTGAATTTTTGGCACAGAAATTCCATCTTAATAAAACCCTTTCTTTAAAATCTGCATATGATGTGTTTTCTGCTCAGAGGTAAAGAGACGCCTTGAAGAAGGGTACCTTTCTAATGCTCAGAGGGCTAGGTAAGACTCCAGTCTGTGAAGCTGGCAAACTGATCACCCAACACATTGCAAGTGCCCTGCTGGCCGTGTGGGACCCTGGGAGAATACTTCTTAAGTCAAGGGTAAACAAGCCACGATATTTAGGCCAGCAATGGCCTGAAGAGGCTTACATGGTTTCATTTTAGCATAAACACAACTGATAGCTACAAAGAGAAATTTAAAACAGCAAATCCTGGCAAGGTGATGTTCTGAAATGATTGTCAGGACATCTGGTATGCAAATGTGAGCCTCCACCAGGCTTCCCCTGTGTTTTCCTTATGGAAGTGCACTAGATGTGCAGGCCCAGGACACACAAGTGACTTTCCTTCTGTTGTCACTAGCTGTGTGATCTTGGGGGTGTTGTTTAATCTGCCTGAAAGATGGAGATGAACTGGGTATTTGTGAGTTGGCTATCTGAAAAGTCTACAATTGACACAGCTAGAGATGCCTCTCCTGTCCCCAACAGCTCCAGGAGAAGCTGAAACAATGTTGACATGGAAGCCAGTATCTTAGGATGCTTCCAGACATCGAAGTCATTTCCAATGTCACCGCATGCTGGAGCCTCCCTCAGTGTGTCCTCATTTCCTGTCTAACCCCCTGGTGTCCCCTTTTGCAGGTCTTTTCCTCTGCACTGCTCACCACCACCTCTCTCCTCATTCACTCAC
The DNA here is from genome assembly GCF_049852395.1 of Peromyscus maniculatus bairdii. Lineage (NCBI taxonomy): Eukaryota > Metazoa > Chordata > Mammalia > Rodentia > Cricetidae > Peromyscus > Peromyscus maniculatus. The sequence goes on from NC_134861.1 coordinate 11,566,204, forward strand.
TGCATGGCCACTGCTTAAAACTCTATCTGCCAGCTTTCCAAATGCAGGGCCACCAGGACAACGTTTCTGTGTTATAAGCATGGGCAGATTTCTAAACTTGTACCATTGTTTGCCACCTCTCTCTGGGCTTTGTGATAAGACTTAGTAGAAGACACAGTCACTGAGTCTCTAACTCACAGCCTTTAGGGCCCAACGTACAAGAGATGCACAGGAAAAGCGTGGTAAATGAGTGAGCCGGTCATTCATCCATAAAGACATTTTCATAATCAAGATTGAATTCATGAGTTTATAAGAAAACAGCACTCGTGAGTGGGTGTTGCTGATGTACCAATGTTTAAAATGTATCCAATCTTAATGGCAATATGAGTTTTCTTCCTGTCTGGGGATATTATTCCATTTTATTCTGGCATCCAAGTTTTGTTGTTGTTTGGGGTCTTGGAGCCAGAAAATATGTTTCTCTTATGATGAATTAGAAGTGGTATGGAAGGGTACGGAAAGGACAGGAAACGCCCTATCTATCCATCTGCTGCTCTCTCGGACCCTCACTGAGTGCCGCCAATGTTGTAAAAGTAAATAAACACTGGAAAAGTCAGACATTTGTCTGTGGAGCTTTTGACCTTTCCTGACTTCTGTGCTGGACCCTGCCATCTTGCTTATGTTTGTCCTAATCTATTTGGTCTGGAGCTTGGGCTGGACAGCCCCTGACTCCAGGGGATTGTGAGACGCATGAGCCTGGGCTCTTCCAGAATGGACTGAATGGCTCCCATGTGGCTCAGCCTGGAGGTCTTTGTTATGGTCCTACTTGACCCCAGAGGTCCAGCTCAAAATATTTAATGATAATGTGCCCGAGGAGAATGTTCTCATACAAAATGAAGCACTAATTACTTGGTCTGTGATGTGATGGGACCCTATGGTGTCTCTGCATCTGTCCCAGGTCTTCTCCAGTAATGACTAACCAGTCAGAAGGTGAGGGCAACTTGGAAGATGTCCCCGGGGAAACATTATATAGCCAGATAATGTGAGTGACCAGGTTCCTCAGAGGTCTTCAGGCTTGTGTACCAATGGGAAAAAAATCATTCTTTTAAAAAATCATTTTCTTTATTTTTGAGAACTTTGTACATGTATATGATAAAATATGATCATACCTACCCTCTATTTGTCTCCTCCAACTATTCCCCTGTCCCCACAACAAGTTCTCCTCCTTCCAAGTTGCTGTCTTTTGTTTTGGGAGGGGGCCTGAGTGGGGATAACCCACTAAGTCCACTTAGTGCTGCCCATATGTGAGTGGGTGTGGAGCTATCCATTCACTAGAACATGGGAAACAAAACATACCAGTGCTTTATCCTGAATAAAGAATTATTCTCTCTGTCCCAGAAACTGTTAACTGCCCATAGCTCCTCAGTAGGGGGTGAAGCCTAGAGATCATCTACCACATTTATACTGCGATTTTTGGCTAGCTTGATTTTATATATATCTTGTGCAGATAACCACAGCTGCTGTGAGATCATGACTGCAATAGCATGTCATGCCCAGAAGACAGCATGTCATGTGCAGAAAACAGCATGCTATATCCAGAAGACAGCATATCATATCCAGAAGACAGCATGTCATGTCCAGAAAACAGCATGTCATGTCCAGAAGGCAGCATGCATGTCCAGAAGACAGCATGTCATGTCCAGAAGACAGCATGCATGTCCAGAAGACAGCAGGTCATGTTCAGAAGACAGCATGTCATGTCCAGAAGACAGCATGCATGTCCAGAAGACAGCAGGTCATGTTCAGAAGACAGCATGCATGTCCAGAAGACAGCATGCATGTCCAGAAGATAGCATGCATGTCCAGAAGACAGCATTTCCCAGCATTCCTCACCACCCTGCGCCTCCTCCATTCTTTCCATCTTCTCTTCTGTGATGTCCACTAAGCCTTGCTGCTGATGGGGTCAATATAGTTGTGTCCTAACAGACTTCAGAACATTTTCCTGTGCTATGCAAGTGAGCCAGCAGAGGGATGTCTCCTTGTCCTTTTGATTAGTGGGAATTATTTCTCAGCTGGCTGTTTTTGCCTGCTTCATTTAGTTGGTACCCCTGACCGAGACTCATATTTTATTAAGGAAGAACTGTAGAAGGCTCCGAGTATGTATGAGACGTAGAAGAGATGGAGGGAACTCATCTCTTCTTGATGCTCTTGGGGCTTGAAATTCAATCTTCTCATTTAAAAACAAATATATGTGTTAAAGACAAAAAACACAGGCTGCTCTAAAATCGATTGACGTGCCTGTGTATCCAGTGAGAGTCACAAGAAGTCAAGTAAACAGGTCAGCCATTTGAGGAATCAGGAGGTGTGGGGGCTACAAGAACAGAGCAGAGAAGGGGACAGGAGCTGGTTTCCAAGGGCCACCAGGCTGCCACCTGCCATACCCCGAGCGACTCCTCTCCCTTAAGGAGCAGCTCTAATTGTCCCACATTGCAGGCTCCAGGCTACAGAACCAGGGAAACGCAAAGTTGAAATTCAAGATAAGTTGTAACTGGCATCTGGAATCTTGCAATAAAATGATTTTAAAAAAGAAAAGAAAAGAAAGCAGACCTCCAGTTATGAGGAGACAGAATTGGAAAAAACACAGTGTGTTAGGGGTGGAGGCAGGATGAGTATACCACTTAACAAAGATGATCCTCCTCTGGGTGCTTAATTTCAACTTTATGTTTCGCACAACAAAATTTTTGTGGTTTAAAAGGTTTAGAGTCTCCTGTTTAGTGCACGCTAGAAACTGAATTCTCTGGCTCTCCAGTGTAGCATGTCTCTTTTCTATAAAAGGGTATCAGGTCTGAGAGGGCTGATCCAATAACACACTGAAAGTCCAGACAGTGCTATAGTCTAATGTTTATGTCCCAAACTGAAACTTGACCTTTATGCTAGTCAGGAAGGTATGGTCTTGGGGGAGGTGCTCAGGCAAAGACTTGTGAATAGACTGTTGCTGTGTCAAGGAGGTTCCTGAAGCTTAGCTCTAATGGCAGGTGAAGAAGAATCCCTTCACTCAGAAGGATGCCTCTATCAAGCATAAACGGGACCTCAACAGACACCAAACATGCTACCACCATGATCCTGGGCTCCTGGCTTCCATAGCTGTAAGAAAGTAATTTCTTTTCTTAATAAGTTATCCAGGCTGAGGCATTGTGTTATAGCTACACGAAGCTGACTAAATCTGCTTATGATACATACATTTTACTCCAATAGAGAATGTTTTCTTTTTGGTACTGGGCTCAGTGGTACAGGCCTACAATCTCAGTTACTCAGGAGCTAAGGCAAGAGAACAACTAGTTCAAGGGCTACCTAGGTTGTACGATGAGTTCGAGGCCAGCCTGGACAACTTAGTAAGACCTTATCTCCATCCTAAAAGAGAAAAGAGGGATGGGCTGGAGCTCAATAGTCAGGTGCTTTCTGTAAAGATGCTGGTTCCCTGGTTTCAGTCCTCAACACCATAAGGAAAAGAAGAGAGAAAGAAAATAGAATTTGATGCTAATACTAGTTGAGGGGGAGAGGTAAAGACTTTATTCATGCAACAGACCACCTCCTATAGTCCATCATCTCATTGTATGGAGGACAAAGCAGCCAAGAGTTGGGCAAGCAATAGTGTTGAGCCCTCTACACACTAACTAACGCCCAGGCAGCTGATCCCAGAGCTGGGGAAAGGTGGGGTCAGTTGACCAAACCAGTGTGTTGGATGCGGATTCGGAGCTGGCTCCCCCCTTGACGCTTCAGCCCAACCACATTTATTTCCTTACAACCTCAGTGGGACAAGCAGAGATGCTAGCTAAACACACAGAGACAGTAACTTGCAGGACCAGAAAAGGATCAGAGTCATTAGAGAATATGCTGTAATGGAAAATACTGACAGACTTGCAAACAGAAAAGTTAAATTGTCTTTACAGTGAAAATATTTGTAGCAAATATAACGCAAGGAAAATTCTGAGGAACTTGGATTCATCGTGATGCTAATGAGGCATGAGTTCAGGACAATCTGCATGCAAGGGTTCATTCCAGGGCCATGGCAAGAACCTAGTCACCAAGAGGTACATTTTTAAGTCTGTATTTTTTTTTTATTACAGAGGTCTCCCTAAAGTTTATAAGCTTCAGAAAGCACAAAACCTAAATTTAGCCTAGATTTTCAGAGCAAGGAGAAGCTATCAAATGGAAGGAAAAAAACCATAAACAATACAATATAATAATGGGCAAAGAATATTAACAATTTATAGCAAAGTAAATGCTAATAGAATATAAACACAAAACATGGAGTTTGCCTCCTTTAGAGAGTAAAAACATGCAGATTAAAATAAAAATGGGAATTTCACTCCCTCCGATATGCAAACATTTAAGGAGTTCATAACAGTCATCCATGATGTAACATATGCATGCCTCTGATGCCTTCAGTGCACAAATTCAGTTTCCTCATATCTGTCCGGCCCAATCAGATACTCTTTCCAGTGGCAAGGATGTGTGCACCAACAGGAAGATACCTAGTATCCATCAGTAATGGAACAGTGTACACACACATTGGCCTTAGAAGGACCAGATTTGCATGCCCCATTAAGAAAAATGCTCCAGATCAGGAACACATTCTACATGTGAAATTTAAAAGTTAAAAACAAGTCAAAAACCTAGTTGCTATCCTCTATATTGGTCTCTTTATGATGAATGTTGAACAGGGTTACTAGATTTATTGGCAATTAAACATTTTCACAGCCCATTAGCTTAAGGCCATTCTCGCCTTCAGTCACACCAAAGTGAAATTTCAGTTTCCTCTAGACATTTATTCAAAGTTTGTTTCCTAACTGGATTTTTAGTATTGTCTCATGGCAGTCCCTACATTCCCGAACATTGTGTCTTTCTAAAACATATGTGTTGAAATCCTAACCACCAAGGAAATGTGGCCCTTGGGAGGCAATGAGATCAGGAGGGCTTCATTCTAGGACTGGGAGGAGTGCATGTGTGAACGGGATCCAAGGGAACTCCCTCAGCCCTGCTGTGAGGGGAGATAGGAGGCATTATCTATGAGCCAGGAAGTAGCTCTCACCAGCCACCAGCTCTGCAGGTGCCTGGGTGTTGGGCTTCCAACCTCGGGACCTTTGAGAAATCAATTCCTGTCATTGCTAAGCTACCATTGGATGTTTTTTTGTTTTGTTTTAGTAGTGGCCCAGCAAGACAAAGACAGTGCAGAGAAGACAATAACAAAATAAAACAAGTCCAAACTCTGGTCCCCTCCCATGTGAGTCCTGCACATTTCATCAATTACTATTCACAAGGATCTGCACAGAGTCAACTCACAGTGTAACGTGCACAGAGACCCTCAACATCCTCCGGCTGCCTGGATCCAACAACACACTTCCAACAATGCCTATCCAGTTGCCTAGTTACATAACAATTTAAAAGATTTGAATTCAAGAACACAAAAGAATATGGACTTTCCTTGAAATTGTATTCTACACAAAAGAGGAAATAACCATTTGCTATGTAGATATAAGATTCTCAAAATTCAAAACAACAACAACAACAAAACACTTGAGACTAGTCATAGTGGCACATACCTATCATCACAGTACTAGACAAGTGGAGGCTACATAGAGAGGAACTGTTGAAATTGGGAGGTGGGGAAGAACACATCCACCGAGAAAAAGTCAGGCAAGGGGACATTCTTTGTTTTGAGATTTAGTCTTCAGATTCCCAACACAAACTTGATGACTTTCCCGACCAGGACAGAACCCTTTCATCTACCTTAAAGAGACAAGATTTATGGGCCGGGCGGTGGTGGTGCACGCCTTTAATCCCAGCACTTGGGAGGCAGAGGCAGGTGGATCTCTGTGAGTTCGAGGCCAGCCTCGGCTACCAAGTGAGTTCCAGGAAAGGCACAAAGCTATACAGAGAAACCCTGTCTCGAAAAACCAAAAAGAGAGAGAGAGAGACAGAGAGAGAGAGAGAGAGAGAGAGAGAGAGAGAGAGAAGACTTAGAACCAACATGGCAATGACCACACTTCCTAATTCCTCTCCATCCCAGCTGGAGCTTGAGAAACTCATGGGGCTCTACAACTAGATCCAGTGGTGTCTTTACAGGGCCAAGGCTAGTCTACAGAGGTACCCTAAAAAGTGAGTGTCGTGTACCCCTAGGACATGGCCAGGTGAGGTCCCCATCCCTGACAAAAGAGAAGGAGAGCCGCACCACATCTCCTCACAAAGGAAAGTAGCTCAGGCCCCGTATAAATGCTGGAGGAGTTGGACATTATCTGAAGAGAGAATTGTCAAGGTTTCATTGTCACTCAGGAGAAACACAACCCCAAAACTCTTAAGAAGGAGTTGGGTGCTGTGACAGAGAAAACAGAAAAAAGGAGAAAGAGTGAAATGGAATTTTTTTCCCAGACCTGGTAGGTGTGTACACATTCTGCCTTTAGACAAGTTTTTCCCAACTCTGCTTGACCCTGGGCTGCAGGTGCCTGTTCTCTTCTGCTTACACTCATTGAGGAGGGCCTCCCTACTGTCCCTTCTGCCTCAATGACTTGCTTCTGGAAGCCTTGAGCCAGACCCTAACCACAAGACATCATGGGGGCGGGAGTTGTGTGCAAGAACCTGGGGCTGCTGAGTCAGTAGACAACGGGCCGGATGGTGACATTCCAATGGCCTCTGACAACCCCAGCTTCACTGCACACATCACAGATACCATCCAGAGAGTCCCTCTACTGGGTTCAAGGTTTTGAGTCTAACTACAGAAGTCAGACGAGAGTTTTCCAGAGCTGAAAGGCCATGTGTGGTATCTCCAGCAGAGGCTGGTGCTTCACCTTCCGGGGAAGAGTAGCTGGCAGAAGGCAGGCAGGAGATACACCTGGTGCTGGTCAAGTACAGTTGACACATGGGAGACAGGCAGCCAGGAGTGTTTGGAGTGAGAAGATGAAGGCCCAGGTCCCCACCAGGCACAGTGTGGCAGTACCCGAGGTTGCTGGTATGCACCAATGGACCTTAATCACACCACACTCCTTCAAACACAGGGTACATAGAAAGAAATCAGGACTGATTCAAGAGTAACAAGGGAGGAAGGCTTAAGTCAAGCCACATTTCAGAAGGGATGCAATGGGCAGAAATTTGCCTCACTTGCTATATTTTAGGATAAGGCCACATGCTCACAAGCTGGCTGAGACCTTCCATCACCCCAAAGACCCTATTGAACCTTCTACCCAAGTTCCAGACTGGAACTACACACTCAGACAGCTCCATCTAGTGGATATAGACTGCCACTTATAAATCTTACCCTCTCCCCTGTGCTTAAAAGGTTGAAATCATAAAGATTAAAGAGTTCCAACATGGTATGTACTCACTCATAAGTGGATACTAGATGAAAGCAAAGGATAACCAGACTGCAAATCACAACTCCAGGGAGGCTACCTAGTAAAGAGAACCCTAAGAAAGACACAGGGATCGCCCAACGACAGAGAAATGGATGAGATCTACATGAGCAAACGGGGGGGGGGGGGGTGAGGGGGGTATTGGAGGGCAAGGGTGGTGGAAAGAGAGCTTAGGGGAGCAGGAGGTCCTAGCTGGATCAGGAACAGAGGGGGAGAATAAGGAAAGAGATACAATGATAAATGAAGACCCCATGGGAATAGGGAGAAGCAGAGTGCTAGAGAGGTCTCCAGAAATCCACAAAGATACCTCCACTATAGACTACTGGCAATGGTCGAGAGGGTGCCTGAGCCGACCTACTCTGGTGATCAGATGGCCAAACACCCTAACTGTCATGATAGAACTCTCATCCAGTGAATGATGGAAGTAGATGCAGAGATCCACAACCAATCCCCAGGTGGAGCTCCAGGAGTCCAATCAGTGAGAGAGAGGAGGGATCATATGAGCAAGAGATATCGAGACCATGATGGAAAAAGCTATTTGACAAATAGCCAAACTACTGGAAACACATGAACTGTGAACCCATGGAACTTGATCAGGCCCTCTGGATAGGTGAGACAGTTGATTAGCTTGACCTGTTTAGGAGGCCCCCAGGCAGTGGACCTTTCCTTGGTGCATTAGCTGGCTTTTTGGAACTTAGGGCCTATACTGAGACACTTTGCTCAGCCTTGGTGTAGAGAGCAGGGTACTGGACCTGTCTCAACTGAATGTACCATGCTGGGCTGACTCCCCAGGGGAGACCTTGCCTTGGAGGAGGTGGGAATGGGGGGTGGATTGGGGGGGAAGGCTGGAGGGTGGAAGGAGGGAGGACAGGGGAATCCATGGCTGATATGTAAAATTAAATTAATTATAAAATAAAAATATTTTTAAAAGACTAACGAGTTCCTTTTCTAGTAAACAGTAATAACTAAATACATAGTTCTGTTTTACAATAATACATTATAAATTTGACTGTGTTTGACATCCCTAGCCTGGAAGGTACACAAACAATAAGGGGAGAATCACAGGAAGGACTTAATACCTAGAAGTCACAGATTTACCCTGATACCTTTCATGAGATGGCTGCTTCTCCTCACATGCTAAATCTCAGCCCATTACTCACCAACACTCTAGCTTAGTGAGAAGTGAGCAATACAATAGCAATACCTGTTAGACGAAGGAGGGGTGCTGAGACTGACTCACTGTGTATGGAGGGATTCTGGTTCCCTCTTAGTGCACACACAGCCTGAGCTTGTCCTAGATGCTCAGGACATGGACACCTGGGTGGCCAGTTTTATGCTACTTGTACTTTTAAGATACAAGGGTATCTTTTCCTGGAGGTGGACTTTGTGGCCACTTCTTCACCGGAGTACACATTGGCCAGCCATCCCCATCTAGAGAGTGCCTTTTGTGCCTACGATATATCCAACTGTAAGTTGTCAAAAAGTGATTGTTTACAACAAAAACACTCGTCTTTCTTCATGGCTCCCGTGAGGGGCCTGCAGTGGTCAGTTCTGTCTTGTCTCTCTCTCCCTTGCCTATGCTCACTCAGAATCCTAAGTTGTCTCTGGAGTTGCCTGCAAACCAGGACTCCAAAAACTCATGTGATCCTGGTGATTTTGGAAGCCCTGGGTCCTGTGACTGCAGAGCGCTAATTGATTCGGGTTCTAAAGACTCTCACAAGTACCTAGGACCCTCCTCCGTAGTACATCTTGGCTCTTCATAGATGGATGTAATGCTTCCTTGGTTTGTGTTTCTCATTCTCCTGCTTAACATCATGACAGCTTCCCAGGGACTCTTCCCTGTCTGTCCGTCCTCTTCCCCAGTGTCCACAAAACACATCTATGCCTTCAACTTCAAGTGTCTATTGCTGGCCCTCCTTGGAAGCCAGGTGGGACACCTTACATGTACACAAGCACTTTGCTGACTTACTGGCTGATGAGGCTGTGACTCACACTTTCCCCACTGTTCTCCTTCAGCAGTAAATCATGACCCATCAGGCTATACCCTTAGATATGGCCCTGGAGATCCCCAGTGCTCTCCATCACCCATGCTTCCCTCTGAGTTCTCCCCTGTGGCTGCCCCCAGAACCTCATCTTTCTGAGAGAATGATGAAGGAAGCTGGGGCTGCATTTGGAATCCCAGCTCTGAACCCTCTTTCTCATCTGAGAAGGGGAGACATCATTGATGGATTGCACAGAACAATGGCTCAGATGAGAAATGGTGCTTGATGTAGGAGAAGAATGAAGCCACAGTCTGGATTTGGTAGAAGACTTCTCTGGAACATAGGGTGAGACATATGTTCAGCAACATGTTTTCTCTATATCTCCCAGAATCCCTTAAACCTCCAGGTATGGCTTCCTTGTCTTCAAAAGAGGAACAGCAATGTTTGCTTCACAGAAGATGGTGAGGACTAAGGCGCAGCCCGGACAGAGAGGCACCTGGGGCAAAGCACTCGGGGCATGCTCCTCACCATACCCAATTCTCTCTACAGATGCCTGTTGTCCAGCATCCAAGGTCGGCTGAACTCTAAGCCTGTCTGCTCTCTCTCTCTCTGATATTGTCAATGCAGAATGTATCTCAAATGCATTCTTCTTGCTCTTCCTGGATGGCATGGTGCTCAGGGAACAGAACAGTGAGTAGTGACTTCTGCTGAGGACCAGGAAATGGGAAAAGACAAGTATAAGTGGACATTGCCAGCCCCCCTGTGGAAGTCTCTTCCTTCCCCAGCTAAGAGGCCATCCTAGCCCCACTCTCCTTACTGGCTACACCCACCCTCGAGGAGTCTCCAGCCTTCTTCCCCTTGCAGGACTCCTGCTACAGTTTATAGGGGGAAAAAGACTCAGAAAAACACAGAGGGCTCCTCACCACCACTGTGATCCCACACTGCAGCTCTTGTCTTCCCAACATTCTTTGATGGTTCTAGGCTGGAACCATGTCCCTCACTCTTTGTTGGACAGGAACGTTTTGCAGAGTTCCTGAAGCAGATTCTGCTCTGGGAGGCATCAAGGCACTAGAGGGCGTGACAGCAGGCTCCCCAGGAGGCATGGGTTGGAGTGAGCAGCTGGCTGGTGCCCTGAGCAGCTGTATTCTACCAGGCCTGGAACTGCCTTCATGACAGTTAAGCCATGTGTAAGTCTGTGTCTGTGAATGTGACACATTCCTCAGTACTTCGGGGCACTGACACACATACATATGTGTGCACAAACAACAGGTTGCTTCTGTCTATAAATGAGGCCAATCCAGGACTTCCCTGGCTTACCACATTGTTGGGGTCACACTGGCAGGACAATGCACATATCTAAGTTAGAGACTATCCCCATGATATCAAAACTGAGCATAAAAGGCTCTTGGGTTGGCCCCGTGACTCCAAGAATGTCTGCTTGGCCTTTTAGGAGATGGTTCTCATGTTCTTCGATCAGGGGTGAGTCGGGCTGCCTGCTGGGCTGTGAGTCATTTCTTGCTGGCAGACACACTTCCAGGTTACTCTGCTTTCTCAGAGCACTGCTTGATTCAAACAACATGTCTCTAGAAAAATAAACCCCGTGTCCTCGCTTCACCTACGGAGAGCACAGGCCACTGGCTGGCTGTCAGCAGAAAGCACATCCTCCATCAATGTCTCATCAATTGCTAGTGTGTTGTGGAAGGAAACAGTGAAGCCAGGCCAACATGTCATATGCATGAGCTGACTCTCACAGGGGAATTCTGCAGTCAAATAAGTGGGTCACACATGGGAAAGGACAGTGGCTGAGAGCACGATAGTCATGTAAGGACAGCAGGTCATCCAAATGAGCAAACTCTGGCTGGGGAATTCTGGGAGATCTAAGGTTTCCAGTGAAAACACTGGAGGTTTCAGTCGGGAGATTAACACGTTCTTTTTACTTAGAATTTCCTAGAAGTAGAAGTTCATTAACTAAACTTGTAATCTGAAGATGACCCATGTGGACATCAAGCTTTGTCCTTGAACAACAGCTCCTGCCTAAGATCCTCTGGCCCCACAGTGGCCCCTCACTAGCCTCAGCTGGTCTCCTGCTATATAACTAAAGGGATGATGGTGATATTTGAAAATCTTAGCCACAAGCAAGACAGTGGAGATTCCAGCAAGAGAAAGAACTCACTCCTGGTTACTCAGCTGCTTGATCAACTTTTGCCTTAGGATTCTAAGAATGGGTTTCAGCCATCTTGTCCTCCTTCATGGCCTGTCTGAGACTTTTGCCCCCTCCCAGCCTGGGGTTATGGTGTTTTAACACCACTTCATTTGTACTTAACACTGCTTCATTTGGACTTTCTTGCTCACCATAAAAGCCCTTTTTTGTTTTCACAAATTCATATGGCAGGACTTTGCTTGGAATGTTCTATACTTTAAAATGGAAACATCTGATAAAAACCGTCATTCGATGATTACTTCTGAAAATGCTGAGCATACAGAGCTCACAAAGCACATGTAGCCAGAAAATTCTTAATGGGGGCAATAGAAAGCCTGGTGACAGGCTAACATTTGAGTAACTGTGCCCCATGTGTATACACATGTCTAAAAGCATATTTTTATAACTGTTCTGTGTGTATATGAGGGAATGGATGTGATGGGTTATGCAAGTATATGATGTATGTGAATGTGTTATATCTGTGAGCATACAGGAGTGTGCATGTGTGTGCACATGGGTACATTGTGCATTTGTGTGAGCAAATGTGCATGTCTGAGTTTGTGACAATGTGTGGTGAGGGACACGTGCCAATGTGCTGATATGTGAATGGATGAGGGTGTGAGCAAATGTGTAAGAGTGATTGCATGGGTGTGTGTTGGTGAGTATGTAAAGGAGAGAGATGTGTATTTTTGTAGCTGTCTCTCTCTATCCATGTGAGTTGTATGTGGGCATGCACAAACAATTGCACACCTGTTACCTCCCAACCAACAAGACAATCAGGTGTGTTCCTGTCAGTGTCAGACACACCCATTAAAAAAAAACAAGCAGCATTTGTTGATCACTTTTCTATACACTATTTCAAGCACTTCTACCATCTAGATCTATGAGATGAAATGCCAATCAAGTGTCATCCACAGGCACCACAAATATCAAACTCAGAGGATGCTCAAAATATGGCTCAGACAGATGAAAAGCTACCTGAGTTGGTTGCATTCCAAACATCTTTAATCAGTCCACTAAATTAGCAAAAGTCATCTATCCCTTTAATGCTAGGAACACATCAGCACATACCCACATGGCTCCCTAGTCAAGTCCCAGATGCTGAGCATCAGTAACCATTTGCTCTCTGAAGGATCTCAACTCCTCCTTTCCATGTGTTCAGCCACGAGTCTTTTCTTAGAAACCAAATGGGTCCCCTTTCTCACAGAAAAGGTGATTTATATACAATCATATATCTGCTCCCTTCATTCAAGACATCACAACAGTGATCACAGGGTCCCAGATGTGAGCAGAGATCCAAGGAGATAGGAGTTAGGTTCCTAAGCATATATGTGAACAAGGGCGTTGGGTCATTGTCCACCCACCTAAGTAACCAGTCCTCTCCATCCCCAGTAGTGGGAATGGAGGAAACAACCAACCACAGGGAGGAATAATTCAGTGGCACGGTGTTGACTGTCCCATTGGGCAGACTTGCATGAGGAACACTGGAGTGTGTGTGTGTGTGTGTGTGTGTGTGTGTGTGTGTGTGTGTGTGTGTGTGTGTTGCCTCAGTTCTTTACCCTCAGGCTGAACATAGAACTCACTGGAGCTGTGGAAAGGACAAGATGAGGTTAGAAACCCTGACCACCCGAGTGACCCTCAGCAGCTCTTGACCCAAGTCTCTTCATCTTCAAGATACAGGAACTGAACGGTGCCAGGCAGAGATCCTTCAGGGTGCCCGTGTGTCCCGCATCCCAGAAATATCTACAGATATCAGTGACCAGTCTCAGAATATACTGTTATAATGGAAATGGGGGTTGAAGAACAAGAGTTGACAGTTCCACAGCACCAGTGCATTTCCATAATCCTGAGAGAAAGACAAGGCAGGGAAAAGGAGTAGGATCATAGGGGAGACAATAGCAAGAGCTCTTGGTGGGGGGTTCTCTTTTAGACTACTGCCCTGTTTCAAACAAGGCCTGGAGCCCATGAACCTTGTCACAGCATGCAGGGTTTGTGCTCGCTCCAGAGGGGTACCCACTCATGAAGCGACTAGGAAGCCTCACTCTAGAGAGGGCTCCTTTCTACTGCAAAGCTCAGGAATGAGGAATCGTTTCTGCAGTGCTGGTGAGATGCTGGCTTACCACAGAGGCCGTGGACTTGCCAGGGCCTCAGAAAGCAAAGGCAGCAGACATCGGATGGGTCGGTTGTAACATAAATCCTAACAGATGTGGAATTTAACAGCTAAATGGAGGTGCCATTTGATAAAAATGGGCCATCAATAGATCCCCAATATTGTTGTGTGTGTGCATAGACAGACAGACAGACAGACAGACAGACAGACACACACACACACACACACACACACACACACACACACTCCTCAGGAATCTAAGGGGGGTTTCCAAGTACGCCCAGCTAACACTTCTCCTGAGAAGCATTCAGGAGACCAGCTGAGCTGAGCTTTTTGTTTTAAGTCAGCGGTGCTTTGTGCTTTGTGTGAGCTCCCCACCTGAGAGCTCTTCTGAATGGGAATTCATGTATGTGCCAACAGCCCCACATATTAGCTATTAAAAGGCGAGTCCTTTGAATTTACATTTTATGCTCCACTTGGCCAAGGTATCCCAACCACTTTCACCAGTCTGGAGAAATTGTCTCAAAGGCGCTGGACATGTGAAAAGATTCTCAGTTCTGCACGGGAGAGGAATGTGTGCAGAACAAGTCAAAGTTGAGAAATGCCCAGGCCCGCCCTCAGTTTCACACTGTAGGAAGAGGAATGAGAGAACATTTTGAATTTGGGTTGTTTTTTTCCCTTAATGTCGGCTCTCCATCTACCTGCCATCAAATGGGTGTTTTGAGATGGCAGTCTGCCACCAAAATCATGACCTCTGTGGTGTTGTGTCTGTGTGTTTGGGGATGGAGGGAAAGTTCTGAGGGCCAAAGAGCTTGAGTCAGACGAATACAAGGAAATGAGCAAGCTCAAAGAGATAAGGGACAGCACACCCCAACCACCTCACCAGTCAAGAGTACTGTCATTTTCTGAGTTTCAAGGAAGCCCCTGAACCTTGGCTGTTTACATACAGGAGCCTGAGAACCCGATGGCTGAGAGGACTCCTGGCCCAGTACCCACAGCTTCCCACAGTGGTCCAGAGCCGGTGAAGGGGAGGGCCCTTTGTGCTGTCTTCTCCTTACAGCTGACTCATTTTTCTCTTAACCTCTAGTTTCAAGGTTCGCGGAATGGACATGGAGATGGAGAGCCATTAAGTAGTCTGTACAATCTGCTATGAAGTGTGACCGCTGAAATCACAAGGCCTCTGCCAGCTGCTGGTGGGAGTTTCCAAGCTCGCTGGTCCAAGTCAGGCAGGCTCGGAGGCTCAGCAAGTGCTTCCTGGCAGACACTGCTGTGGGAGGCTGCATTGATCTCTATGGCTGGACACACATCTTTCTAGTCCAAACGCCCCATGGTCCTTCCTCTCTACCCCCAGATCAACAGCCGGCCCCTTTTGCAGCTGATTCAGCCACCATTCTTTCTCACTTTGTTGGCTCTGCCCTTTACCCAAGGACCTAACCATGATGTCAGAGTTCACCCTCTGCCTCTCTGCTTCCTTCTCAACTGATTTGATTCCTCAGCGGATCGTGCCAATGGCACCCTTGGTTTCTGTCACTTGGGACTTTCATGGTCAGTCTCACTCATGGATTCCTGCAGATGCTTTTCTTGCCTCTGGCCCCACCCTCACTGCCTTAACACACACCAGATGCTCTGTCCACTGGGTCACAATCACTGAGGGCTCGTGGCACGGGGTCCCAATTCTCCAGCTTGGTTAAGTTGGAATCACTTAGGGGACATTTTTAAAATACTAACATCTTTGTTCCAACTCAGAGAAGTTTGCTTTGGGATAAATATGTCCAGGGACCTGGGGACAGGTCATCTTCTCCACAGAAAAAAAAAAACTGAAGACTGTGTAATCCTGTGTCCCCAGAAACTTAGGGTCTGCTTGTCACTGGCCTCATATTTCAGACCTCTATTCTTACTCAGGTCTCTGTTTATGCCAGACCACACCCTGCTTATGAATATTGATGTTAACTGGCATAGACATTGGTGTTAAAATAGGTGTGCCTATATTTATGGAATCATTTATAATAGCAAAACTCCTCACATTACCCCAGGTCCTAAAAGAGAACAAGTCAGCCTGCTGTCATAGCCCAGATGAGCATTTCTGGCCACTGCAGTCTCTTCCAGATGTGCTCGTCATGGAATCAGGTGCTTCCCTCAAACACTCCCAGGACGCATTTACATAGTTCTTGAAGAATCTACCAGGTCCTGCTGACACAGTTGATTTGGCTCTTCCTGTCATGGGATGCAAAGCTTTCTGAGACAGGAGTCAGTATACAGTAACTGCATCCAGCAAATGTGAATGGAGTGCCTGTTGCAAAACAGAAACCTGGTAATGGTTTATGGGATAAACAAACTAGTTAAAAGGTTCTATTTTTACATGTTTCCATAAAAATGTATAAAAACAATTAAGAACCAAAGAATTACTAAATAAAATGAAAGGGTAACTGTAGAAATGCAGGCTCAGGAGGAGCATTTGAGACAGCTCCCTGCCACCTCTTCCAAACTCAGACATGATAGAGGGGGTCTGAGAAAAACCATGAATGTAATGGCAGCACCATCCTGTGAAGCCTGTTCAGTCCTGTGATCCTCCCCATTCACAAGGACATGGGTCCACTTAGGACCGGCAACATTAGCCCTTCCTCTCACATGGGAGAAGTTAGAAGAAAGCCATGCCTTGTTCATCCTCAGCACTGTTGAGTGGTGACCCTGGAGTTGATGAAGTGAGAGATGAATGTCACAGGATAAAAGTCACACAAGCTGCAGGCTGAAGAGTTGTCTCAGTGATTAAGAGCACTTGTTCTTGAAAAGGACCCAGGTTTGATTCCCAGCATCCACATGGAGGCTCACCACTTCCTCAGGCATCAAACACACATGTGGTGCACAGACACAGACATAAAATGAACTTAAAAGATTTTGGGGGGACTGGAGAAATAGCTCAGCAGTTGGGAGCACTGGTTGCTCTGTGAGAGGACCTGGATTCAGTTCTCAGCGCTCACATGGCAGCTCATGACTGTCTGAAACTCCAGTTTCAGGGGATCTGACATCCTCACACAGACATACATGCACACAAAACACCAATGCACATAAAATAAAAATAAATAAGTCATTTTTTAAAAAGTCTCATACATGCTGTCCACTGTCCAGATTCTTCTGTCCAATAGGAGAGACCATAAAGACAAAATCTGAACACCACAAAGGGCTGCCTGTTGCAGCTGAGTGTAAGCACAGCTAATCTCTTACAAGTAGTTCTCTGAGAAAAAGTTTATTTTGAGGCAAACATGGAAATGTTTGCCTTGGAAGAATTCTCCAGAACATTGTTCTTGTACCTTGGGTCAGGTCTAGTAGAGTGTTTCTGACAAGGGTGTTCATATATGTGCTAAAATGTAAGGACTCAACATTTCAAAGAACTGTTAAATCAATTCCAGAAAGCCTGGGCAGTTGTACTTAAAATGAGATCGATATTATTTCAAGCTGTGTACGGCAAAGTCGCTGTTCATCACACTTCAGTGTACCGTGTTCTCATTTATTTAAGCTAAACTTGCCCCCCTCCCAAGCCACATAAGCAAATCACCAAATTTTAAAATATGTTTTGTGTAAAATATGCTGACAATCACAATATAACTTGATGTAATAATTAAAGGGAACAAAACAAAAATAACATCTCAAAATTATTTATAGAAAATGTAAGTACATAACAGAACCCTTTGATAAGTAGCCAGTAACTGGACTTTAAAAATACACTTTCATAAGTATTTTTGCTAACATAATTTAATAATCAGAGATTTATGCTTAGTTCACTGACTAAATTAACAACACCTTCCGAAAACAAATCAACCACATCTGAGGGAGAGGAATTGAAGTTGTCCTTCTTATATGCTAAGCTATGGAAAGGAACATTGGCACAGAGGGTCATGGAGGCAGCTGGGTCAGAATCCTGGGGAATGCCATCAGTTAACCAGGCAGAGCCGCTGCCAGAGTTCTGCACCAGGATGTGCAAAGTGTGAGAGAGCAGGCATTCTGCACATTTCATTCACAACGTCTCCCGGGGAAATCTGGCCACCAGCTGAAGAACTTTCCATGCAGACCAATGTCAAAATAAGCTCAGAAACTCAAACCCTTCATATAAAACAGAGGCCAGACATCTAGAACCTACACAGTTCTTTTTGCTTTAACTCGTCTCTTGATTACTTATGATACCGAACACAATAGAAGGCCTATGTAATTGCTACACCATACAGTTTAAAATTAATTGCAGGTAAGGAAAATATGTACAGGTGTGCCGTAGACACAATGATATAATTTTTGTGAATACTTTTGATTTGTGGATGAATCAATCCTCAGATTCAGAAACCACAGATATGGGGGATAGCTGAATATAGAATAAAATTATGTAGAGAGATCCATAACTACAGTAGTTACGTAAAAACATGCATAGCGAAAGTCTCACAAGCAAAGTCATCAGCAGCAAATGGTCTTGGTGAGTTATGAGGGTTATCACTGATTTTTCAGCTATGTGCTTTTTGGAAGAAAGAAGAAAAAATTGGCAACTGGTTTATAATTCCTCTTTCCTCAGGTAAAACAAGAAGAAAAGCCACTACAAACAAGCAAATAAGTAAATAAAACAAACAACAGGAAAAAAAAACCTGCCTGATTTCACTCAAAGCCTTTGATTCCCACAATGACACTGTCTTCTGTGGCTGGGGAGGCCAAACTGTCCCCCGAGGAATCTGACCCAGACCTGGGCCTCTATAGCAGTGTGTGACAGTCTAGGTCCCCCAACTGGGCCCATTCAAAGCTCTCTTGCTCATCACCCCTGCAGCCTTGATGGAGGTCCACACCACATGCCTGACACCTTTTGAGCATGTGTCTCCCAGCTCCCTGCCTACAGGCTTCCGGACACTCAGCACAGGACAGCCTAATGCCCAGAGTATCCAACAGAGCACATCTCTTAGGAGTAAAGCTCCACAATGCTGCTATATGCAAATATGGTTATTTAATTCCAATCTCAGTAAGATACATTTTTCTATATGTTCTGAAAAAAATTACAGAAATAACAGTGTGTACCTAAACCACTTTGAACCAAATACTTTTATGTCAACTTGGCTAAGAGGAGAGAACCTCAATTAAGAAAACACCTCCATAAGATCTGGCTGTACACAAGCCAGTAGAGCATTTTCTTAACTTGGGATTGATGGGGAAGGTCCCATTCCATTGCAGGTGGTGCCATCTCTGGGATGATGGTCCTGGGTTCTATAAGAAAGCATGCTGAGCAATCCATGGGGAGCAAGCCGGTAAGCAGTACCCCGCCATGGCCTCTGCATCAGCTCCTGCCTCTAGGTTCCAACCTTGCTTAAGTTCCTGTCCTGATTTCCTTCAACGATTGACAGTGAGACTGAAGTGTAAGCCAAACAAACCCTTTCCTCCTCAACTGGCTTTTTGGTCATGGTGTTTCATCACAGGAAACCTTAACTAAGATACACTCAAAATTTATCTACATTTTTTATTAAAACATAATTATATCATTTTCCTCCTTCCCTTTCCACCCTCTAATCCTTCCCATGCACCTCCCTTGCATTCCCTCAAATTCATGGTCTCTGTTCCTTTTTTTACTCAGATATATATCTCAAATATAGTAGTAATATAGACAAGGTATGTTTATATATCTAGGAATACATTTAATATTATAATAATAATATAAACAAGATGTGTTTATATATTGGGGGATATATTACTTTGATGATGTAATTTCAGGCCTGAGCATCTGATATCAGGCTCTTCTACAGGAGGAAGACTATTTCTCCCACTCTCAGGATTCTTTAGTGGCCTGTAGTTCTTTATCTGTGGTTGAGGCCCCAGGAGATTTCCCTCTTCCGTGTTAGCATGTCTGTTAATGTCATCCCTTTTCAGGCTAGACAGCCATTTTGATGAGACTTGATCCACATTTTATGTACATATACTACTGCTAATAATAACCACTAACACGAACTAAAGGCCCAAAGACACCAATATCAATGTCAGGTCAGTGATTCGCTGTCCTCAAGATTTCATAATACAGAGAACTGGCATCCTCAGGGCTGAGATCTTGTGTGTATTTGTCAAGTGGCTTCCAGACAGCCCTGGTAGGTCAACACTGATGAGGAAGGACTTGGCCATCCACCTAGAGTTACACAGCTAATGAGGAACCACGAGGACTCCACTCACACAGTATCCTGAGTCTTAGGAAAGGCCATGTGTGTTCCAGCTGGTTGTTTTTCTAACCCCTGACCCTCTTTTTGAGAAAGGAAAGCAGCAATCAAATGGTGAGCAAATAGCATCTTTGGACCACAGTTATTGCTGCAAGGAGAACCCTAGACTTTACCAGCACCATTTATAGAAAACGACCTTCCTCTCCCGTGTGTTCTTGGCACCACTGATGGCTGTAAATGTGTGGATTTGTTTCTAGAGCTACTGTTGTGTCCCATTGGTCTTTATGTCTATTTCTGAGAGTATGATGCTGTTTTTATTTCTATCACCTCTTTGTGTGTTTTGAGGTCGGGTAGTGTGATAGTCCCCTCATTAACCTGAAGATTTTCAGGTTCAAATGTGTGCCTCCCTCTGGCACATCTATATACTGTCATGTGTGTCCTGCAGGGCCTGCCATGTGTGTGTATGGGGGGGAGAGGACAGAAAGCAGTGGACAGAAACCTACTCTCTGCTTCATCTCCCCACAACCAAGATGCAAGATGGAGGGTCAGGGAGTTGGAGGACATTTACACTCCATGCCTCTGATTGGAGGAAGGCAGAAACCAAGACCCCTGCCAGGCTCTCCTAACACTCAGGATGTGTGCTGCTGCCCATTCCTTCCACTCTCCCAGACTCCAAGCCCCATGCCATGCCACATGGCCTCAGTTAAAACCATGCTAAGCCAGTGCTAGCTGCACACACGAGGTGTTCAATATCCAAGCCATTTCCTTTGACCCTCACGTGTTCACTGCAGTAACAAATCCTAACACTTGGTTTGTTCTGGATCAATGGGTAAATCCCACCTAGACAGCAAGACTATCAGATCACTCATTTTAAAAACTAAGAAAACTTTCTGTATGTTTAAAATATATTTAAAAAGCTAGATTAGAACCAATATTAATCTTTTTTGAAGATGTGTTTATTATTTTCACGTATGTGTGCCTGCTTGAGGTTATGTGTACCACGTGTATGCAGGTGACCAAGAAAGCCAGAGGCAATTGGATCCCCTGGAACCACACTTATAGGCAATTGTGAGCTGTCTGATATCAGTGCTGGGGACCTAAACTGGTTCCCCGCTAAAGCCATAAATGCTCTTAACCATTAGCTGTCTCTCCAGCCCCAAAAAATAATCTTTAGGGGGAAAGTCTATACTTCATTTGCTAAGATGTCCTTCTACCACCAATATTTCTCCTGTAGTTGTATGAATATCACACAATTGCACATTCATTCATTTGCCCCAGCTGAGGTATGACAGGTGTCATACCTGTGTCACTGGATCTCATCACTGGTGTCGGTTTATGTGGAAAGCTTCCAAGTACACAGCTCTTTTGACATTAAATGAAGCTTCAGAATTCACCTTCATCTAAATGTTTTGTTTTATAGTGTTGTAATCTTGTCTGGATTCCCAAAGCCTTAAGATTATGAAACTCCAGAGTGGATCATGGTAAGATTAAATAAATGACCCTCACCTGTGATGGTCAGTTTTAAATGTGACCAGTCTGAAGTCATCTGGGAAGAGAGTCTGGATTGAAGCAGTTGGCCTGTGGTGGTTTTGATGGTTAACTGATGTAGAATGGTCCAGTCCACTGTGGGTGGCACCATTTCCTAGGCTGGGCTCTGAACTGTATCAGAGTGAATAAGGCTAGCAAGCAGGCCTGTGAATGCATTCATTCTTCATCACTCTTGCCTGCAGATATGGGTTCCTGCCTTGACTTCCTCAAAAAGACAGACTGTGATATAGAATTTTAAGCCAAATAAGCCATTTCTTCACCGAAGTTTGGTCAGAGTGTTTTATCACAACAACAAAACTGAAATGGAACAATAACATCTCCACATGTACTAAGCACTCAATTGTTAAAATGAACTGAAAAATGACTTTTATATCTGTATCACTCTTAAAAAATGTTTGTGTCTCTTATGAAAAATTATATATGATGTTTTTAAATAAAATTATTTGCCCCCTGTTGTGTTAGAAATCAGTTTTTGATAAAATAGCTAATGATCTGGGCAACAATTTAAGAATTAAAAACTAAGCAATATTTCTTTTTCATAAGTCATATTGACAGTCTGTGGCAACAAATTACAAATCTAATGAAGAAATTTAATTTCCAAAGTACCCAAAGAAATTTAATTTCCAAAGTACTGTTTTTTGTTGTTGTTGTTGTTGTTTCAGTTTTGGAGTTTTGGTTTTGGGTTTGTTTGTTTTGCTGCAAATTCTTTCATCAATTTGTGGCAAGGGGCTTACCATCTCACAATAAGGAACAAGACACAGCAGTGAGTTCAACCCTCTAGGGGAAAACACAAGAGTTGCAGTTTTCCAAGACAGGGAAGGTTGCAGTGGACAGGAGTCATTTACTACATCTCATGGGAGCCATGGAGAAGTATCCCAGGTGAGTGTGCAAGAAGATACAAAGCTTACCCTTATTCAATGGCTGGTGTGAAAACATGTTCTTGTGCAGTGAGGGAAACACGAAATCCTCAAAACCATGAATGTTTAGGAAGCACGTGGGCCCAGCTATCCTCCCCCAGCTCTGCCTCCCACATCTCAATGCATCGTGGCCATACAGTGCATATAGTCTGCTGTTGACTGTTGTCAGGGTTATTGATTCTCTGGCACTGGGTTTCTCTTCCTGCTCAGTCCACAGATCACTGCAGTCCCCCCAAATGGCTGTGAGCAATATCTGATAGAAACACTTAGAGGAGGAAATGGCTGTTTGGCCTTCAGAAACCTCCAGTTAACCATGCAGAGAAGCCGGGGCAGCTGGAGTGTGAGGTGACTGCTTGTTCACATGGCATAGATCAGGAAGCAGAGGGAACCAGACAGGGAAGCACCCATGGGTACACACTGCTTCTGCCAACCTGGCCCCTCCTCCTAAAGGCTACACAACCTTCTAACAGCACCACAGCCTGGGAACTGAACATTCATACATGATCCCAGCCAGGTGTGGTGATGCACACCTTTAATCACAGCAGAAGCAGATAGGACTCTGTGAGTTAGAGGCCAACTTTGTCTACACAGAATTCTAGGCCAATCAGGACTACATACTGAGACTCTGTCTCAATTTAAAAAACAAAGCAAAAACAAAAAAACAAGGATTCCATGAGGTCTATTTCAGATTCCAACTATAATAGCCCACTTACTGCACACCATCTCTTCACAGAGGCTGCCCTTCTGGGTGAACTCAACTGTAAAATGCATTCTTTATTTTTTTTAAACTTTTTTATTGATTCTTTGTGGAATCCCAATCCCACTTATCTCCCTGTCCTCTCACTTCTGCTCTCTGCCCTTGCAAACTCCCCCTCAAAACAAAAGTAAAACCAAAACAAACAAACAAAAAAACAAATAAGAAAATCTCAGCATGGAAGCTATAGTGTGCTGCCCAGGCAGGTGCTGTGCCTTGCTCTCCTGTGTGCTGCTGCTGGGGAGGGGCAGGCCCAGTTCTCAAATGCATTCTAATCACAGGTCTAGCCTAAAACTAGTGATCCCTCAACAGACCACAATCCCACGACAATGCTAGCATTTGGCCCCTACCTTCTAAACTAGAGCTAGGTGCTCTGTGATGGGCAGCCAGGCCTCTGGTGTCTCCAGCACACCCCCGGTGAGGGAAAGCAGACTATGCTATGTGGTGAGATTTTGTTACGTGAACAGAAGGAAGGGAAGGCTGCATGTGTATTAAAGTGACTGGTGTTCAAGGCCAGTTAGAATGTCCCTGACCAGAGCCGAGTGGGATTCCATTAAGCCTAGGAAACAATAGAAAGTTGTTGCTTCATGCCTACATCACATGAAAGTGCAAGATGTTTTTCCTTGCAGTCTCCTTCCCATGTGCTCTAGAAATGTTTCCCCAGGTTTCCTTATCAGGAATTTTGAGCATTGCTTCTAAGTGTTATTTCTAAGTGATTTTTATCTATTTATCTGGTTGTGTATGGATTGTCTTTTCATTCCATAGTTTTCTATTTAAAACTGATCATGTGTTTTTAATCAAAGATTTTTTTTTATCCTTTACCAAGAGAATTACATGATTTCTTTTTTCCTCAGATATGTCATTAAGGTAATAGTAATACACTTCCTAATACTGAATCACCTTTAAGTTATGAAATGACTTAGAGAATTCGTATTTTAATGTGGTATTGCATGCTGTTTACTAATATTTTATTTAATTTTTGCATTATTTAAAATTTATGTAGCCTTGAAATTTTTTGTTTTTATGTTATATTATTGGATATAAGATCCATTGCTGTGTTTGCATAAAAAAGAACTTGGCATTTTCATTGTGCCTATAAAAGTCTGGTAGACATCTTGGAAACTCCTTAGGACTAGCAGTTCTCTATAAAATATTTCTTAATACTTTTTTCTAGCCTTTTTGGAAATAATCCTTGCAGTTACTAAGGTCATACAGTTTCTAATCAATAATGTTTCATCACAGTTTCCAGTTGTATAGACATAAACAAAGTAGTTGCCACTGGCTTTTAACTTTCTTGTAGAGAGTCTTTCCAGCTACCACTCTCATCCTTTCTCTTCTTCCTTATTTCTTGTCTTCTATCTCCTCCTCTTCCTCCTTCCTCCTTCCTTCTTCCATTTTGGGGATTCCATCATCTGCATGTTAAATTGTTTTGCTTAATCCATGTCTTCTCTGTGCTTTTCTCTGTTCATTAATCCTTTGTTCTTGCCCGATGGTGGCAGCACACTAATTAATCCCAGCACTTAGGAGGCAGAGGCAGGCAGATCTCTGAGTTCAAGGCCAGCCTGGTCTACAGAGTGAGTTCCAGGACAGCCAGAGCTACACAGAGAAACCTTGTCTTGAAAATAGAAAAAGAAATCATCATCATCATCATCACCATCCTCATCCTCATCCTTTTGTTCTAACTGTATCCAACTAATTATTAAACTAATCTTTTGTTCCTAATTTTCTTTTCTAACTGTTAAAAGTATACAACATCCACTTAGGGATTTCTTTAGACATTCTAAGTTTTGTTTATTTCTTTGACTATATTAACTTAATTACTTTAAATAAAATATTTGGCCCTATCACCTAAATTCTGTAGAACTTTTTGGGGCTTTTCTGTTGTGCCTCTTGATTGTAAATCATGTAATTTTCTGTCTGCATACACATGTTTCTTTGTGCCTGTGTGACTGACACTGTGTATAAAAAAATTGTCCAACAACCTAATTTTTCCATCAACATTTGCCCTTCTCTGCCAGCTGGCCATCACAGTGAATGTCTACAGACGTTTCTATGTCCACCAGGGACTCAGATTTCTCAATGATGAGTGCCAGTCCCAGGAAATACTGGGCCCATTTCCATTTATACCCTCAGCCCTACATCCCAGATCTTCAAGACTTACCCAGAACTTAGTGGGGCCATCAGGGGTGGGAGTGGGAGTTTGCTGAGGCCAGACTCTGGCTCACCATACCTGCAGTCATTAAAGTAGACAGACCCCAAAGGGGAAGGTCATCCCTAATTCTGGCTTACATTTCTGGTCTCCTTGCTCACTTGAGTGTTGGCTTTCTAGTCTCTGTTTTGTTAGCGTCTACTGCCTTCAGTAAAATGTTCCTTTATTTAGCCCAAGAGTGCTCAGTTGAACTACTTCACCTGCCATTTGGGCTTCATTTTTATTTTGGATTCAACATGTACCAGAGAAGGTCATGGAGCCACATAAGGTTTGAAATCGGCCTGCTGAATCTTGGGTCATTCCATGCTCAGGGCCAACTATTTGATTTCCCAAACCTCAGCTTGCAGGTGGCACCTACTCTTGTTAGGGACTCCATAGTGCAAACTTGTAGAGTTGGCACCATTGATGTTGTGTGCAAAGGCTTGGGATGGCCAGCCAACTAAGTCTAGAAAGCCAAAGTGATCAAGTGGAAGGATTCTGTTCGCAGAAGTAGTAAAGGTATTACAAACCAAAAATGAGGAATGATGCGTGGCCGAAGACATGGGCAGATGTCCTGAGAACTCAACCGCATGAAGCCCTGAACTAGAAATTGTCCAGAAATAATATAAAAAGCTCAAATGAGCACCAGCTGTAAAAGTGCAGTGTTGGAAATGTGGGGTTTGCACACATAGAAGCTGAGATCACTCTGAGAGCAACACAAGGTGAGAACGAGTTTGGAGACAACAAAGACCAAGTTCCATGCTCTTAGAGTAGGATGGAAGCAATATTTTTCACCATGCTTTAGTTTAGTCCAGCCTTAATGTGAGCCGTCGTCCTGGAGAAAGGATATGGTATTAGGAAGCAGGGCTTTGCAGACTACAGTCTGGCTCACTGCACACACCACATCCATGCTATAACATCATCCTGTCCTCAGTTCTCAAAGAATTCTTTGTTTTATTAGTTGACTGTATTGTGAATTCAAGAGAAAGCATCCATCTATCTTACTGCAGCTCTGTTTCATGGGGTTCCTAGAACAAAGCCCTCCTTCTGACTCAGTGTCTTCTGCTTCCAATGAAGGGGATCTATATGTCCTCTGGAGCCCGTCACTCAGGGCTGCCAGAGACACGAGTGTCAGGCAAAAAAAGAGTGCTTGTCACTCAGATACATACCAAATTTCCCCACAGTGCCTAGAGCAAAAGTCTTGGCAATTTCTACTCACCACTGAGTAGTCCCCCGTGAGCATTCAGATATCCAAGCCTTAGCCTTCCTAGGTTTACAAAAACAACTGAATATCGTAGCCATTCTTCCCTGAAAGTATTCTACACCAGATTTAGAAAAAACATATTTAATTTAAAGGAACAAAAAGCTCCACAAGTTTCTATTAAGTTATTTTTAAAAGTGGGAATAGATATTGTCATGTGATTGTCGTTTATGCAGAAATGACCTTGGAAAATCCCTAAAAGTCCCTGAAAGATATGCCCTGCATTTAAACTTAAAATCCAAAGGAACAAACAACCATAGTGTTTATACACACAGGGCAACCCCACTAACCAATTAAACTACTGATCACCAGTAGAGCTGGTTGTTTTCTTTGTTTGTTTTGTTTTTTTTCAAGTTTTCAATCAAAATTTGAGTGGAATATCAGGAAACGTCTTTGGATTTTCATCTACATGAAAAAGAAAGCCCCCTTTTGATCTCCTTCTGTCCGTCCTCACCAACATCAACCCTCTGTGTTCAGTGAGGACATGGACCTCCCTAACTCCCATCCACATCCTAGGGGACACCCGCATCTATTCACATGCCACTACTTATGCCTGAATTTCCTGGCCCACAGTCTTCATTTTGACATTATTAGCACCATCAGCCAGCCTCGAGTCAGAAATTTACATTTGAAAATGCCCCAAGATCATTCTGGTACTTCCAGGTGAGTATAGGACGCAGTCCAAGTTGAGCACTGTTCCGAAGGAGGATATTAGACCTCAGTGGAACCAGAAGGGACCTACAGACAGCTGTCATCATGTAGGAAGAAGCTAGCTCAGACATGGAAAGGCAAGATGTTGTTGAAGCATTTTGTGTCCAGAGTCACATTACTTGAATTGTTTACATTTTTTAAAATTTTATTTCATTAATATGTGATTGAGAAATAAAAATAACACACATTGAAAGCAAAATGGTGATAATGGGAATAATACCACAGCAAACTTTTGACAAATTAAGTAAAATAATGGTAGCAGGATTCTTACCACTGTGTGAGTCAAGTTCTGCATAAATAACACCTGTTTCTATCAGCGGAGCTGTATTTGGGTGAAGAGTTACGGTCGTTTCCCCTTATTCACAGGGAATGCAAACCAAGCCATTCCATAAATTGTACCCATCTCCATTTGTGCTCTGTGTTTCTCATGCATACACTTCAACCCTGGAGTTTAATTTATAAATCAGGCATAGATAGGCATTAACAACAACTACTAACAGAGCGATTATAACAAAATGCCATAATGAAAGTCATTTCAAAGTCATGAGTTTCTTACTTGAGGAAATTTTCATTTAATATCTTTTGACCATCATTGTTGTCTATAACTGAAACCACAGAGAAGGGACATTCAAGAAAGGCATGGCTGCCACTGCAGAGGAAATCTTAAGCTGAAGGTCTACCCTGAATGTTATGGGGTGAAAGAAGAGCCTTGTGTTGGAGGCAACCGGAGTGGGATATGAAAGCAAGAATTTGTCAATGGCATTGGGCTGGCTGTGGTGGCGCATGTCTTTACTCCAAGTATTTAGGAGGCAAAAGCTAGTGGATCTATGAGTTCAAGGCCAGCCTGGTCTACTTAAAAAGTTCCAGGCCATCCAGGGCTACATAGTGAGACTTTGTTTCAAAAAAGAAAATATTTTGTCAATGGGAATTAACTCCTTTGAGAGCCACTAGTGAGGGCCCACTGAGTAGGAATGGCTGCTCTTCTCCCCTCGCCCTAGTGATCCTGGGCACCTGGGAGGGTGGCAGGGAATGGCTGTTCACTGGACTCACTAGGAAGTGAATGGAACTCACAAGGAGCGGCCCCAATTGTTGTTTTGCACAGCTGGGCTATTTAAAAATAGCTACCTTCACAGTATGATATGCAATGAGGCCACCTTGGTTTCCAAAGCCTAGTTAGTGTCCCCTTTCTGGTTTTCAGCCTTGCTCTCCCCTATCCCTGCAGAAGAAGGTGGAGCCTCCCACAGATGCTTTCACAGAGCCTACAGTCAGTCAAGCTGGGAGCACAATGAGACCCATAACACTCCACATGGGCTCTGTCTCCAATTCCTACTGCTTGCTGGGCCATGCAGGCTGCTGAGCATATCTGGACACTGGCCAGAGTGCTGGGCAAACACAGAACCTTCTAATGACTTTGTTTTTGCTCTACCTGCATTCATGCTCTGAGTCTTACTTTTGTCTTCTTTATATTATGACTACACAGCCTGTGTTTACTCACCTTATCGATTTCATATCTGACTCAGTGTGTTTCTCCCTTCCCAGAAGTTTAGTAGTAGCTTGCTAGAAAGGGCAGTGTTCATGGACAGTGTAGGCAGGTGCACCCTCCAGCCCTCCTCAAGCACCTGCTGTGGAGGACACAGAGCTCCCTAGGGGTCCTGGATACAGAAGTTCAGAGTTCTGCTCAATGATAATGCTGCAACATTTTAACACAGTCTATCCCCACCTGAGGATGAGAAGTGGCAGATCTGGGGGGTCAGAAAGCCCATCTATGGCCACATCTTTAGCCCCAGAAGGTCTTCAGAAGCCATCTTCTGAGATGGAAGATGTTCCTCAAAGATAGACCTATCACTGCCAACGAGCCAGGCCAGACAAATAGAGGGTCCCTGCTCTGCTCCTCCCAAAGCTGCTCTTCGCCAATCACCTGCTGCCCTGCCTTGTCCACCCAAGCAGGAGGGACCAACAACCAGGACAAGCTTGCACTTAAGATCGATCTGCCTGTTCTTGGATGTGATCCTTCAGGAGTTCTACTGTGTAAGACTTCGATAAAACACACATAGAAATATGCCAGCACCATTTGTCGAAGATACTTTCTTTTTTCCATTGTACAGTTTTGGCTTCTTTGTCAAAAATCAGGTGTTCATATGTATGTGGATTAATGTCAGGGTCTTCAATTCGATTCCATTGGTCTGTATGTTGGTTTTTATACCAGTACCAAGCTGTTTATATTACTATAGCTCTATAGAAGAGCTTGAGGTCAGGGATGGTGATGCCTTCAGAGGTTGCTTTATTATGCAGGATTCTTTTAGCTATCCTGGGTTTTTTGTTTTTCCATATGAAGTTGAGTATCTTTCTTTCCAAGTCTGTGAAAGAAATATGAACCCAGGGTTCTGTGTAAAGGTCATTTAACTACTATATTTAATTAAAGAATAAATTTTCTCTCTCTCTCTCTCTCTCTCTCTCTCTCTCTCTCTCTCTCTCTCTCTTTCTGGTGTGTGTGTGTGTGTGTGTGTGTGTGTGTGTGTGTGTGTGTGTGTGCTCGTGCGCGCACACGCGCGTGTCCTGGCAGCTATAACAAAATTCTATAGACTGGGTGCTTCAAATGGAGACTTTTTTTCCATTGTGGGATGGTGAGCCTGACAGGATATCATACAGAGAAGAAGCTATTGATTCTGGGGGGACTGACAGGAGATGTGCTTGCTGAGACATGCCTAAGAGGGTTATGGGATCAGGAGGAGTTTTTCCAACAGAATAGAGGGAGGACTGTCCCAGTGGACAGAACAGCATACAGACATGGTCTTGAGTCTCCTGTCTCTAGCACTGGGAACCAGCAAATGGTTGGAGTAAAGGGGGCCCCTTCCTGCAGGAGGTCACAGAGACTGGTCCTGCTCAGGGCAGATCTCACTAGGAGCAGCCGTGCCTCCAGGGGACATCTAGCAGTGACTGAAGACATCAGTGGTCACCATAGCAAAGAAGAACATCTAACAGGTCCTGCAGTGTGTGTGCCAGCCTTCCCTCCACCACACACACAGAGCTGTCCTGGACCAAAGCCCATGACAGTGATGACTAACAGCATTGTCCCCACCCCAGTGAATACAGGCACCTCTCTGACCCTAGTTATCCATATCAGGGCACAAGAAAAATAAATAAATAAATAAATAAAAGTAGAGAGCAGTGGGTCCAAAATAAGGCCTGGGCTTTCTAGACTCTGGCCAGTGCTAAGCTATTACGTGAGAAAGTGGCTGCTCCAGGAACTCAAAACCTGCCCCAGTCTCTGCTCAGGTATGGAGTTCTTTCTCTTGTGAGTATAACTTAACTCAGTGCCACTGACCTTTCTGCATCCTTCATGACATGGAAACCAAATGTTTGCATCCATTCAGGCCATAGTGGCCTGGAGGCTCTAAAGGGGCTTCTGAAGAGGGCCTGGGGAAATGTGCATACACACACACACACACACACACACACACACACACACACACACACACACACACACACGACAGCAGGAGGGCCAGCTTCCAAAAGGTGCCATCAGGTAACAGACTTCCCTATATCTAAGACCAAGAGGTATCCATGTGGAAACAAGGATGCTGAGGACGTCCCAAAAGGATGGTGAGGGGGCTGGGTGATGGTTATGATAAACGGCGCTGGTTACTGGCAGAAAAGTCATGGGCCATGGCCATGACTACCAGAGTTATAGAGAGTTTTATTTAAAAAAAAAAAAAAAAGGAGATAGGAGGGAGGAGAGCCAGGCCTAGAGAGAAAGGAAGATAGCGGTAGCAGAGAGAGAACACAGAGAGAGAGTGGGGGTCTGCACCCGGCTTTTTAAGGCGGGTACGTAGTCGCCTGCACCCACTGATGACATAAGACGCCAGACCCAGAGGAGTGAGGGCAGGATCCTAACAGTGGGGAAAGCTAAGCATCAAACACCAGTCAGTACACTGGCCCTGATGCTGCTAGACATCATGAAATCTCTCACCGGGGAGGTGAGGCTTCTTCCTGTTTGCTGAGCATGACAAGGAGTCTTCTCACACATGCCCCAAATCTAACTGCTGGCTGAAGTCTGCAGCAGTGTTCCATGGTAGAGAAGAGACAAGCAGCTGTGTCCAGCATAAAAATGTACTGTGTATACACAGAATTATTTCCTGGTTTATCATCAATCCTCTCCTTCCAGGCAGTGTAGAAAGTCACTCCTGGGAGCAGTTGACGTTTGGGGGATAGATTAGAACTCTGATTTTTCTGTGGCTCCTCTCACTGACCAACAAATCACCTCACTGCTCACTGAGGCACCTCGGTGCACCAGCAGGTGTTATTTTGCCTCCAGAAGGCCCCGAGACTTCCTGCCTGTTCCCACCTGCACTCCTGAACCTTCTCAAAACATCGCTAATGACTCAGAGGGCCCCATTCACCTCTGCCAGATCACTCAAGGGAAGCAGATTAAGGGGAAGTCGAGCACATTCCAGGGAGTTAGCACTTGTTTTGCACCAGCTAAAATACAAAGCTG
Source organism: Peromyscus maniculatus bairdii (assembly GCF_049852395.1). NCBI lineage: Eukaryota > Metazoa > Chordata > Mammalia > Rodentia > Cricetidae > Peromyscus > Peromyscus maniculatus. The sequence continues at coordinate 11,597,919 of NC_134861.1, forward strand.
AATTGTGTTCATTTATAGAACCATAGTCGTCGGGATAACCCCAAGAATCTGCACATAGCCAGCTGCCTTCCTGAAGCTACAGGTGAATAGTATGAGGGAAGGTCTGTCTCGGAGATTACTTATGAATGCAATAGGTGCCTTTAAAGGCTTCTAAAACTGGAATCATGCATTGTGTTTCTTTCTTGTTCTTTCATTATGATCATGGTGCAGTTAGTGTCAAGACTTACCTATGAGCATAATGTCTGGTGTGTAGAAGATTCTCAATAAACACCAGTGAAGAAGCCCAACATGCAAAAGCCATGGATGTAATTGCAAGTTGTGGGTTTGGAATACTGGGGTTTGACTCAAAGCTATGTATGTACCTCAGATGGGCTTTGTTCACCAACAGGTTAACTGAGGTTCTCTGACGCATCCCACCTCTGTCTTGTTTGCTGTTTTGCGTCTTCTAATAAGGCTGCATGTAACTTACTCTTCTATGGCTGTGATAAGACACCATGACCAAGGCAACGCATAAAAGGAAGACTTTAATTGAGCTCAAGGTTCCTGAATGTTAGAATCTAAGATGGCAGAGCAAAGGCATGGTGGCAGGTGGCGGGAGCAGCAGCTGAAAGATTGCATCTTGATACACAAGCAGGATGCAGGGAGCATACTAGGAATGGTGTGAATCTTTAGACACCTCAAAGCACACCCTCAATGGCCTACCTCCTCAACAAGGCCACACCTAACCCTTCCCAAACCATTCCACTAGAGCTGGGCACTAAGTATTCAAACATATGAGCCTAGATGGGCCATTTTTACTCAAATCACCACAGATGGATTGTTTCATGGAAGAAAAGAGAGAGATAAAGTAGCCCCAATGGGAGACAGTATTCAGACGTAACACCTGTCTTGCAGACTTCATCTGCAGATGCCAGTACACTTGAAACAGATGGGTTCTAGCTAAGAGATGGATGAGCTGGGACCGTCATAAATTCCTGTACCCTATGCACACACACACACACACACCTGCAGGGGAAGGTTGTCCCATATTCTTCCCACTGCTGTTCAAAGGACAAATAGAGGACAAAAATTTGGTATTTGGGGCCTATATTAACATGTTATCTGTTCCAAAATTATCAGCTACACATAATACTATTTATCTGGTGATACATTAATAAAAGACAAAAAAAGTAAAGTAGAACTTGGCTCAGTGCCACCCTCCAGTGCTTTCAAACCACACCAGAACTGCCACTGGCAAGTGGCTCTAGCTTCCACTCCATTTGGATCCAGGAGAGCTCTGAACCTATGCTTTCTCCTGTAACAACCCTGCCTTGTCCATTATGGCCATTTGTTTGTGGTAAATATGCTGAAGACATCTAGTGGGAAAGAACAAAACACTGAATAGAACTGTAACAATGCTGTTGAACCCAAACCACACCAGTGGAAGGCTTCCCCTGTCCAGAGCTCCCTGGTCCATTTCCCCAAGGAAACAGGATTTTGTCCTTGTATTCTCATTCAACCTAGCCCATTGTCTCTTGGTGTCAGTGGAGACATCATCTGAGGGGTTGGGGGTCTCAGGGTGCATAGGCCAGTGTGCAGCCACTGTAGATGGGGACCAAGCAGATATAGAAAACCTTCACCTCAGAGCTAGAATGAGAGAAAGATAAAAATACATCTAACAACCAAAAAGCATGGAGAAGTAACCCTCACCCCCATATGCAGCAAATAAGACTCTCCACAATCTTGTGCACAGCACAAGGCTTGGGATGGGAACTAAGCCCTGGAGGAGGGCACTGTGACAAGCAAGCCAGGATCAGAGTCTCTGAGAGGAACAACGAACCAGGACATGGTAGAGGGAGCAGAAACCAAAGGTGCTACCAAAGCAGGTTGTGGGTGGACCTGAGGTGAAGCTCTGGAAAGAGGTTCCCTCTGTCTCAGTTTAGTTCCCTGTTGCTATGTTAAAATATAGGAACAAAGAGTTCATTCCAGTTCATAGTTCAAGGTCCAGTCTACTCACAGAGGCCCTTTTCCCAGACGATTCTGGCTTCCGTCCAGTTGATAACTCTAACCATCACACTTTCCCTCTTACTCTGCAGGTGACAAAGTTCTTTTCCTTGTGGAGAAAATAAGAGTAACCCAAGAAGAGTTATTACCTTTTATTTTCCTGTCATCTTGTTCTCCTCATGTCCATATCTCCTGCATAAAATTTAGAATCATCTTCTTGACTTAAATGGAGAGTATTGCTATTCGAGGTGTGGATACATAACCTGTTCTCATTTATTATTATTGTGGAGAGTGGCATATGTATACCATGGCATGCATGTGGGGGTCAGAGATCAGCTTTGTGGAGTTGCCTCCCTTCACCATTACATGCGTTCCCCGGGTAGAGCTCAGGCCTCAGACTTAAGGGGTAAACACCTTTACCTGCAGACCCGTCTCGTTGGTTCCTGAATCATAATTTGGAGAAGTTAATATATTGATAAGTATCTTACATATTTCTTTTTCAATCATTTTCCTGAATATTTGGTTTGCTGTAAAATTGCCATCAAGGAGACTGTCACCTTATTTAATGATTTGCTACAAGTACCAAAGCCAGCCACTTTTAAATTTCTCTTATACCAAGCCCATTTCCTCAATCCTCCTGTTGTGGATATGGGTCTCCTTCCTCCTTTGCTGCATCGTCTTCAAACCAGTAGAATGTGCTGAGTTTGCCTCTAATTCATTGAAAGTCCTTTCTCCCAAATTATTCTTCAAAAACATCTGTCTTAGTGGCCATGGTGGCACAGGCCTAGAATCTGAGCATTTGAGGGGCAGAGGCGGGAGGATCACCACCAGTTAGCAGCCAATGTGGTCTACACAACAAATGCGGGCCTGCAAAGGCTACAGAGTAAGACCCTGTCTCCAAAAACAAAAACAAACAAAGAGTTAGTAAACAAACCAGCTGCATGTCACTTTTCTCTCTGACTCCTCACGAGGCTCTACTATGCTTCGGGAAGAGAGTGCTGCTCGCCAGCCTGCACTGCCTCTGGCTCTGGGGTGCAAGTCTAGAATGTCCATCTTACTGAATTATTTGGGAAGAGCCCATGGCTGCTGTGAATGGTATTGCTATCCCAAGATGGTGACGTTAGACCAAGCATATGCCATAGAGCACAAAAAACTAAATGTCAAAATGAAGTTTCAAAGAGAGGTTGCTTTTAGACGCACTCCATCTATTTAGGGGTGTGTTTTGATGGTGAATCTTGAGAACCATCCTAAAGAATCAAATCCATGTTTCTCAAGGAATAACGGACTCTGTCAGGTGTCTGCACCCCAACAGTCTCTCTCCTGCACCCATATTCTATAGAACAAACTCAGGGATGCCCAGTGTGCCTGGGACTGTAGCTGCAAATCTTGTCAGGAAACTCAGCCTAAGTGGGGTCCCTGATACATGGTGTGTACACTATGTATGTGTAAATACGTTGATTGGGTTAGATTTTTGCCAGTTCTTTAAGCCAATGAATGTCAAGCAGCAAGAGCTTACTGTGGTTCTCAACACACATAAGACTGAGTGTCAAGCTCATTTTTAAGTCATGCCACTTGTCTCTTATCCTTGTAAATAACTTATTTAAACTTAGAATGCTCATGATGACAACTGCCTCCTAATTAATAACTCATTTTGAAATAATATTCACCCTTGGAATTAAAATTGTCTCTCCTGGACAATTACCAAACAAAAGAAATTTCAGTCCAAGAAATGATTTGTACATAATGGTTTCCTTGCAAAGAAATAAAATAATCCTCCGTATGTCTCTTCCAGATGTAATGTGTCAGCACCAGGGTCATTGTGTCATAGTGATGCTGTCACGTATCCACTCAGACAAAAGAAAAATCCCATCCAGGGTGATGATTCAGCTGAAATAACAAATTTAGGAATGGATATTCTTGCTGTGTATATAATGCACACTCTTCCAGAAGTCCACAAAGGGAGTGATACGTGTTTGCAAATGGAGAGAAGTCACCACCTTGGCTTTGGGCTGCTTCACTGTATTTGTTTAACTGGCTGGGTATATTGGTCAGCTTCAGGCTTCATGGAGAGTTTTCAGACCCATCCGTGAGGGACCAGGAAGTACCTGGGAGCCCTTTACCAGAGATGCTCAGCATAACTGGGCTGTGATGTGCTCACCACCATAACCTCTTCCTCACACACCAGGAGTTTAGTGTATGGTTTTATTCTCATGAATGTTTTTCTCATTTTGTCTCTGATGAGGTCATAAAAGTTGACTGACTTGAATTTTGCTTTCAACTGTGAATTGAATGACATCTCTAAAAACTCCAATTACTACATTACAAACAAGCCAGAATAACTGTTTTAAAGTAAATTTCCTGTACACCAGAAGTTAAAAAAAAAATCCATTGTGAGCCTCCAGAGTTGAAACCCCACCCACACAAGTGTGAAGGTGTGAACTTTAGGCCTGAAACTGCTGACCTGGCCACACTCTACCGTATATTGAGTTCTCTGTTAGAAAGAAAGAAAGAAAGAAAGAAAGAAAGAAAGAAAGAAAGAAAGAAAGAAAGAAAGAAAGAAAGAAAGAAAGAAAGAAAGAAAGTCCTTAATCTTCTTGCAGGACAGCTTTTATTGAGCCTTTTAACACCTTAAATACACACACACACAAACACATGCATATCTGAATACATACATAAACACATATGAACACACACCCACATGCACACGTGAATGCACACACATGCACACTGATTGGATGGAAGTCAAATTCTTCAGGTTGAGTTGTCCTCACTCAGTTCCTATTCTAATCTTTCTTCTCTCCAGCTACATCAAAGAGACATTCTCTCTCTCTCTCTCTCTCTCTCCCTCCCTCCCTCCCTCCCTCCCTCCCTCCCTCCCTCCCTCCCTCCCTCCCTCTTCCCCCTCCCTCTGTGGCTTCTCCCTACCACTTTCCTTCTTCTCCCTCCATTAGAACCATCACTTCAAGCCACAAGTTCATCATTCTGTAATTTTTATACTGCTTTAATTCTTATCTATGTCATCCTTACAGAGCATGTGTTCTTAGAGCACGCCTCTAAGGGCACACCTTCCGTTTGTGTCGATCAAATAGATGTGAAATGGACTCCCAGCATGCCTTTGGCTGCACCATCTCTTCCTCAGCGCTGTTCACTTGCAGACATTTCTAGTCATAGGCACATCCTCTCCATGGCTGACTCTACCCTGCTTTTCCACTTTGTTACTAAGTGGTTTTTGCCTTCCCTAGTGTGTCTTAGAATTTTTAATCTACTCTCATACTGCTTATTTTCATTAATTGCATTCACAAAGAATATCTTCTACCAGTTCACCTTGTATTTTCCTGTCTGGTGATGGTATATAAAAGTTATATTTAAATACAATCAAATCTACTTCTGTGTACTCTACATCCTGCATGCATGTGTTTTGTTTAAGGTGAGTTTCATTATACTAACGGCTATTTTCTTCTGAATTTTATTTTACTTATTTCTTTAACATTTTCTATTTTGGAATGACTATAGATTCCCAGGCAATTGAAAAAGTATGGCAAGGGACCGTGTCCTGCGCATCCTTCAGAGTGGTGTGATGACAACCTGGGCTGCTATTTTCAGTTTTAATGCACCACAAATAAAGCTGCAGTGAACACCTGTTCACAATTATTGTATGGACAGATACTTCATTTGACTGTGGAATTGTTGGTTGGCACCACTACAGTGAGGTAAATGCAGCTTATACTGTATTATAATATATTTGACTTATTTAAAATAATAGGTCTCATTATGATTGATGCATGCCGATAGCATACTTAAGTTAATCTCCTGTGCATTACCTTCTCCTTCCTCCATCTCACCTCCTTTGCCTCTTCTTCCTCCCATATAGACCACTTTCCACATAAGTGTTTAAAGATTTTATCTATTTATTCAGTTAGTTAGTTATTGTATATGTGGGCATGTGTATATGTGTGTGGACATGTGTGTGCAGGTACACATGTTCCACAGTGCACATGTGGAGGTCAGAAGACAAACAGCTCTTCACACATCCTTCCTTTAAACTAGTTCTCCACTCCCTGGTTTGCCCCATACTCCTGCACGCCTCCATGTTTAAACCTTTCGGCCCCAGCATTCCAGCTGCTTCCTTTGTTTTCCTGTACATTATACCCCTCCCTTAATGTGCTCCCCAACACCCTTCCTAGTTTCCGCTCAGAATGGAAGGAACATTCTGACACACAAAAGATCTGAGAACAGAACCAACAGATGAGAGAAAACACACAGTGGTTTTCTGGGCCTGAGATACCTCCCTCACTGTGCTTTTTTTTTTTTTTCAGTTCTGTACATCTACCTGAAAATTACATGACTTCAATTTTCTCTACAGCTGAGTCATATTCCATTATGTATTTGTACATTTTCATTATCCATTCATCAGCTGATGAACCTCTAGACTCATTCCATTTCCTGGTTATTGTGAATAGAGCAGCAATGAACATGGATGGGTAAGTACCTCTACATTAAGGATATAAAATCTAGTAGGTATGTACCCAGGGATGGTGCAGCTGGTTCACATTTCTGGTTTTATTTCTGGTTTCACTAGTTCATGTTCCCACTGACAGTATATGAGAGTTTCCCTTCCTACACATCCACGCCAGCATTTGTTGTTAGTTGTATTTTTGATGATGACCATTTGGATTGGAATGAAGTATTTCTGATTTCAAATTATACTTCAAAGCCATAGTAATAGAAGCAGCATGGTACTGTCATAAAAACAGACACATAAATCAATAAAATAGAATTAGGGACCCAGATATAAGTCCACATACTATAGCTACCTGACTTTGGACAAAAAATGCCTGTGTTGGCTAGTTGATTTTTTTTTCAAACTTGACATAAGCTAGAGTGACCTGGGAATAGAGACCCTCAACTGAGAAAGTGCCCCCATTGGACTGACTCATAGGCAAGTCTGTAGGGCATTTTCTCAATTGGTGATTGATGTAGGAAGGCCCAGCTTACCATAAGGAGTGCCATCCTGGGCAAGTAGTCCTGAGAGGCATAAGAAAAGTGACTGAATATGAGCCTGGAAAAGTAGGGAGCATTCCTCCATGGCCTTTATGTCAGTTCCTGTCTCCAGGTTCCGGCCCTACCTGGAGTTCCTGCCTTGGTTTCCTTTGCTAATAGACTGTGATGAGGATAGGTAGGCCAAATCAATCCTTTCCTCCCAAAGCTGCTTTTGGTCCTGGTGTCTTATCACACATTAGAAAGCAAACTTGGGAAAATGCCAAAAATACACACTGGAGAAAAGGCAGAATCTGCAACAAATGGTGCGGGGACAACTGGATTTCATCAGGCAGAAACTGGAACTAGATCTTCATCTATCACACAGCATGAAATTCAATCTGGGAGCATCAAGGACCTCAGCATAAGGACCTGAACCCCTTAAGCAATGGAGCACAAAGTGGAGCCTATGCTTCAGCTTCTAGGCTCTATAACATAATAACAACACAAAAACAAAACCTAAACATTAAAAAAAATAAGCTGATTTAAAAATAGGCTATGGAACTAAAAAGAGAATTCCCCAGAGAGGAGTACAAAGGGATAGGAAACACTTGGAAAGGTGCCCAATATCCTTAGCTATAAGACAAATGTAAATTGAAGCTGCTTTAAAGATTCCATGTCATTTTCAAAAATCTAGACCTACTATTTGATTTTTAAAAAAATGTGATATTTGTGTCTGCTGTATTTCGCTTAACTCAATGATGTCCAGCTCTACCCACGTCCCTGAAAATGAAAGGATTTCATTTTTCTTTATGGTCAAATGGTGCTCCATTATGTAGATCCACCATATTTCCTTCAGTTGGTCATCAACTGATGGACACCTACACTGATTTTTTTTTATTATTATTATTATTATTATTATTATTTTACAACACCATTCAGTTCAACATAATAGCCACAGAATCCCCTGTTCTCCCCCTCTCACCTACCCCTCCCCCCAGCCCACCCCCCATTCCCACCTCCTCCAGATCAAGGTCTCCCCCCAGGACCGGGGTTGACCTGGTAGACTCAGTCCAGGCAGGTCCATTCCCCCCTCCCAGACCGAGCCAAGTGTCCCTGCATAAGTCCCAGGATTCAAACAGCCAACTCATGCAACGAGCCCAGGACCTGGCACCAATGCACAGCTGCCTCCCAAACAGATCAAGCCAACTGACTGTCTCACCCGTTCAGGTGGCCTGATCCAGTTGGGGGCCCCTCAGCCTTTGGTTCATAGATCCTGTGCTTCCATTCATTTGGTTATTTGTCCCGGTGCTTTATCCAACCTTAGCTTCAACAATTCTCGCTCATATAAATCCTCTTCTTACTCACTAATTAGACTCCCAGTGCTCCACCAGGGGCCCAGCCGTGGATGTCTGCCTTCAGATTCCTCAGTCCTTGGATGGGGTTTATGGCACCACTATTTGGGTGTCTGGCCATCCCATCACCAGAGTAGGTCAGTTCCTGCCGTCTCGCGACCATTGCCAGCAGTCTTTTGAGGGGGTATCTTTGTGGATCTCCGTGGGCCTCCCTAGCTCTCTGCTTCCTCCCCTTCTCACCTTCTCATGTGGTCTTCATTTACCATGGTCTCCTATTCCTTGTTCTCCCTCTCTTTTCTTGATCCAGCTAGGATCTCCCACTCTTTCCCTCGACTGTCGCCCTTCATTGTTCCCACTCATGACCAGGCTATTCATGTAGATCTTGTCCATTTCTCCGTGTCTTTTTTTGGGGTCCCGTTTTCCAGATAGCCTCACTGGTGATGTGAGTAGCAGTCTAGTCATCCTTGTTCCACATCTAGCATCTTCCTATGAGTGAGTACATACCATATTTGTCTTTCTGAGTCTGGGTTACCTCACTCAGGATGATTTTTTCTAGATCCATCCATTTGCCTGCAAACCGTGTGATGTCGTTGTTTTTCTCTGCTGAGTAGTATTCCATTGTGTATATGTGCCACAATTTATTTATCCATTCTTCAGTTGAAGGGCATCTAGGTTGTTTCCAGGTTTTGGCTATTACAAACAATGCTGATATGAACATAGCTGAGCAAGTGCTCTTGTGGTATGATTGAGCATTCCTTGGGTATATGCCCAGGAGTGGTATAGCTGGATCTTGGGGGAGATTGATTCCCAATTTTCTAAGAAAGCGCCATATTGATTTCCAAAGTGGTTGTACAAGCTTGCATTCCCACCAGCAGTGGAGGAGAGTTCCCCTAGTTCCACATCCTCTCCAGCATAAAGTGTCTTCAGTGTTTTTGATCTTAGCCACTCTGACAGGCGTAAGGTGGTATCTCAGAGTTGTCTTGATTTGCATTTCCCTGATGATTAGGGAAGTTGAGCAATTCCTTAAATGTCTTTCAGCCATTTGGGATTCCTCTGTTGAGAATTCTCTGTTTAGTTCTAAAGCCCATTTCTCAATTGGACTGTTGGTCCTTTTGATGTCTAATTTCTTGAGTTCCTTATATATTCTGGATATCAGTCCTCTGTCAGATGTGGGGTTGGTGAAGATCTTTTCCCATTCTGTAGGCTGTCGCTTTGCCTTGTTGACCGTATCCTTTGCTCTACAAAAGCTTCTCAGTTTCAAGAGGTCCCATTGATTGATTGTTTGTCTCAGTGTCTGCGCTACTGGTGTTATATTTAGGAAGTGATCTCCTATGCCAAGGCGTTCAAGACTATTTCCTACTTTTTCTTCTAGCAGGTTCAGAGTAGCTGGATTTATGTTGAGGTCTTTGATCCACTTGGACTTAAGTTTTGTGCACGGTGACAGATATGGATCTATTTGCAGCCTTCTACACGCTGATATCCAGTTATGCCAGCACCATTTGTTGAAGATGCTTTCTTTTTTCCATTGTACACTTTTGGCTTCTTTGTCAAAAATTATATGTCCATAGGTGTGTGGGTTAATGTCAGGGTCTTCAATTCGATTCCATTGGTCCACATGTCGGTTTTTATGCCAATACCAGGCTGTTTTTATTACTGTAGCTCTATAGTAGAGCTTGAAGTCGGGGATTGTGATGCCTCCAGAAGTTGTTTTATTGTACAGGTTTCTTTTAGCTATCCTGGGTTTTTTGTTTTTCCATATGAAGTTGAGTATTGTTCTTTCCAGATCTGTGAAGAATTGTGTTGGTATTTTGATGGGGATTGCATTGAATCTGTAAATTGCTTTTGGTAAGATTGCCATTTTTACTATGTTAACCCTGCCTATCCATGAGCATGGAAGATCTTTCCATTTTCTGAGATCTTCTTCAATTTCTTTTTTCAGGGACTTAAAGTTCTTGTCATATAGGTCCTTCACTTGCTTGGTTAGTGTTACCCCAAGGTATTTTATGTCATTTTTGGCTATTGTAAAGGGTGATGTATCTCTAATTGCCTTCTCAGCTTCTTTGTCCATTGTATATAGGAGGGCTACTGATTTTTTTGAGTTGATTTTGTATCCTGCTATGTTGCTGAAGGTGTTTATAAGCTTTATCAATTCCTGGGTGGAATCTTTGGGGTCACTCAAGTATACTATCATGTCGTCTGCAAATAGGGAAAGCTTGACTTCTTCCTTTCCAATTTGAATCCCCTTAATCTCCTTATGTTGTCTTATTGCTCTGGCTAGAACTTCAAGTACTATATTGAATAAGTATGGGGAGAGTGGACAGCCTTGTCTCGTTCCTGATTTTAGTGGAATTGCTTTGAGTTTCTCTCCATTTAATTTGATGTTGGCTGTTGGTTTGCTATATATTGCCTTTATTATGTTTAGGTATGTTCCCTGTATTCCTGATCGCTCCAAGACTTTTATCATGAAGGGGTGTTGGATTTTGTCAAATGCCTTTTCTGCATCTAGTGAGATGATCATGTGGTTTTTTTCTTTGAGTTTGTTTATATGGTGTATTACATTAATGGACTTTCGTATGTTGAACCACCCTTGCATCCCTGGGATGAAGCCTACTTGATCATGGTGGATAATTGTTCTGATGTGTTCTTGGAGTCTGTTTGCCAGTATTTTATTGAGTATTTTTGCATCAATGTTCATGAGGGAGATCGGTCTGTAGTTCTCTTTCTTTGTTGCATCCTTGTTTGGTTTAGGAATCAGGGTAATTGTAGCCTCATAGAAGGAGTTTGGTAATGTTCCTTCTGTTTCTATTATGTGGAACAATTTAGAGAGTATTGGTATTAACTCTTCTTTGAAGATCTGGTAGAATTCTGCGCTGAAACCATCTGGTCCTGGGCTTTTTTTGGTTGGGAGACCTTTAATGACTGTTTCTATTTCCTTAGGGGTTATTGGACTATTTAAATAGTTTATCTGGTCTTGATTAAACTTAGGTATGTGGTATCTATCCAGAAAAATGTCCATTTCTTTTAGGTTTTCCAGTTTTGTGGAGTAGAGGTTTTTGAAATATGACCTTATAATTCTCTGGATTTCCTCAATGTCTGTTGTTATGTCCCCCTTTTCATTTCTGATTTTGTTGATTTGGATTCTCTCTCTCTGTCTTTTGGTTAGTTTGGATAAGGGCTTGTCTATCTTGTTGATTTTCTCAAAGAACCAACTCTTTGTTTCATTAATTTTTTGTATTATTCTCTTAGTTTCTAATTTATTAATTTCACCTCTCACTTTGATAATTTCCTGGCGTCTATTCTTCCTGGGAGACTTTGCTTCTTCTTGTTCTAGAGCTTTCAGATGTGCTGTTAATTCACTAGTGTGCGATTTCTCCAACTTCTTTATGTGGGCATTTAGTGCTATGAATTTCCCTCTTAGCACTGCTTTCATAGTGTCCCATAAGTTTGGGTATGTGGTGTCTTCATTTTCATTGATCTCTAGGAAGTCTTTAATTTCTTTCTTTATTTCTTCCTTAACCCATTGGTGATTCAGTTGAGCATTATTCAGTTTCCATGAGGTTGTAGGTTTTCTGTAGTTTTTGTTGTTGTTGAAATCTAGCTTTAAACCATGGTGATCTGATAGAACACAGGAGGTTATTCTGATTGTTTTGTATCTGTTGAGATTTGCTTTGTGGCCAAGTATGTGGTCGATTTTAGAGAAAGTTCCATGGGGTGCTGAGAAGAAAGTATATTCTTTCTTGTTAGGATGGAATGTTCTGTAGATATCTATTAGGTCCAATTGGGTCATGACATCGGTTAAGTCCTTTATTTCTCTGTTAAGTTTCGATTTGGGAGATCTGTCCAGTGGTGAAAGTGGGGTGTTGAGATCTCCCACTATTAATGTGTGGGGTTTTATATGTGGTTTAAGCTTTAGTAATGTTTCTTTTACATATGTGGGTGCCCTTATGTTTGGGGCATATATGTTCAGAATTGAAACTTCATCTTGGTCGATCTTTCCTGTGACGAGGATGTAATGTCCTTCTTGATCTCTTTTGATTGATTTTAGTTTGAAGTCTATTTTGTTGGATATCAGGATGGCTACCCCTGCTTGTTTCTTAAGACCATTTGATTGAAAAGTCTTTTCCCAGCCTTTTATTCTTAGGTAGTGTCTATCTTTGAATTTGAGATGTGTTTCTTGTATGCAGCAGAAGGATGGGTCCTGCTTTCGTATCCATTCTGTAAGTCTATGTCTTTTTATAGGTGAATTAAGTCCGTTGATATTAAGGGATATTAATGACCAGTGATTCTTCATCTCTGTTATTTTTGGTGGTAGTGTGTGTGTACTTCTCTTCTTTGGGGTTTACTGTTGTGGCTTTATCTATTGCCTGTGTTTTCAAGTGTGTATCTGACTTCCCTCGGTTGGAATTTTCCTTCTAGTGCTTTCTGTAGGGCTGGGTTTGTGGATAGGTATTGTTTAAATCTGGCTTTGTCTTCGAATGTCTTGTTCCTTCCGTCTATGATGATTGAAAGTTTTGCTGGGTATATTAGTCTGGGCTGACATCCATGGTCTCTTAGTGTCTGCATTACATCTGTCCAGGTCCTTCTGGCTTTCAAAGTCTCCATTGAGAAATCGGGTGTTATTCTGATGGGTTTACCTTTATAGGTCACTTGGCCTTTTTCCTTGGCTGCTCTTAATATTCTTTCTTTATTCTGTACATTTAGTTGTTTAATTATTATGTGTCGAGGGGACTTTTTTGGGGGGTCTAGTCTGTTTGGTGTTCTATAGGCTTCTTGTATCTTCATAGGCATTTCCTTCTTTAAGTTGGGAAAGTTTTCTTCTATAATTTTGTTGAATATATTTTCTGTGCCTTTGAGTTGGTATTCTTCACCTTCTTCTATCCCTATAATTCGTAAGTTTGGTCTTTTTATGGTGTCCCAGATTTCTTGGACATTTTGGTTCATGACTTTGTTGGCTTTAGTGTTTCCTTCGACTGATGCAACTATTTCTTCTACTGTATCTTCAATGCCAGAAATCCTCTCTTCCATCTCTTGCATTCTGTTGGTTATACTTGCATCCGAAGTTCCTGATCTTTTACTCAGGTTTTCTATTTCCAGCATTCCCTCTGTTTGTGTCTTTTTCATTTTTTCAATTTCCCTTTTCAGATCTTGGACTGTTTCCTTTGTTTGTTTCATTGCTTTTTCATGATTTTCTTTCAGTGCTTTATTGTTTTCTTCCAGGATTTTAATGTTTTCTTCCAGGACTTTATTGTTTTCTTGGAGGGCTTTATTGTTTTCTTCTAATTTGTTTGCCCTTTCCTCTAGTTGTTTACAGCGTTCTTCCAATTTTCTTGTCTTTTCCTCTACACAAGCCTCTACCTTCTTCATGAAGTTACTCATAAGGCTACTTTCTTCTGCTTCTTCCAATTTTTGGTGTTCAGGTCTAGATGTTGGAGGCGAGCTAGGTTCTGGTGATGCTGTATTGCTCTTCATTTTGCTGTATGTACTTCTGCTTTGACGTCTGCCCATCTCCTTGTGATTCCTTCTTGGTCTTATCAGTGGACTTGTTTCACAAAGATCTGACAGACTCAGGAAGACTCTCTCTCTTGTCCAAAAGGGAGTTCTCTTGTCCAACTCTTTGGTCCAGAAGGGAAGTCAGGGGCAAGCTCTGGTCCAGAATGGCAGTCGGGGACAGGCTGGGAGCTGGGGGCCGGTCTCTAAGTCTCAGGAAGTGGGTGGGGTCTTGGGCAGATGGGCGTGGGGGCAGGGCGCGGAGACTGCAGGGGCTGCCGGGGGCTTGGAAATGGGGATCCCTCCCGGTGGGGCTAGAAGGGGAGCTGCCCGGTGGCCAGAACCTGGTGCCAAGTTGGGCAGGCCTCTCAGGAGTGGCTGGTGGCCAGGGATGGGGTCCTGGCTGGACCCAGGCACTCACCTCTGGTCCAGAAGGGAAGTCGTCAGGGGCAGGCTGGGAGCTGGGGGCCGGTCTCTAAGTCTCAGGAAGTGGGTGGGGTCTTGGGCAGATGGGCGTGGGGGCAGGGCGCGGAGACTGCAGGGGCTGCCGGGGGCTTGGAAATGGAAAATGAAAGGATTTCATTTTTCTTTATGGTCAAATGGTGCTCCATTATGTAGATCCACCATATTTCCTTCAGTTGGTCATCAACTGATGGACACCTACACTGATTTTTATAACTTCACTACCATAAATAATCTCATAATAAACATGGTTGGTCAGTCAATTCATGTTGACTTTGATTCCCTTGGACATACATCTAGTATAGCTTGGTCATATTGCCACATGGCCATATGGGGTAACACAAATGTTAAATGGTCTTTAAATAAAGAACCCAGTGTCTGATACTGGGGTGAAAGCTGAACAATCAGAGAAGCAGAGCAAGCCACAGCCACCACCTCTTACCCCACCAACTCTTCAACCTTAAAGAGCCTCTAGTTCCTGTTTCCTCATGCCTTATATACCTTTCTTTGCCCAGCTGTCACTTCCTGGGATTAAAGGCATGTGTGCTTCCCAAGCAAAGACATGATATCTCAAGTGCTGTGATTAAAGGTGTGTGCCACCACTGCCTGGCTCTGTTTCTCTCCTAGACTGAGTCAATCTCATGTAGTCCAGGGTGGCTTTGAACTCACAGAGATCCAGATAGATCTCTGCCTCCCGAGTGCTAGGATTAAAGGTGTGTTTCACCACTGCCTGGCCTCTGTGTTTAATCTAGTGGCTTGTTCTGTTCTCTGATATTCAGGTTGGCATTTCATTTTGCTTTTGCTGTCATTGCTTATCAATGCTGGAGATTGAAAACACATGCTAGGCTAGCACTCTAACACTGGGTTCTGTCCCCAGCCCTGTATCTGCTGTTATATTTGGCTTTTTGAGGAACCACCATACAGAGTTGCAGAGACACTACATGAATGTATACTCCCAGCAACAGTATATAAGACCCTGCCCCCAACCTCACCAACATTTGTCGATGTTTTTGGTAGCAACTGTAACTGAGACAAGATGAAATCTCACTGCACCTCAGCTTTGCATTTTTCTGATGGCTAAAAATGTCAAACATTTTCCATGCACTTATTGGCCATTTGCAGGTCTAATTTTGAGAAACACCTGTTCAGTTCATTTGCTCTCATGTTATAGATATCAATTCCCCAGCAAAGGACAGCTGAAAAAGACTCCCTTTCATGCTCTGGGCTGCCTCGTCACACTTTTGGTGGCCTCTACTGTGCTGAAGCTTCTTATTGTGTTCTGTCTCCTTTGTTTGTTATTGTTATTATTTCCTCAGCTCTTGGAGTCCTTTTCAGGAAGTCCTTGCCTGTGTCTGTCTTGAAGTGTGTCTTCTGTCTTGTCCTCTAGCAGTTTTAGAGTTTTAGGCCTTAAAGTTTTTGATTCATTGTCATTTTACTTTATAAACATGAGTGACAGCTATCTGGTTTCATTCTTCAACAGGTGGGAATCCAGTTTCCCCAGCAGCGTTAGAGGGGCTGCTTTTAAATTATTTAAATTATTTTATGTGTGGAGGTGATTTGCCTGCATTTATGTCTGTGCACCATGGTTGTGCACAGTGCCTGCAGAGACCAGAATATGGCATCGGGCCCCCAGGAACTGGAGTTAGACAGTTGTGAGATGTCATGTGGGTGTTGGGAATTGAACCCAGATCTTCTGCAGGATCAAGTGCTCTTAATCACTGAAACATCTCTCCAGCCCCAAGGCTATCTTTTTGTCCTTAAATATATTTGCTATCTTGAAAACAAATGGCATGTAGGTTGATTTCTTAGTCCTCTACTCTCTCCCTTTGGTCCACGTGCCTGACATTGTGCAGCGTCCTACAATGCAGTAAAATGGAATTACGATAACTACAGCACTGCTTTCCTTGTTCAGAATTTCTTCGGTTATTAAGTCTTTTGTTCTCCCATATGAATTTAGGTATTCATTTCTAGTTCTGAAATAAAGTCATTGGAATTTGAGGGGGTTGCAATGAATCCACACAATGCTTTGGTGATAGTCATTTTTGACAATATTCTTCCAGTTTGTGAACACAAAAACTGCCTTCTAGTGTTTTCAGTTTCTCTTTGGTGGTTTTCAGGTATATTTCTAAGAGTCCCTTGGCTGCTTAGTCAGGCTTATTCCTGGATGTTCTTGAGCTGCCATGAATAGGGTTGCTTCTTCATGGTTCTTTCTCATGTTCTCATTATTGGAAGATGGAAGAGCGGCTGAGTTTTGTGTGTAGAAGCGTTACAGAGAGTCACAGCTGGTGGTTGAGATGCACTCCCAGGGCAGCAATGGTGACACCAAGAGCCAGCAATCAGAAGGACCTGTGGAGGCTTTGCCAAGTGGAACTAATCCCCCGGGAACCCATGTAGAGGTGAGTGTGTGAGATGCATTTGTCATGTGTGATCAATTAGTGTGTGTGGAGGAGATGAGTGGGAACTAACTTAAGTGCTGTCTATAATTTTTTTACCATTTAATGGAAACAGTTTGTAAAGTTAATGACAGTATAATACTTCTGAAAATAATTGTGTTACAGTTCAACTTTTGTGTATGCCAGACTATAATAAAATCTTCCAATCAATTTCTGTATGCTGAAAATCAGGTAAAGATTGTTGAATAGCATAAGGAGTGATACCTTATGCTGATGAAAGTAATAACATTTCAAAGAATTGTCATCAATATTCCTAAAGTACCTTTCAAAAATGAAGAGAAACACTTTTAGACAGAGGAAACACAAACATCAACAGAGAAATACAGGGGGATTTTCTTAACAGAATGGGCTCACTCCTTATGGAGACCCAGGAATGTTTAGAACATACTTGGTTCTGACTCATAACTGGAGAAGCTAGTGGCTGGAAATCTAAGAACGATGGGTCAGAGTTGGGGAGACCTGGTGACATCCTGGAGTCCAAAAACAGAACCTGGGGTTCTGCTGTGTGAAGGGCAAGGAGGCCCCAGCTGAGAAAGCTGGGCAGAGGCTCCATTTTGTTATGGGATATCAAGATACAGGACAGAAGGAGCCTCTGCCATCTGAAATCATACCCACTGCCGTAGTACAACAGAGAACAATGTGAGACTCATTCACCTCAACCTGTGGAAACTTCCACTCAGAAGTAGTTCACACCAAACTCCATTCATGTGTCAATGGATAAAGCATATCTTTTAGTCATGTACTCTTGTAGAAGAGAGACTTAAAATTGGGCCACCAATACAAAATGTATCACTATGAACCATTGTGAATACTCTAAAGAAGAGTTGGGCAAATAGGAGCAGGCTGCCATTATCAACCATAATTAGTCCAAACTAATCCTGATTCATTGCCTGGCACTTGGGCACATGTCCACGTTTCACAAAATCAAGGATCTTTGGCCGAGACTAGCAGGTATCTGTTGCAGTTTGAATGTAAAATGTCTCCACAGTTGATAGACTTTAGTCCAGCATCCTCATAGGCCCATGACACCATCACCACTTTCTATTTTAGAACATGGTTGTCTTCAATTTCATACACACATATAATGTATGGTGATTACATTCCACCTTATTTTTTTTAATGAACATAATATTTGTAATTGTAACCATTTTTAAAGTTCACATTTCAGTGGCATAAATTACATTCAAGATATTAATTATACTCATGATATTCATTAATTATGCTCATGATATTAATTATATTTGCATTATTCATTGATTACAACCCCAGTATTCATTCAATAACTATATTATGGTATTCATAAATTACAGTAATTGTACTGATTAATTACATTCATGATATTATGTCCCAATACTACTGTCCATTTGTAGGGCTTTTCCATCACACAAAACAGAAACTCTGTACTTAGGAAATCATTGCTCTCTATTCCTTTTTTCTCTAGCTTGAGATAACCTCTAATCTTTCTGTCTTTATGAATTTGTATATTGTATATGTTTCATGTAATAAAATTCTATAATATTTGCCAATTTTTAATGTAAAAACATGTTATGTACAACTGCAGGAGAAATAATACACAGTTAGCTTGAACATAAAAGCAGGTTATAATTCAAAAGTCTAGAGTTAATTTGAAACTGGAAAACATTTTCTCTCTAGAAAATAGTAAAAATGATAACATTTCCCAATAAGCCCTTTTAAGCCAAATAATAGCTGAATTATACATATGAATATTGATTAGATTCTGCAATACAGAAGAAATCTATCTTCATCTGTTCAGAGAGCTGTGTTTTACTTAAGTTGTGTAAGTGAGATTCTTATTCATCTTCCCCTCTACTGTTTGACTTATGGCAGATATTTTTCTACAGGCTAATCCATAATCTAAAAAGATTTTAGCCACCTCTCCTGAAAGTACAGCCAGCATATCCTTTCATCAGATTGATACAGTACAAATTTTTATCCTGATAGTGAAATGTTTCACTAAAGCTTGCCCAGTGATTGGGCAAAACCAAAAATTATTATAAGCCACAGTCATCCTAGGGTCCTCTCTGCTAAGTAGCTTCCCTGGATCTGTGGGTTGCAGACTGATTGATTGTCATTCAATTTCTCTCTAGTATCCACTTATGAGTGAATACATATTATGTTTGTCCTTCTGAGCCTAGGTTACCTCACTCAGGATGATATTTTCTAGTTCTATCCATTTGCCTGCAAATTTCATGATGTCATTGTTTTTTTCCTGCTGAGTAGTACTCCATTGTGTATAGGTACCACATTTTATTAATCCATTCTTCAGTTGAGGGGCATCTAGGTTGTTTCCAGGTTCTGGCTATTACAAATAATGCTGCTATGAACATAGTTGACCATGTATCTTTATGTTATGATTGAGCATTCTTTGGGTGCCCAAGAGTGGTATGGCTGGGTCTTGAGGTAGATCAATTCCCAATTTTCTGAGAAACCACCATACTGATTTTCACAGTGGTGTACAAGTTTGCAATCCCACCAACAGTGGAGGAGTGTTCCCCTTGCTCCACATCCTCTCCAACAAAGACCACCATCAGTGTTTTTGATCATAGCCATTCTGACAGGTGTAAGGTGGTATCTCAGAGTCATTTTGCTTTGCATTTCGCTGATGACTAAGGATGTTGAGCATTTCCATAAATGTCTCAGCCATTTGAGATTCTTTTTTTGAGAATTCTGTTTAGCTATGTAGTCCATTTTTTAATTGGATTGTTCAGTATTTTGGTGTCTAGTTTCTTGAGTTCTTTATATACTTTGGAGATCAGCTCTCTGTCAGACATGGAGTTGGTGAAGATCTTTTCCGATTCTGTAGGCTGTCTTTTTGTCTTATTAACCATATCCTTTGCCCTACAAAGGCTTCTCAGTTTCATTTATTAATTGTTGCTCTCAGTGTCTGTGCTACTGGTGTTATATTTAGGAAGTGGTCTCCTGTGCCAATGCGTTCAAGAGTACTTGCTACTTTCTCTTCTATCAAGTTCAGTGTAACTGGATTTATGTTGAGATATATGTCCACTTGGACTTGAGTTTTGTGCATGGTGACAGATATGGATCTATTTTCAATCTTCTGCATGTTGACATCAAATTATACGAGCACCATTTGTTGAAGATACTTTATTTTTTCCATTGTATAGTTTTGGCTTCTTTGTCAAAAATCAGGTGATCATATGTGTGCATATTAGTGTCAGGGTCTTCAATTTTATTCCATTGGTCTGTATGTCAGTTTTTATGCCAGTACCAAGCTGTTTTTATTACCATAGCTCTAGAGCTTGAGGTAAGGGATGGTGATACCTCCAGAGGTTGCTTTATTGTACAGGATCCTTTTAGCTATTCTGGGTTTTTTGTTTTGTTTTGTTTTGTTTTTCTATATGAAGTTGAGTATTGTTCTTTCCAAGTCTGTGAAGAATTGTGTTAGAATTTTGATGGGGATTGCATTGAATCTGTAGATTGCTTTTGGTAAGATTGCCATTTTTACTGTTAATCCTACCTATCCATGAGGATGGGAGATCTTTCCATCTTCTGATATCTTCTTCAATTTCTTTATTCAGAGACTTAAAGTTCTTATCACACAGGTCCTTCACTTGTTTAGTTAGTGTTGCCCCAAGGTATTTTATATTATTTGTGGCTATTGTAAAGGGTGATGTTTCTCTGATTTCTTCTCAGCCCTTTTATCATTTGTATATAGGAGGGCTACTGATTTTTTTTAGTTCATCTTGTATCCTGTCACCTTACTGAAGGAGTTTATCAGCTGTAGGAGTTCCCTGGAGTCACTTATGTATACTATCATATTATCTGAAAACAGTGAAAGTTTGGCTTCCTCCTTTCCAATTTTTATCCCTTTGATCTCCTTTTGTTGTCTTATTGCTCTAGTTAGAATGTTAAGTACTATATTGAACAAATATGGGCAGAGTGGACATCCTTGTCTTGTTTCTGATTTTAGTGGAATCACTTTGAGTTTCTCTCCATTTAATTTGATGGTGGCTGTCAGTTTGCTATAAATTGCCTTTATTATGTTTAGGTATGTTCCTTATATCCCTGATCTCTCCAAGACCTTTATCATGAAGGAGTGTTGGATTTTGTCAAAAGCTTTTTCAGCATCTAATGAGATGAACATGCGTTTTTTTTTTCTTTCAGTTTGTTTATATGGTGTATTACATTGACAGATTTTTGTATGTTGAACCATTCTTGCATCCCTGGGATGAAGCCTACTTGCTCATGGTGGAAAATTTTTTGATGTGCTCTTGGATTCAGTATGCCAATATTTTGTTGCATATTTTTGCATCAATGTTCATAAGGGAGATTGGTCTGTAATTCTGTTTCTTTGCTGCAACCTTGTGTGGTTTGGCTATCAGGGTAACTGTAGTTTCATAAAAAAGAGTTTGGAAATGTTCCTTCTGTTTCTATTGTGTGAAACAATTGGAAGAGTATTGAAATTAGCTCTTCTTTGAAAATCTGGTAGAACTCTGCACTGAAACCATCTGGTCCTGGGCTTTTTTTGGTTGGGAGACTTAATGACTTTTATTTCCTTAGGGGTTATTGGTTTACTTAAATAGTTTATCTTGTCTTGATGTAACTTTGCTATGTGGTACCTATCCAGAAAATTGTCCATTTCTTTCAGATTTTCCAATTTTGTGGAGTATAGGTTTTTGAAGTATGACCTGATGATTGTGTGGATTTCATTGTTGTCTATTGTTATGTCTCCCTTTTCATTTCTGATTTTGTTAATTTGGATGCTCTCTTTCTCTCTCTGCATTTTGGTTAATTTGGATAGGGGTTTGCCTATGTTGTTGATTTTTTTTTCGAAGAACTAACTCTTTGTTTCATTGATTCTTTGTATTGTTCTCTTTGTTTCTATTTCATTGATTTCAGCCCTCAATTTGATTATTTCCTGGGATCTGTTCCTTCTGGATGAGTTAGTTTCTTTTTGTTCTAGAGTTTTCAGGTGTGCTGTTAAGCCATTAGTGTGTGATTTCTCCAACTTCTTTATGCGTACATTTAGTGCTATGAACTTTTCTCTTAGCACTGCTTTCAGTGTCCCATAAGTTTGGGTATGTTGTACTTTCATTTTCATTGAATTCTAGGAAATCTTTAATTTCTGTCTTTATTTCTTCCTTGATCCATTGGTGCTTCAGTTGGGCATTATTCAGTTTCCATGAGATTGTAAGCTTTCTATAAATTTTGTTGTTGTTGAAATCTAACTTTAAGCCATAGTGGTCTGATAAAATACAGGAGGTTATTCCAATGTTTTTGTATCTGTTGAAATTTGCTTTGTGACCGAGTATGTGGTCAATTTTTGAGAAGGTTCCATGGGGTGCTGAGAAGGTATATTCTTTGTGTTAGGGTGGAATGTTCTGTAGATATCTATTAAGTGCATTTGAGTCATAACATCTGTTGGGTCCTTTATTTCTCTAAGTTTCATTCTGGTAGATCTGTCCATTGGTGAGAGTGATGTGTTAAAATCTCCCACTACTAGTGTGTGGGGTTTGATATGTGACTTAAGCTTTAGTAATGTTTCTTTTACAAATGTGAGTGCCTTTGTATCTGGGGCGTGAATGTTCAGAATTGAGAATTCATGTTGGTGGATTTTCCCTGTGATACATATGTAATGTCCTTCCCAATCTTTTTTGATTGATTTTAGTTTGAAATCTATTTTATTAGATCTTAGAATAGCTACACCAGCTTGTTTCTTAAGTCCATTTGATTGGAAAGCCTTTTACCAGTCTTTTACTCTGCGGTAGTGTCTGTCTTTGAAATTGAGGTGTGTTTCTTGTATGTAGCAGAAAGATGGATCCTGCTTTCATTTCCATTCTGTTAGCCTGTGTCTTTTTATAGGAAAATTGAGTCCATTGATATTGATGGATATTAATGACCAGTAATTGCTAATTCCTGTTATGTTTTTGGTGGTAGTGTTGTATTTCCCTTCTTTGGTATTTGTTGGTGTGGGATTATCTATTGCCTGAGTTTTCATGGGTTTGTCTAATTTCCTTAGGTTGGATTTTTCCTTCTAATGCTTTCTGTAGGGCTGGATTTATGGATAGGTATTATTTAAATCTGGTTTTATCATGGAATATTTTGTTTACTCCATCTATGGTAATTGAGAGTTTTGCTGGGTATAATTAGTCTGGGTTGGTATCCGTGGTCTCTTAGTGACTGCATAACATTTGTCCAGGACCTTCTAGCTTTCATAGTCTCCATTGAGAAGTCTGGTGTTATTCTGATGAGTCTGCCTTTATATATTACTTGGCCTTTTTCCTTTGCAGCTCTTAATATTTTTTCTTTATTCTGTATGTTTAGTGGTTTGATTATTATGTGGCAAGGGGACTCTTTTTTGGATCCAGCCTATTTGGTGTTCTATAAGCTTCTTGTATCTTCATAGGTATTTCTTTCTTTAGGTTGGGAAAGTTTTCTTCTATGATTTTGTTGAATGTATTTTCTGTGCTTTTGAGTTAGTATTCTCCTTATTCTATCCCTATTATTTTTAGGTTTGGTCTTTTCATGGTGTCCCAAATCTCCTGGACGTTTTGTGTTACAACTTTTTGGTTTTAGTGTTTTCTTTGACTGATGAATCTATTTTCTCTATTGTGTCTTCAACGTCAGAGATTCTCTGTTCCATCTCTTGCATTCTGGTGGTTATGCTTGCATCTGTAGTTCCTGTTTGTTTAATCAGATTTTCCATTTCCTGCATTTCCACAATTTGTGTCTTCTTTATTGTCTCAATTTCAATTTTCAAATCTTGAACTGTTTCCTTCATCTGTTTAATTGCTTTTTCTCAGCTTTCTTTGATTTCTTCCAATTTTTTTTTTTGTTTTTTCTTCCATTTCTTTAAGGGAATTTTTCATTTCCTCTTTAAGAAGTTTTTCATTTTCTCTTTATGGGAATTTTTCATTTCCTCTTTAAGGGCTTCTTTCATCTTCTTAAAGTCATTTTTAGGATTGATTTCTTCTGATTCTTCTGCCTTGGTATGTTCAGGTCTTGCAGTTGTAGAATCACTAGGTTCTGATGGTATCATATAGGTCTTTATGTTGTTGCCTGTATTTTTGCACTGGCATCTACTCATCTCTTCCTCCACTCAGTGCAGGCAGTGTCTGTGTCTGAAGGTGTCTCTCTTGTTCCAATTGATAGTCTTGGTCCACTGGGAGTTCTTGGTCAAATCATGCTGATGGGCTCTGTTTCTCCTGGAGCAGCTTAGTCCAATCAGTTTTAGTGAGTTCTGTCTTACAGAGCAGCTGTTCCCAATCGGTGCAAGGGTGGACTTATGGCTCTGGTGGTTGTTGGTGTCACTTGGAGTGGCTTTCTGGCAAGGGGGCAGGGACAGAGGTCACTGTCTGGTCCCTGGGGCTTCAGTGGCTGTTTCCAGTCAGTGCAGGGTGGACTTATGACTCCGTTAGTCTTTGGGGTTGAAGGGGCTGATTTTATTGGCAAGAGAGCAGGGAAAGTCAGCTGCCTGGTCCCTGGGGTTCCAATGGCTGGGGGGGCATGTAATGTGCCCCCTGGGCCTATAGGCTAGAGACCTTACCTATTTCCAGTCAGTGTAGGGTGAGCTTATGACCAGTGACCTGGTTCAGTGGTTGGACAGCTCCTTTTGCATTCTAGGGTCAGGCTCTGCTCACTTGCCAACTCCTCAGCTGATCTTGTTTCCTCAGACTGCAGGTTTCTGAAACCTCTCCCAAATGTTCTCAGCTGAACAGGTTGATCAGTAGGGCATATGTTGGCTTCACATGATCAGCAGCTGGACCCTGGGCTGGCCTCAGGCAGAATGCTCAGGTCCATTCTGGTCATGTCCCACAGTGACAGCTCCTTCCTCAAGTCCCCTCCCTTCCCTTCTGCTCTCTCCTCTCCCACACACTTTCTTTTTCCTGCATGTGTTTCTGCCCCAGGCCTGCCCCTGCCTTCCTCTTAATAAAGCTCTGATACTGGGTTTTGTCATCACTCTGACCTTTCCTTGCATGGTAACCAGTGCCACTAACAGCAACACTTAGTATTTTTAAAAACAACACTATTCCCAAACAAGAAAAGATATGGGCCTGGCCCTATCCCTGATCTTGAAGAGGCCAGCGCCCAAACTAGATGTGATGTAGGCATGGGCCTAACCCTGACCCGGAAGAGGCCTGGCCCCAAACAAGAAGAGATGTGGGCCTGGACCTTTCCCTACCCTGAAGAGGCCTAGGACCTAATTAGAAGAAATGTGGGCCCAGGCCTATGTCTATCCTCGAGGAGGCTTGGGCCCAAATAAGAAGAGATGTGGGCTTTACCTATCCCTAACCCTGAATAAGCCTGGGGCCTAACAAGAAGAGATGTGGGCCTGGGCTTACCCCTAACCCTGAAGAGGCCTAGGCCCTAACAAGAAGAGATGTGAACCTTAGCCTATCCCTAACCCTAAGAAGCCTGAGCTTTAGCAAAAGGAGATGTGGGACTGGGCCTATACCTATCCTGAAGAAATCTGGGTCCACAGAAGAAATGTTGGCCTGAGACTGTCTGTAGACTTGAAGAGTCCCAGGGCAAAGGAAGAGATGTGGGCCTGAGCCATTCCTTAACCCTGAAGGTGCCTGGGTCAAAAGGAGAGATGTAGGCCTGGGCCTATCCCTAACTCTGAAGATGCCTGGGCTCAAAAAAGAGGTGTGGGCCTGGGTTTATCTCTAACAGTGAAGAGGTCCGGGCCCAAAGCAAAATGAGGTGTGGGTGTGGACCTATCTATGAATCTGAAGAATTCTAGGCACAAGTAAGATTAAGTATTGAATCTCAGCCTATCTCAGACCCTGAAAAGGCCTGGGCCCAAAGCATGAAGACATGTTGGAAAACACAGAATTAAAGAAGGCCAGGAAAATCCAAACAAAAAGGAGTGTCCTCAGGATATATCAGAGCCACAATTATCCTGGTCCCAGAACAAATAGAGCCATGGGACTGGGCTTATCTCCAATACCTAAGATGCCAGGGTCCAAAATGAGACCTGAAAGAGGTCCAGGAAAAACCAGGAAAAGGATTGTGCTTAGGCCAAACCCTGATACTCACGAAGTCCATTTCAAAATGCTACTGTACAATTAGCCCAGATTCACTCTCACCCAAAAAGCCCAGGATCCAAATACAGAAGAGTACCTGGGCTTTTAAAGTAGGGTAAATCAACATTGTGGTTAGAGTGTTTACCATCTGGCACTCTGTTCCAATGCCTTACTTTTAGTTCTTTTGCAACCAACCAGGACATCATGCAGGCACATCCCAATCTGTTCCTCCATAAACTTGGACTTGAGTACAATACTCCCTAACTGACTACTAACATAAGCTGATGTCCTGAATAAAAAGTGTGTGGATAGCACACACATACCTCATTTGATGCAGACCACATCCTCAACACATATGAGCCAGTATGACACTACTGCCATAATGTGCCAAGGGCTCACTGAAATGACCTACCAGTATGGACACACCATACCAAACAGGTTGTTATACTGCACCCTGTGGCTGTCTGAGACAAGACCTTATCTTAACTTAAAGTGACTTCTTTAGGAAGAAACAGTTCTCAACTGTAACTCAGGCCATAGCCTGTTCTCCAAGAATCTTGGACTAACCAAAATTTGGTCTCTTTCTGAGAAACTGACATCTGGACAGATTATATCCTCCAAGATTCAAATGTTGATGATGACCTGATTATTAACCCAGTGCAAGGCCATAAACAGACCTCAAAGGAAATCAGCCACTCCTTGAACCCCATCTTCAAGGATATGTGGGCCGCACCCTCTATCCAACTCAGAGCAAAAAGGAGCCAGGCCTTAAAAGGACCAAACCTCACCTTAATGATCAAAGGAAATGGACACCCTAATAACCATGACCTAGTCTGAAGCAAGGCATTATCTTCATGCCAATTTATTTTGTTGAATAAAACATTGCCTCATTTGTGACCCAGGCCATGCCATGATCACCAAGACAATTGGAATCCTCACCAATGAGTGACATCAGATCATAAGCCCATGAACTCCAATCAACAAGGAGTTGATCTGGAAGCTCCTTTTGGTTCCATTCTGGTTTGTGGCTGTACCCACGATCCTCCCAACACAGGCAACATCTCACATCAAATGTGTCAAGGCAACATCATGGCTTTCAAGTAATCTGGACCACACATGAATGTCAGATGACAGGGACACAGTTGGGATCAAGGGTGTGTGGGCCACACCCAGGGAATCCTCTGTGTCCAGGTCTTAATCTGAAATACCACAGATCAAGAACAGCAGTTGGACCTTGCATCTCACCTAGAACACACACTACTTCAGGAAGGTTCTATACACTATAACACCATGAGGTGGCTACCTGTAGAATGTTATGGGCAAAGGCCTTAAAGTGACATCATTACCTGATTACCAGTACCCTGGGTCTAGATTAAATTTTAATGTAAACTTTAATGTAACCCAAGGGTGTGTGGGCTGCACCCTCTCTTTACATGACCCAGTACTATGCTCATAATATGGGAGCCAGGACCATATGCCATGGCCTCAAGTGGGAGAAGTACCCACTCTCCTTAATGATAGAAAACATGGTCATGCCTTAATATCAAGAATGATTAGATGCCACATGGCCCTCTATTGACTTCACCTGATTTTTTTTTTATCCCAGGCTTGACTCTGTTCACCAAAAATCTTAAATGCATGAAGAACGCTTTCTAAGCTAATGACTGATTCCAAATTGATAGCGTAAGCTGGAGGCTCATCTACCACCAAGAAGCCTGTGTCACATTTAAATTCAAGGGTTATGGGCCACATCCTCTCTTCATTCAACACAAGAGATATGCTCAACTCAGAGGATCCGGGACTACAAAACCTAGCCTTCATTAAATGAGACACACCAGAGAAAAAAATCTGAGCAGATTTGGTATGATGGGTATGTGGGCCACACCCAGGAGCCATTATGTGCAAAGCTGACTTTAGGAGATCCAGGAAAATTGTGCAGATGGTGTGATTTTATTTTCATTCTACAAATTATAAATATAACTATTTAGTGGAAGACTGGCTGGTTTAGATACTCCTATTGTAATATGTATACAGTGAGACAGCTTTCCTGTGTTTATATTGTGTTTCCACGCTCTTGTCTCCACACCTAGATCTCCCTTCTCCCAAGATGACACAGGCACAGACATTATAACATCATGTTGCACATGGGGTTCTGTGGTGACAAGGAGAGTTACCTTGAGCCTTTAAATCAGCTGACGTCTCAGGATATAATGCTCTATCCTCTCTATTCCACCCACACATTTCCCCAAGCCCCTTCTCTCACTTTAAACCAATCCTTTCTGTGCTGCCTTCATCTAGAAGGAAAGAAACACAGAAGCGAGTTACTGCAGGCTCGCTCGCTTCTCACTGGAGCAGCAGATCCTGGTCGGCCTTTTGTTTCAGACTTATAGGGCACCTGGGTGCTGAGTACCTGGAGTCAGATTCCAGAAAACTAGGAATTAGCCTATAAATATGTTTTTAATTTCCTAATTAAATCAACTATTTCCCCACACCTCAAATGCACTTATAATGCTTTTGTATTATCGACATAAATACTAAACCATTTTCACTTTTATGCAAATAATATGGATAGTTGGTTCATGTCAGGAATAAAACTTTTGACATTTATGTAATTTACTGTGAAAAACCAATGAAAGGCTCTGAGAACATAAAGAACTTGTTCATAGTATTGCATGTTAAGTTCCATCTAGTACAGTGAGTGCCTAAATCATACAAGAATTCTTAACATGTGGTTTTCAATATCCAGAATATCCAACTCTTTAGTTAATCATCAGTTTGTCCATTTCTAATATCTGGTTTGATTTTTGAACCAGGTATTACTACATGGGCAGTGGCCTTGAACTCACATCATTCCTCCATTCTCTCTCTCTCAATCAAGTGATGAGACTCAGGGACCACCATCCTGGCTGTTTCTAACATCTGCAATTAGAGCCACAGTTGCAGATGGAAGCACATGAGCACACAAGGCTTGCACTCTTCTCCCCTGACCTCAGTGTGGAGGCTGGTAAAGGGTTCTGCTATGATGGGGGGACCAACAACAGGTGAAATACACATCAGTGCATCAGGACTCAGGCTCCTCTGCCTATCTACCTAAGGTTACAGCAGTGAGTGTTACTTGTGTTGGACTCTCTAAGAGAAGGGTCAAATAGAAAGAATATTCACTACAATTTCATATAAAAGTCAATGAAAATTAATGCCTTATGCAGTTCTGCTTTACATATAAAACAGTTCTTAAAATCATTTTGTAAAATTCATCTTCTTACCTGTATTTTTCAGTCACTATGCTGACTGTTCAAGGAAGGGTAGCCTTTGTTTGTAACTTTGTAAATCTCATCAGGCAGGGTATATGGATGGCTTATTAGAACACTGTGGTGTTGTCTTTCTGCTCTTGCTGCACTAAGGATGTTCCACCTGAACAAATACAGTGTCGCTAGCACACATTAGTTATGCTCTGTCCTGTAAGGGCCACAGAGTAGAGAGAAAAATGAATCTTCTTAAAACTAAGTAATGGAGTCCCAGGACTTTCCATTATTTATGTTTTATTTAGGTACCAGGTACTTCATAGTTAAGGAATTTACTTCTCAAAATACAAAGAAAATGAAACTATAGTTAACATTACTGTAGCTGGAGTTTTCTCTCCAGGTCCTGCCAAGCCTCAGCAGCCTGACAACCCACTTATAAAATAAACACAAAGATGCTTATATTGTTTACAAACTGTATGGCCATGGCAGACTTCTTGCTAACTGTTCTTATATCTTAAATTAACCCATTTCTATTAATCTATGAGTTGCCACGTGGCTTGTGGCTTACCAGTACCTTACATCTCGCTTGTCATGGTGGAAGCTAGCAGTGTCTCTCTGCCTCAGCCTTCCACTTCCCAGAATTCTCTTCTCTACTTGTCCCACCTATACTTCCTGCCTGGCTACTGGCCAATCAGTGTTTTATTTATTAACCAATTAGAGCAACACATTTGACATACAGAACATCTCACAGCACATTAAGTTTTCCCCAAAGATGATGAAACAGTTCAAAGGCCTCGTTAACATACACAAGGCAGTAGTTCACATTTCCTGAGAAAAAGAAAATGGTTGAAAAGCACGAGGGAATGAACTGAGCCCACCCATCACCTGCCTCTGCAGCCAAACTCTTTCACTCCACAGAACACAGGGCTGAACTGCAGTGACAAGGACTTCCATTGCAGTGTCAGTGACAGTGTCAGTGACAGTGAATTCTCACACTTTTCCTTTAAAATAGAAAAAGGGTTCATACAGATTTTAGCCACCTAAAAATGAAGTTTTAAATAATATATTTTAATTGTTTGAGAATTTCATACATAAACATAGTTTATTTTTTACACAGTCCATTTCATGTCTCCAAATCCTACCTGATCTCACACTCAACTGCACCGATTTGGTGGGGTTTTTTGGGGGGGAGGTAACCTACATAAGACAACATTTCATGCCCATTCTTTCATGTGTATAGGGCTATCCAACAAGTTTTGCTCAACCGACCATTGTATTGTCACATTAAGGAAAACTGACTCTTCCTCCTATGGAAGCCACCAACTGTCAACAGCTTCTCAGTTAGGGGAGGGACCAGTGAGCTCCTTTCCCTTCCATGCTAGAATACTGACTGGCATCATCAGAGGGTTCCTAAATGCAGCAGGGCTGTCATGTAAAGTAGACAGTGCTTATTGCAATCCCATAACCTTTGGATCGTAAAGCCTGTCCACCACTCTTTGGGAATGGTCTCTGAGACTCGGAGAAAGGTATAATATAAATATTACATTTAAGCCTGTGAATTCCACATCTCTGAATTTTGACAATTTCTAGGGTGACACACAGCTTCCTGCATTAAGAGACTTCTCTGATGAGGGCTGAGCTCACTAACCTACGAGTATAGAGATGTGAATTCAGAGGGCAGTGTGATCCGACCATTTAACATAGTAGTTGTGGTGGGTTCACCTGGAGAGTCTGTGGGTTTGCCAGCCACAGAAACTATACTAGATTTACACTGTGATGCATGCTTTTATTCTTGTAGGTTGGGTTTATTTCAAATGAGAATGTAGCTCATCACTGCAGTGTTTTTCATGAGTGGGGTCTTAACCTCAAGTTCTGGTGCACTGCCAAGACCAATCAATAGTCTGTAATAATGAACTTTTAAAGTCAATAGCTATAGCAGTAAAATTAGTAGTAAAATGCAGGTAATGTAGAAAAATATCAGCCTAACTCAGGAAATGTTGGAGACAAGGCAAAAACTATTTTCTACCCTCTACACCAGGTCAATATTTCAAAATAAAGTTATAAGATTATATATGAGTATGTGTTTCAACAAAACATCATACATGAAAAAAATTACCAAAAAATAAATAAATAAGAGGAAAGAGAAGAAGAAGAAGAAGAAGAAGAAGAAGAAGAAGAAGAAGAAGAAGAAGAAGAAGAAAATGCACTTTCTCAGTTCTGTGGGTACAAAGATACAGAGCAAGATGGCACCATCTGGAATCTGGTTTCTCAGATAACTTTCTGTTGTCTTATCACATGGTAAATGATAGAGCAGAAGTGAGAGATAAACACCATGTTATTACATGCCACTAGGTAGCAAATTCACTCCAACAGGCCTTGATTTTCAATGACATCATTCCTCCGTAAGGATGACAACATGAACATCTCCCTAAATGTTCACCTCCCAGTGCTAATGGCATGGTGAGCATACTACCAAACACTGCCTAATCATGGATATGTGGAAGACATATTTTACAGACTGGAATATACACATGGATCCATTAAATAGTTGAAATAATTGAAAGTTTACCACATGACCTCCTGCCTCCTGTATTTCCAGGATCAATTGTTCCTGAAAGGGACTGAAGCTCACTGGTAGTCACCTCCAAGCACCATTTGCTGTTGGGGCAACAAAACCTGGTTATTCTTGCAGGGACAGCTGCCAAAGTGGTGCTTTCCTTCAGTTTTCCTTCCCTGAAGTTCTCAAATTATCTCCTATGGTCCTCATTTCTGGGACTATCTGGGCCCATGTGTGGCTGCTATAAAAAGACATCCCAGGTCAATGGCAGTTCCCATGCCTGCTGAGGCCAACTTCCTGTTTCCTGAAGGGAATCTATCCAAGGTGTCCTTTTATCTGATCATTTATCCTGCTTATGAGGGCACTAACTTCATTAACTTCATTATGTAATCACCCCCCCCAGAGGCTCCACTTTTCATCTATGGAGTTATATGATCACAGCATGAGAATTTGGGGCCCACCATTTTCAAAAGGAGCAAGGGCCCATGTCTTAGAAACCAGAAACATGGCTGTTGCTCTTCTGCATGGTTATTCCAATCTCCAAACCTCCAGCTCTCAGTAACAGAATATTCTGTACTGCTCTACAAGTTGGAAAAGATGGGCCTCTTCAAACCACAAAGATGTGAAGGGAGCTGCAGTTGCTATCACCTCTAACACTAAAGGGACAGACAGGAGGAGCTACATAAAACAAACTCCAAGCCTCTCAAATTAGTCTGGCTTTGGTCTCATTTAAACTACGAAAGTGTGAAGGCTCCAGGGCTGGCTACAGAATCCTTCCTCATAAGTGCTCCCAGAGATACACTTGTGTGTATAGACACATAGGTTGAGCATCAGCACACAGAGGTTAAATAGACTACAGGGCAAATAAACATCTCATTGATGATATCAGTTAAATATGCCTGATAAGTGAATGTGGCCCATATAAATGGCCAGACTTCTCACATTCCAGAGAAATCCCAGGTACCTCCCACATGGTCAATACTGGGACCTCAGACACACTAGGCCTAAAAACAAGATACATCATAGTATGGGTGACCTTCACAGTCCAGTGGAGAGCCCACAACTTAAACAAGAGTCTCAGAACTGATCTGTAATACAAATCTTAAAAGGTCTTATAATAAAAAATTTAGAGCCAGGTATCGGGGTGATAGCTGAAAGATCAGAGAAGCTGAAGAGCCAGCCACTAGCTTACCTCTACAAAATCCTCATTCTCAAGAGAGTGAGTTCTTGTGTCCTCATGCCTTATATACCTTTGTGTGTTCTGCCATATTGCTTCCTTGGATTAAAGGTATGTGTCACTACTGCCTGATTTTGTTTCTTTCATGTATCCCAGTGTGGCCTTGAACTCACAGAGATCCAAGTGGATCTCTGCCTCCTAAGTCATAGGGTTAAAGATGCATGCCACCACTGCCTGACCTCTATATCTAATTTAGTAGCTAACTCTGCCCTTTGATCACCACGTAAGCTTTATTGGAGTACATAATATATCACCATATTTCCCCCTTTTTGTCAAAAATAATAAAAAAGGCTATAACTAATATGTATACCATACTATTGATACCTATTCAGGATTTCAATGGGCAACTGCTCTGATTCTGAAAAGGCTGATTCTGCAATCATGCATTTGCTAGAAGTTATAGCCATATGGGTATACCTGCATAAATTAAAACTGACAATGCTCCAGCATATGTCTCTGGTAAAATTAAACAGTTTTTTACTTATTACAATATAAAGCATATTACAGGACTACCACACAATCCTACAGGCCAAGCAGTCATAGAAAGATCAAATCGAACTTTAAAGGATATGCTAAATAAACAAAAAGAGGTAACAAATAACCCCCCAAATGGATTACATAATGCTCTATAAACTTTGAATTTTCTCAATGCTAATGAGAAAGGAACAACAGCTGTGGAGAGACATTGGACAATAGAAAAAAAACTACAGAATTAAATCAGCCTGTATATTTTAAAGATGCACTGATCTCTGAAAGGAAACCAGGATATGTATTACATTGGGGATAAGGTTTTGCTTTTTTTCTATAGAAGAAAAGCTACAGATACCATTGAAATTGATAAAGGTTTGATTTGAACAAGAGAGACCTCTTAATTAGAAGAGGTAATAGTTCATCAACCAACATGAACATTCAATTTAAACTAACTTACACCACTAACAAATGCTTTTCATTTAATCAGATATAAAGGGAACTTCCTCAAAGTTAGGGTTAGGGAAGGGTTTTTGTTTTTGTCTTTTAGGAAAATGAAGGCATCCAGCTAAGGAATTTGAAGAACACTGGACAAATGAGGCATCTGAAGAAAAAGGATAAATAATCTCCCAAAAAAATTACTACAAGCTCTTTGCCAAGATTCACTTTCTGCCCATAATTTATCAATTTCATCATTACTTAAAGGTACTACAGTTTCTTCTGGGTCTATTCCTGCTAATTAATGAAGTCTCAATTTTCCTTTTAAAATCAACTCAGAGATCTTTTCCCACAGAAGTTTTTAACTTTGTACTCTATTTATTTGGTAGAAAAAAACCAGTCGAATACAATATCTTCCCTCTGCATTAAAATTCTTGTAGGAGAATGATTGGAGGGTAAAATAACCAAAATTCAATCAAGCTTTGGATCCACAGGATCCACATGTGTATTTTCTTTTCTACCAAAGCCAAATGTCTTTCAGCTTCAGCTGATAATTCTCTTGGACTATTTAAGTCCTTGTCACCCTCTAAGGTTTTGAACAGATTACTCAGTTCATCACTTTTTACCCCAACAGCAATCTATAGATGGAAAATGTCTCCAAAATTCTTTGAAAATCATTAAGATTCTATATTGATCTCTCCTAATTTGCACTTTCTGGGGTCCAATTTTTTGTAGACATATTTTATATCCTAAATAATTAATAGAATCTTGACTTTGTATCTTTCCAGGAGCAATTTATAATCCCTAACAAGGCAAATTTTTCTTTATTTCTTCAAACATTCTTCCTAGGGTATCTGCATTTGAATCAGCTAGTAAAATATCATCCATGTAATGATAAATTACAGATTCAGGAAATTGTTTATGTATTACTTCCAATGGCTGTCATACAAAATATTGGCACAGGGTTGGGCTATTTAACATTCCCTGTGGGAGAACCCTCCATTGATATCTCTTAACTGGCTGAGAACTATAAGTAGGTACCATGAAGGTAAATCTTTCTCTGTCTTTTTCTTGTAAAGGTATTGAGAAGAAATAGTCTTTTAAATCCATAACTATAAGAGACCATCATTTAGGTAACAGAGTAGGCAATGGGATACCAGATTGTAGAGAACCCATTGGCTGAATTACCTTGTTAATTGCTCCTATGCCTGTTACCATTCTCCAGTTACCAGTTTTCTTTTTAATAACAAGTACAGAAGAATTCCAAGGGCTGGTTGATTCTTCAATATGCTGAGCATTTTACTGCTCTTGTACCAGCTTTTCCAAGGCCTGCAGTGTCTCTGTTATTAAAGGCCATTGCTGAACCCATATAGGCTTCTTGGTTAACCACTTTAAAGATAGAGCTATTGGTGTCTTTAAAAGATCATCAGCTGTTTTGTGCCCTATTTTTGTACAATCTGGATGACTGGTAACTGTTCTTTATAATATCTTCTAATATTTTTCTCAGAAACATGCTAGTTTATGGTTTGTTTTTGAGGTTGAATAATGTTAATCTGGGTGTTCCACTGTTGTAAAAGATCACGTCCCCATAAATTTATAGCTATATTTGCCACATATGGCTTTAATTTTCTCTCTGTCCTTTTTTTCCCTGTACATTTGACCCTTAATTCACTCTGTTTCACTTGAGATACTATCCCAGTCTCTGATACTATCCCAGTCTCTAACAGATGAACATTTACCACCTGAAGAGGCCAATTTGGATGCCAAGATTCTGGTGCAATTATTGTGACATCTACACCTGTGTCTACAAGACCCTCAATGAGAACCTCATTTATTCGTATTTTTAATTCTGAGCAGTATGGTTTTTTACAATAAGCATTTGGTTACTTAATTGCTCTGGTAAGGGGTTTCTTCTATGATGTCAGG
The DNA here is from genome assembly GCF_049852395.1 of Peromyscus maniculatus bairdii. Taxonomy (NCBI): domain Eukaryota; kingdom Metazoa; phylum Chordata; class Mammalia; order Rodentia; family Cricetidae; genus Peromyscus; species Peromyscus maniculatus. Next base: position 11,633,509 of record NC_134861.1, read on the forward strand.
AAAAGACTGAACTGAATTTGCCATAGGGGCCTGTGAGAGGTCCCTGGGGAAGTTTCCCAACAGCAAAGGCAAAGGGTTACTTTCTCTGTCCCTTGTTGATCTATATTCATTAGTCCAATGTTTGCCTTACCACACCTTCTGCATAATCCAGAGAGGAAAGACATTCTGTTGCCATTGTTCTTTGAAATATTGTTTCTAGGACCACCTTGTTTACAATCCCTTTTTAGGTGACCTTGTTTACCACAATTAAAGCATCTGACATTATTTTTCTTCAACCCTCTGGAAATCACCTCTCCTATCCAAATATCATTATGGTCATGAGATTCAATATTAATTCTATCTTTGACCCATTTCTCCAAGGTTGCTGATCTTGCCTTTAACAGCCTAATTACCCTTTTGCATGCTGCATTGGTATTTTCAAAAGCCAGAGATTCAATTATTATCTGTCTAGCTTCTGAATTTAGTCTCATTCTATTTACTGCTGAAGACAGCCTTTGTAAGAAATCCATGAAGGTTTCTTTTGGTCCTTGTATAACTTTCATAAATGACTCAATTTTCTTTCCTATGTCTTCAATTCTGTCCCATGCATTTATGGCTGCCATGTGGTATAGAATTAGCGTATGGTCATCATACAAAGATTGTCTTTGTATGTCAGTATAATCACCTTCTCCAAGAAGTTGACCTTGGTAAATTTCCATACCTCTAGGCCTACATTGTTGTTCTATACTCTTAGCCTCCTTTTTCCACAAGGTTTTGCATTGTAACTGTGGACTAGCCTCTAGCACCGCTGTAACCAAATCTTTCCAGTCCTGAGGGATAATCTATTACAAGTTGACCATGCGTATAACATCTGCTTTACAAATGGAGAATGCATATCATATGAGACTATAGTTTCTTTAAATCACCTCAAATCTAACATTTCCACTGGAATCCAGTTAGCTCATACACAGGCTTGAGCATTTGGCAGTTCCTGCAAGGTTACCAGGTTGATTAAGGTTGGTTGTTTGAAAACCTTAGACTGTTTTTCTGTAACTGTTTAATTCAATAATGAGACAGGTTTACTTTTAAATTCTTCTGTCTGGGTCTGAATTTCTCTATGGTTTGTTTTAACAAGTTTTTCTAAAACTTTTATCTTGGCACTCAAATTAACCAACCTTTTTAATTCTAAAACAAAAATGACCAAACAAATAATGTTCATCATTGATGTTATATAAATCCTATCAACATTAATTATCCTCTCATTTAATTGTTCCATTTTCAGACTGCCTCATGTGTTATCAAACAGAGACCAAATTCCTTCCATTGTAAAAATGTTTCCCATTTTTAATGTGTGAAAAAATTCTCTTTTAACTAATTTCTCCTTTTAAGATATCTTAATTGACTCACCAAGTCTGCCAACTGTGTAGAACAGTAGAAGTCCAAGAGAGTCTCAAAGCAGCTACCTAGTATGGTTGCAGTTCAAGATGGGAACCCAGAGAGGGCCCACAACCCACCAGGAGAGAAGAAACCAAAGAGACTCTGGCCCCATGCAGCTTGGGCCCGAGCCAGGGCCTGTAAGGCCACAGATAAGCAGCTTTTTTATGAATTCATGCCACAAACTTTGGGGCACCAGATGTAAGATGAATTGCTAAATGGTCTTATAATAAAATCCTGGAGCTAGATATTGAGATAAAGACTGAGGGGTCAAGGAAACAGAAAGAAGCCAGCCACGTTCTTATTGCTAGAAATCCTCAGCCAAAGAGAGACCTACCTCCTGTATAACCACACCTATATGCCTTTCTGTCCCTGCCCTCTTATTTGTTCTCTCCACCCAGCTGTATCACTTCCTGTCTGCCTGTATACACCTCCAGGCCTCCATGTTGGGATGTGCCACAATGCCTGGCTCTGTTCCCAGTGTGGCCTTGAACTCACAGAGATCCAAGTGACGAGGCAGTCACGTGTTTGGGTTTACAACCAATGAGAAGGCAGAACAAAATACTATAAAAAGACGAACAGACAGGATATAGCTCTCTTTCAGGAAGCTGGGACACCACAGGAGGAAGGGTGAGATTTTATCTCTGAGTTCTGACCTCTCGGCTTTCTCTTTTACATTGATTCTGTGCTTCTTATTTAGTAAGACTGTTGGTTACATCTACACATATCTATCACCTGCACAAAATTCATGTGCAAGTGGATCAAATACCTCAACATAAATCCAAATACACTGAACCTAATAGAAAAGAAAATGTAAAATAATCTCAAACTCATTGGCAGAGGAGACAACTTTCTGGAACAGAATATCAATAGCACAGGCACTAAGATTGAGAATTAAAAAATGAGACCTCATGAAATTGCAAAGTTTTTGTAAGGCAAAGAATACCACGAATATGACAAAATGGCATCCTACAGAATAGGAAAAGATCTTCACCAACCCCACATCTGACAGAAGGCTTATTTCTAAAATATATAAAGAACACAAGAAACTAGATAGCAACAAACCAAATAATCCAATTAAAAAATGAGGTACAGATCTAAATAAAGAATTCTCAACAGAAGAATCTCAAATGGCCAAGAAACACTTAAGGAGTTGCTCAACATCTTTAGCCATCAGGGAAATGCAAATCAAAATGATAATGAGATCCCATCTTACACCCATCAGAATGGCTAAGATCAAAAACACAAGGGACAGCTCATGCTGGAGAGGTTGTAGAGCAAAGGGAACACTCCTCCATTGTTGATGGGAGTGAAAACTTATACAACCACTTTGGAAATCAGTGTGTCAGTTTCTCAGAAAGCTAGGACTCACCACAAGACCCAGCTATACCACTCTTGGGCATATATCCAAAGGACACTTAATCATACCACAAGGACACTTGCTCAGCTATAATCATTGCAGCTTTATTTGTAATAGCCAGAAGCTGGAAACAACCCAAATGTCCCTCAACCAAGGAATAGATAAATAAAATGTGGTGCCTTTACACAATGGAATAATATTCAGCTGTTAAAAACAAGAACACCAGGAAATTTGAAGGCAAATGGATGGAACTAGAAAAAAGTCATCCTGAGTGAAGTAACCCAGATCAAGATGTACTGACTCATAAGTGGACATTAGCTATACAATAAAGGATAACTATGCTACAATCCACAGACCCAGAGAGACTAGGTAACAAGGAGGGTTCATAGGAGGATGCCTGGATCTCCCTGGGAAGAGGAAATAGAAGAGATTTCATGAGTGGACTGAGGGCAGGTGGGGATGGGAACATGAACAATCAGCTTTGGGGAGGCAGAGGGGGAGAGTGCTGAAAGAGACTACTGGAAAGAGGAGGGCATTTTGGAGTCAAGTAAAGATCTGATGCAAGGGAATCTCCCAGGAATCTACAAGGAAGACCCCAGCTAAGACTCCTAGCAATAGCAGATACGTAGCATGAACTGACCATCTCCTGTGACCAGGCAAGACTTCTAGTAGAGGAAGTGGGAAACCAACCCAGCCACACAACCTTCAATACAGTCTGTCCTGCCTATGGGATGTGCTGGGGTTGGTGCCTAGCTCAATGGTCATCAGAGAGGCCTCATCCAGCAGCTGATGGAACAGATGCAGACCCCCAGCCAAACATTAGATGGAGCTCAGGGAATTCTGCAGAATAGGGGGATAAAAGATTTTAGGAACCAGAGGGGTAAAGGACACCACAAGAAAACTCACAGAATCAACTAACCTGGGCTCACAGGAGCTCATAGAGATTGAACTGACCACAAAGGAGCCTGTGTGGGACTGACCTAGGCACTCTGTTTCTATGTTACAGTTGTGTAGCTTGGCCCTCTTATGGGACTCTTAACAGTGGGAACAGGGGACATCTCTGATTCTTTTACCTGTTTTGGGGACCCTGCTCCTCATACTGGATTGCCTTTTCCAGCCTTAACACACGGGGAGGTGCTTAGTCTTACTGCAACTTGATATGCCATGTTTTCTTGATGTTCATGGGAGACCTGCCCTTTCCTAAACAGAAATGGAGGAGGAGTGGATTAGGGGATGGGAGCAGAGGGGGAAAGGAAGGGAGGAGGGACCAGGAGGAGAGAAGGGAGGGGAAACTGTGACTGGGATGTCAAATAAATAAATTACTTATTTTAGAGAATGAATGAATGAATGAAAGAGTTAGTTGCTGTGGGATGTTAATGTATGTCCTGTGGGAGCCCTTCTTGGGTTCCTTGTGGCATTGCCCAGCAGGTTTGCATAGAGGATGATTGGGACCATGGGCCTGAGTGCAGGTGTCTGAGATTGGGACCATGGGCCTGAGTGCAGGTGTCTGAGATGGTCTGCACTTGGCTGTGCTGGGGGATGGTCTGTATGTCAAGTTGCTCTGATTGGTCAATAAATAAAACCTGATTGGTCGTGGCTAGGCAGGAAGTATAGGCGGGACTAACAGAGAGGAGAAATAAAAGAACAGGAAGGCAGAAGGAGACACTGCCAGCCACTGCCAGGACAAGCAGCATGTGAAGATGCTGGTAAGCCACGAGCCGCGTGGCAAGGTACAGATTTGTAGAAATGCGTTACTTTAAGATGTAAGAACAGTTAACAAGAAGCCTGCCACGGCCATACAGTTTGTAAGCAATATAAGTCTCTGTGTTTACTTGGTTGGGTCTGAGCGGCTGTGGGACTGGTGGGGTGACAGAGATTTGTCCTGACTGTGGGCAAGGCAGGAAAACTCTAGCTACAGTTAGTGTCTAAAAACACCTAAAGATTATGTGGGAGCTAACAAGATGGCTCCCTAGTGAGGTCAATCTCTGATATTCACAACACACACATGCATGCGCACACACACACACACATGGGTAAATGTATAAATGTAAAAAGTTTTCTTACGGAAATAATGTAAATCCATCTGAAATAAACACACATTATGAAAACCTTCAGGTTTTTCTTTAAATCATTCTTTTTTTTTTCTCCAACTCAGATCTTGTTTGTCTCCTGGAAGAGGAGTCAAACACAATGCTGTGATGAGTAAAACTGTTCAGTCTTTTCCCACTGGACACACTGAGTCATTACCAGTGGGAAATAGCTCTGTTGTCTGACCCATCTAGGAAGAGTTCGTTCTGAGGTTTCCTTCACCAACAACTGAAGCACAGAGATTTTGTCTTCATTAACTCTGCTCTGCCTAGCAACATTCTCAATTCTGTTCCTTCAGTAATTAAAGTACTACTTCATGCTTCTTAAGGCAGAAATTAAGGGTTGTCCTCCATAATTATTCTGTCCTTAGTTGAAGTTCATAAGAGCTGGTGTTGGGATATTATTCCTATTTTACTGATGACTAAACTGAAATCTCTATTTCAGAAACATAATGGACTGGTTGCTACTCTGGGGAGAGCTAGACACTGCTTCCAAGCGTGTTTAATCCAGCTCACCACTTAACAGATAGTGATCCAGGGGCAAAAGATGGCTCAGTGGTTAAGAGTGACGGCTGCTCTTCCAGAAGACCTGGGTTCCATTCCCAGCACCATATGGCAGCTCACAATCATCTGTCAGTCCATTTTCAGGGATTCTGATGCCCTTTCCCAGCCTCTGCAGATACCAGACACATACATACATACATACATACAGACAGACAGACAGACAGACAGACAGACAAAACACTAGTACACATAAATTAAAATAAATGAATCTCAGAAAAAAAATAACGACTCATATACAAAATGTACATTTATTGCATCTTTAAATTCTCAATTGAAATTTAATTGTGTTTCTTACCCTCTGCCCCTGAGGTTATATGTTAAATTCATAACCACAAGCACCTCAGACTGTAAGCTAATTTGAAGACAGGATCTTTAAAGAAACAATTAAAGCCTAACAGGACTGGTCAACAGGTAAAGGCCCATGCTCTTCAGCCTCACAACCTAAAGGACTCAGGAAACTCAAGCTGCTGGCCCTGCTGGGCCATCTCCTGCTGCACCAGTGCTGACAAAAATGACCATGATTCCTGGAGTCACTGTGACCTCCATCTAGATAAGAGGAGGGTACCTGAACGTGGGGCTGAGCTGCCTAAAGAGCACCAACCTACATCTCTCGGGATGAGCTGCCTGCAGAGCACCAACCTACATCTCTGGGGATGAGCTGCCTGCTGAGATCAACCTACACTCTCTTCCTGTTTTCTACCCAGCTCTCACTGAGACCCAGCACACTGCTTTGCAGGATGACTGTCAGCTCGTTCTCAAGGATCTTTGGCTGTGTTTGTTTAAAGATGATAAGCTTCTCTTGGTTCGTCCTTTGCCAGTTTCTATGAGTTATTTGTGAAGCTGGATGGTAGTTATGGACATTCCTTGAGATAGAACTCTTGGGAAAACTGGCTCTACTTGTTTCTATTTAAAATTCGATTGACAGTACTAATCCCCCGCCCGCATGTGCTTTAAAACGCACTGTATAACAAAAGCTTCTTCCCTGTGGCAGTGTGCAGAAACATTCCTTTGTCATCCCCTCAAACTGGAACTGGCTGCTCTATGCTCACTTTATCCAGCAGCACAGCTGAAAAATATCATGAAGTAGTTTTATTTAAGAAAGTAGTTTTGCAATTCCAGAAATCACAAATACCCTGAATCAGCATATTAAATGCACTCAGACCACAGTCTCATGTCCCTAAGTACCAATGTTGCTCTAGTATTTGACTGTGTTGGGTCAACAAGGGTGAAGGGACTCACATACACAGGGACAGGAGGACAAGGGAAATGATGGTGTTTCAAATAAAGGAGGAACACGATGGGGAGGGAGGTTGTACACACATTCAGCAAGTGAGCAGGAAACGAGGCTGGATGCTACCCTCAGGAGTCAGGAGTGCCTGGCCGGAGTTCATCCATTATGTCACAGGTGGAAGGAACCAGTGCAGTGTCTGAGCTCCAGGATTGCAGCTCTGCTTGAAAGGGATGCTGAGGAACCCCAGGCAGGCACACAGATGAGTGAAAATGGAGAGTGGTTGTAAACAGGGCACTTAAAAGAGACAAAGGCACAGACAAAGCTAGACAAGTCAGAAGCACAAGCCACCGTTGGTGAAAAGATGAGGTCTAAGGAGAAAGGCTATGTGGAGGCAGGTAGGTATGCTCGGTAGGATGTGTATGGGTGCTGTTGATGCAAAACCAAAACCAAACAAAGAAAAGAAAAACACAGTTCTCATCTTAAAGGGATTGAGAAATAGTTTGTTCTGGAATCATTCTGAGTGACCATGGCCAGGGATCACAGATTTGGGTTACCCTAAATTCCATGTTCTTAAGTTGGAGCAGTTTCATGAACTTTTCTGGTTTACAAAATAAAGTCATAAATCAAAACAAGTTTAAAATCCATTGGGGGTACATCAGAAAGGCAGCTATAGCAAGACAGGGCAAGCTTTTCCCTAGGCCCGGAATGCTGATGATGTTCTTAGCTTTGGGTTGGTGGAAGTGAGGGTCTGCTTAGTTGGTGAATTACAAAGGTTTTTATCCGTTAGTCACAGGATGTTAGTTCAGACACAGAGGTGGGCAAGGAGCAGGAGATAAAGTAATTACCGCTGGACCTGCATCAGTTGACCCTCTCCCCATCACTGCAAATCTAATCAATCAATCAGTCAGTCTCTACAGACACAGCTTCTTTCCAAGAATTCTTGTTCACAACTAGGGCAATACTGAATGAAATAGTGATCATGAAAAATTAAGACACTGTCTTAGTTAGAGTTTCTATTGCTATGGTGGAACGCCATGACCAAAAAGCAGGTTAAGGAGGAAAGGGTGTATTTGGCTTCTACCTCCATATCACCGTTCATCTTCGAAGGAAGTCAGGATAGGAACTCAAGCAGGGCAGAAACCTAGAGGCAGGAGCTGATCCAGAGGCCATGGAGGGATGCTGCTTACTAGCTTGCTTACCATGTCTTGGTTAGTCTACTTTCTTACAGAACACAGGACCACCAGCCCAGGCTGGCACCACCTACAATGAACTAGACTATCCCCCATCAATCGCTACTCAAGTAAATGCCCTACAGCTAGATCTTATGCAGGCATTTTCTCAATTGAGGTTCCCTCCTTTCAGATAACTCTAACCTGTGACAAGCTGACATACAACTATCTGGGACAGACACGTTCGGAGGTGACAAGTCTATTAGGAACTGCTGTGGAACATGCTAGGGATGCATCTATACATAGATGAAAGATTGGACCATGTGCTCACAGGAGAATTTGGGTGACACATGCACATTCATAGTTTGTCGGAAGAAGACATGAGCTGAAGTCAAGAGAGGCCAAACTGACCTGGAGAGAAGTGCAGTGTGAGAAGGAGTCCGCAGCCACTAGCTTGAAGACAGTGTAAGCTAAGGAACATATGGGAGAAAGAAGTGATAAAGGAGCAAGAACGTGGTAAAAACACAACCATGATACCAAAGAAAAGGAAGCTTGTGAAGAGGGACTACATGATGGGCATTGTAAAATGATACATGGAAGCTGGATGTAGAAAAGGAGAGATGCACAATCAGAAAACTGGCTTTCCTTGAGAAAGCGGTCTCAGCCACACAGTTGTGTTACATAACACAGAGTTTGGTGCTGATTGGTTTTTGTGAGGGTTGAGGGAGGAGTCAGGAGAGACACATGTGGGTAACTCTTTGCAGTTTAGGTGATGGTGCCTTTAACAAGCCTTCAGCTTGGTTTCTAGCCTGTGCCACTACTGGGAAGAGTTGAAAAAATCTATAAGAACTGGTGCCCAGCAGGAGGAAGTTGGGTCACAGGGTGCATGCACCTACAGGGGCTGTCACAGGGGCTGTTAGGAAGCCAGGCCCTTTCTGCCTCTGTTTCCTGCCCACTATGAGGTGAGCAGACCTTTTGCCATGAAGTACTGTGCTACCACCAGCCCAAAGCACTAGAACCTGGAACCATGGGCGGGAATTTCTCAAACAGTGAGCTGAAATAAACATGCTTTCTTCCTGAGGAGCATTGGGTATTTTGTCAATATGATGGAGGCTGACTGATGTGCTCTTTCAGAAACTGACCAAAAGTAAGGAACAAAGTGTGTTGGGAAGAAGTTCCTTCAACATAAGAAGCCCAAAACAAATAGAGAAGGCACAATGGTGAGGGACGGGTTGTGTGATAGGCCCAAGACAAACATGGGAGAACTGTGTATATATTCCTTAAAACGAATGCACCTCAAAGTCCATTCTGCAATCCCCTTGGGAGTTCTTCGAATAACCAATGGCTTTTGCTTCTGCTTTTTCTCCCAGGAGTGTTTCTCTGAGGGACATAGTGTGTGACCTTTAGTGTGCTGTTTGGTCCTCATTTGCTTTCTGTTGCTGTGATAAACACCGCAACCAAAAGCAATTTGGGGAGGAAAGAGTTCATTCAGTTTACAATTCTCAGGCCACAGTTCATCATGAAGGAAGGACAAGGCTGGACGTATAGGCAGGAACCTGGAGGTGGGAACTGAAGCTGAGGTCATGAGATAATGCTGCCTACTAGGTTATTCTCTCAGCTTATATTCAGTAACCTTTCTTATACCTTCCAGGATTACCTTTCCAGGGACAGCGCCACCCAGAGTGGGCTGTGCCCTTCCACTTCAATTGCTAATCAAAAAAATGCTACCCATAGATATGCTCACATACCAATCTGAGGGAGGCATTTTCTAAATTAACATTTCCTCTTCTCAGGTATCTCTAGATTCATGTCAAGTTGACAAATGATAATCATAACATGCTTCATTTTAATATTGCTTAGAAAATGACTTTTTGGGCCAACCAGACTCCTGCAAATAGTTCTCTGACCTCAATTGTCCTGTGTCATGTCTCTCTTCCTCCCCCCACCCCACTCACACACACAAAATAAAATGAAACAAAATGCCTTATTTTATATTTGAAAGTAATTATGTACATTTATGGGTACAATGTGGTTTTTCAAAATATACCCAGTTAACTTATCAGTAGCAATTTAGATTTATGGTTTGTTTTAACAAGTGATTTTCTTCATGTCAAAATAGTTCCAAATAATTTCTTTGCTGATCCCTTTGCTCACCTGCAGGACTGTGCTCTGGAGAATCACTTTCATACTACTGTTAGCACATTCAGAATACTTTTCTCTGTAACGTGGCTCTCTGTCTTGAGAGTCAAGCCAAATGTGACCAAATGTGACCAACTCCAAACAGGAATTCAAGGTGTTTACAGAAGTGCCTTGAGGAGGGGACGGAGACGGAGGCTTACAATGGCCCAGGCTGGTGTGACCAGCCAACGGGTACTATGGCTTTAGTTCCAAGGACAAGTTCCCATAATAAATGATGAGGTGTTTTAGAGCTGTGGTCAATTTGTTATATAAACTAAAGCAGAGACCACAAACTACGATGTGCAATATGTCAGTTCATAATTGCTTAATATCTGATGCCAAGAAAGTACTCCTCACAGAGTCCTTGAAAAGGGAAGCATGTTACAATGCCAGAAGGACTTTTCTGACTAAGCCAAGTACAAAGTATGCACATGTGGAGGTGTGTGCACTTTAGCTGAGCCAAGGTCATCTTAACTGCAAACCAAACCTTCATCTCGCTTTAGATTGCCTTCGTAGAACTATTTAAATTAGCAAAGAAAAATTTAGCAAGCTGAAAAAAATTAATGTCTTTTTTTTTTTAGCAAATAGTTACTATTAATCGTTTTTTAAATTTGGCAGCATTTATATTTTATATTTTTTATTTTGTTTGAAGTATAAGAAATACATTAAAATTACTTGAAATCCCACCATCAAATAAGCACACTTTGCACATTTTGTTGTAATACTCATAAATAAAAAGTACGTGTTAGCCGGGCGGTGGTGGCTCACGCCTTTAATCCCAGCACTCGGGAGGCAGAGCCAGGTGGATCTCTGTGAGTTCGAGGCCAGTCTGGGCTACCAAGTGAGTTCCAGGAAAAGCACAAAGCTACACAGAGAAACCCTGTCTCGAAAAACTAAAAAAAAAAAAAAAAAAAGTACGTGTAAAGATGAATATTAAAGAGACTGTCATAGATGTTATTTGATGACTATACATCATGCCATTTTTAAATGTGCCACTACATATTACTTTTATAATTATCTGTTGCTAAATATTTATACTGATCCCAATTTCAACAGTACGGGGAACAATTTTATGCACACAAATATGTGTATTCAAGTGTTTGTATCAAGTTTCCTTCACATACCTCTTAAAATAAGACTGCTCAAAGAGATTGGAAATATGTCAAATCAGATAATAGAATGGAATTTGTGAGCTGATTGATAATAAAACTCAATCCCTAAATAATATTCTTGATTTCAGAGCGGAAACAACATTTTCCACTTCCTATTACCTGCAAAACAAATCAGAAAAAAAAAATGAATGAACAATTGTGGCAAGAGTATATCCATTTTTTTATTGCCCTGACATATTTGGTTCCCTCCAGGCTTCCTTCCACAGTGTGGAATCTGTCAAGGAAGTTTTTGACTGATGTTTCTGTCTTTCAGGGAGCTGTGGTCTCTGTCCTTAAACTGCCAAGCATTTTGCATAGGCTAATGACAGAACAAGGAACATGATAAGGGATATCACCTGCTCCCACACCATGGCCTGTGCTGGTATTGTTTACCAGTAGGAGGAAGGGCAAGGCATCAAAGAAAACCTGCTACCACTGGGGGGAGAAATAAAGAAGAAGTTCCGGGCATGCTTGCTCCTGTGTTGCAAGGACAAAATGCATGGCTAAGGTGTGTTGGTGTCCCACAGCCTTCCTGCTGCTGAGTAGTGCTTCCAGCTGGCTTACTGCCTCCACTTGGTCATTACAAGAATCCCATCCCTCTCTCTAGTAAGAATGAAAAGACAGACGGGGTTAGAACACAGTGAGGCTGGCTGAACTAAGAAGAACAGGCACAGTACCCAGTGAAGAAGGAATGCTCTCCAGCTGATAAGGGAAAAGATACACGGAAGCAACTGCTCAGCAAATAAGCCTTCCCTCAGATTAAACCAGGTCGACAGAAGACAAGGAGAGATGTTAAGAAGACAAAGATGCTGAGATTTTTGCCTGATGCATGTGGAACTGTTTAAATCAGACTAATTGATAAATATGGGAACTATTGGAATGGCATGCAAATTTTCTTCCTTCTCTGCTGTCTTTCACCTAAAAACCTAAAAATAGAGACATTAGACACCTAACAATCAGACACCCTATCTCTGAGGCACACAGACTGCATACCTGCTCAAGCTTTCTCAGAGTCCTGGGCAGCACTTTCAGGCCTCTCCCCCACATCTGCTGTCCAGGAGTAAGAACCACAGTAAGTAAAATAGGCTGACTGGTCTAAAATAGCATACCTGCTGACTGCTTAAAAAGGAGACTAATTACCGCACAAAACTGACTTGGAAAGGGTTGCCATGGAGCCCAGCCGCACACAAGAGGAAGCATCTGAATTCATGACCTGTGGGTCAGCTGATATATCTGAAGTTCTGAGAGCAAGGGTTCAGGGGGTCACTCATGAGTCAGTGGTGGGTTGACATAGAGACTGGCTGTCTATCTTTGCTGATCTGTCCTGGGCTGTAAAGCCTCTTTTGAGACCCAGTTAAGATAGTTGCTAAAAAGCAGAGCTCCAAGAGAGAATAGAATAGCTATCCAGCATCACTCCCCCCAATTTTCGGTATCTGCATTGAAGACCTGAGGAAATTCATTCTATCTCTTGATGGAGGCATTCTACAAGCACATTGAAGACAATGTGAAAACACAAAGGTGTGCAGGAGCCAATTTTACAGCTAACCCACCACTCACTTGTGGTGGTATTATGTTCCCCAAAATATTGTGCACCCTAATAAACTTATCTGGGGTCAGAGAACAGAACAGCCACTAGATACAGAGGCTAGAAAATGGTGGCACATACGCCTTTAATCCTAGCATTCCAGAGGCTCTATTGTGGTGTGGCTAGGAACCTTTTGTCTGACAAGATACTGGTGACATAGAAAAAGCTTAGAGAAAAAAGTCATTATTATTTTATTCTTTGGAGTTGACATTTATCTGAGGTAGATCCAGCCTGTACAGGTGGAGACATGTTAAAAAGGTGGCTGTGAGAGAATTAATGATTATTATGGTGTTTTGGTACTCTGCTATTTTTTTTTTTACCTGAGACAAGCTTTATTAGAGGTAGTTTATTTAAGGCGCCTGTTCCCTTCATTAGTTTAGCATTCAGGAAATGCAGGTGATCAGTTGCTGGGTATTTAACAATGATAGGCTGTTACATTACATTTTTCCTTACCTCCTGGATATTTCTGGTGGTTCTTTTTGCCTCTGGCTCTTTGTGGTCCTAGTTGGGAAAGGAAGGGGTGATTCCTTCCTCTGGAGATTGGTGACAAGGCAGTGGATCCTGATGTCCTCTGGAGCTTGAAAGAACAAGGTCCTGTTCATTTCACTGTATATGAAGAGAGATTTTTCTGGGATGGAGGTGAGATAAAAGGTTTTATATGAGACAGGTAGACCCAGTGAGGAAAGCCCTCGAGTTTAGCAGCTGTAGGAGTCACAATAATTACCTTGAAGGGTTCCTGCCACTTAGGGGAAAGAGGTAAAGGGTGCTGGCCTGAAGGAGAAAGAAGAACCTGATCCCCGATGTGGATTGGAGGTGAACAATTATTGTCACACCGCTGAGGTAATGAACAGTCTATGTAGCTCCATAGCTTAGACCTTAGGTGACATAAAAGAGGAGTTAACAGGCTATCTGGAACAGTTGGAGGGTTGGATAGAAGACTTGGTGTTAGAACTAACCTTCCATATATTAGTTCAAATGGAGAAATTGAAAAAGGCTTTTTAGGAAGAGCCCTGAGCCTGAGAAGAGCTAGAGGCAATAATCTTGCTCAGTCGAGGTGAAGTTCCTGTGAGATCTTAGTAAGAATCGTTTTTAAAGACCGGTTGGTATGCTCCACCTTTCCTGAGGACTGAGGATGGTATGGGATGTGAAAATACCAAGGAATGTTAAGAGCCTTATCTAGTGTCTAGGACATCTGAGAGGTGAACTCTGGGCCATTGTCAGACTGAAGAAAAGCAGGAACCCCAAACTGAGGAATAAGTTCTCAGAGGAGGAGGTCTGCAACTGTCTGGGCCCACTTATTAGAGACCGGATATGCCTCCACCCAATTTGAACATGAGTCCACCATCACGAGGAGATATTTTACTTTCCTGACAGTGGGCATATGGGTAAAATTGAGGTGCCAGTCAGTCCCTGGAAGGGAATCTCTAGCCTGGTGGGTGGGAAAAGGCTGACTTCTGTACTTGGTATTGGGATCTGTTTTTTAGCAGATTTCACAAGAGGCAGTAAGAGTTCTTAAGAACTGTAAGTCCTCAGAGGTGGGCTGCAGGTGAGCTTTTACGAATTGAGACAGAGCAAGATTATTAGGATGAAAGAGCTGGTGTAGCTAGAAATCGGGTATGCCTTCACCCAAATTGAAAATGAATCCACCATCATGAGGAGATATTTAACTTTCCTGACGGTGAACATATGGGTAAAATCGAGCTGCCAGTCAGTCCCTCACCAATGCTCCTGTCAGTAACCCCTCACCCATGCTCCTGTTACTAACCCCTCACCCATGCTCCTGTTAGTAACCCCTCACCCATGCTCTTGTTAGCAACTCCTCCCCCACACTCCTGTTAGCAACCCCTCCCCCATGCTCCTGTCAGTAATCCCTCACCCATGCTCCTGTCAGTAACCCCTCACCCATGCTCTTGTTAGCAACTCTTCCTCCATGCTTCTGTTAGCATCCCCTCACCCATGCTCTTGTTAGCAATTCCTCCCCCACTCTCCTGTTAGCAACCCCTCCCCCATGCTCTTATTAGAAACCCCTCACCCATGCTCCTGTTAGTAACCCCTCACCCATGCTCCTGTCAGTAACCCCTCACCCATGCTCCTGTTAGCAATCCCTCACCCATGCTCTTGTTAGTAACCCTTCACCCATGCTCCTGTTAGCAACCCCTCACCCATGCTCCTGTTAGCAACCCCTCACCCATGCTCCTGTTAGCAACTTTTTTTAAACTCATTGATCCGCAAACAAACAAAAAAAGACATAAAAATGGCAAGACTAGCTGAAAAGCTAATGCGGTCAATGAAAGTAGAAATGGGACACAAGAAAGGGTAGTAGAGGATGAACACAATCAAAATACATGATATGCATGTGAAAATGTCATAATGAAACCCATTACTATACATAAGTAATATGTGCTATTAAAAGCTTTTTAATTTTTTTCAATATATAATATAAAAACTGTCCAAATTCCATGGCCAACATACACATATACTTGAAGAATAGAATCATAGAGTTAAAGTACATAACTATATGAACTACTGAAAAGGAATATTGCCATTCCCATATAAGAGACTCATGGCCAACCTGGAAGTTCAAATAATCATGTTAGTCAATTATTGGACAACATAACCAGTACCTGAAATAAATTAACTTAGGAGACTCTGGCCTATGATTGACCAACTCTGTTACTTTCAGTCTTTAGAGGCACATCATGGAGTGAGCCTGGAGCAGAGCAACGCCATTCACCACCTATGGGCAAGAACAAAGAGAGACAAAGACAAGGCAAAGGGGTCTCACTGTTCTCTCAGAGGGCACAATCCCGATCACTCAGGTCCCACTAGGCCTCCTCTTAAAGCTACCATCACCTTCCAACCATGCCAGGAAGGGAAAAAAGCCTTTACAACATGGGCCTTTGGGGGACATTTAAGACCCAAAATGATAATAGGACTATAAAAAAACAAAAGTATAGTTTACTAATCACTAAAGCCTATTATTTGAGAACCAAAGAGCTAACCCTAATAGAGAAATACAATTTTCAAATGCCAGTATTGTCCTTGTTAAGAGTGTTTGCTGACCCTCTCAGTGGCAATGGGGATACAGCCTTCAGGAGAAGGCCGCACGGAAGACCTCCCCAAGTAAAACTGAAGAAGCTTCATGCTAACGGATGTGCAAAATTCAACCCTGAATATGGAAAATAAGGCCACCTGACTGCTCCAAATGCTTTTCATTCCTCAGTAACTGAATCCAAAGACACTGAAATAGGTGAAATGCCAGACAAAGAATTCAAAAGACTGATTTTTAAAAATGATCAGTGACTTTAGACAGGTTACAGATAAACAGCTGAGGAAAATGGTAGGACAGAGAGAGTCAACAAAGAGATGGAGATTCTGTAAAAGAGCCAAGCAGAGATCTTAGAAATAAGAAGTTCAGTAAGGCAAATAAACACTCAGGGACCTTAGCAATAAATCAAGTGGAAGAAAGGCTATCAGACCTTGACATCATACTTTTAACATTTATTTGTTTGTTTGTTTGTTTGTTTGTTTGTTTGTTCATTTACTTAATGTGTGTATATGTATGTATGTGTATTTAATGTGTGTATGTCCCTGTATACAGGTGTACATGAACAGGCCATGTTGCACATGTGGAGATCAGGGGACACTTGGAAGACTCAGTTCTTTTCTCCTACCATGTGGGTTCCAGGGTTACTACTCAGTTCTTTAAGTGCCTTTACCTGCTGAGTTATCTCACTGGCCCTAATTTCATTAAAGAATATATATATATATAATATATATATATATATATTTATATTAAATCTATTAATGACATATAAGTAGATATAAAAATATCTTCAAGCATAATAACAGAGTTATGAAAACACAAATTAAGCTAATAGCTTGATATTGGCTTTGCTATCCTCAACCTCATCCTTTATATGTGAACACCTATTAGCAAATGTGCATGGTATTTGCATATGAAAACCACAGAGTGGCTATTAAAAGTAATGAAAAGACTCCAGATGCTACAGAGCCCCACTCACATCCGATCAATAATAAAATTCTTGGAACTCGATAATTTTGATCTGTCTTGTAACAGCTCTTTGGAAACAGGGGGGGAAATAGAGCCATTAAAAGGGACGGAAAGAATTTTCCCCTCAGGAATTTAGAAATTTTTACTCAGATTTTGTAGAACGGTTAATTAGAATTAAAATCCACAAGGTCAGAGTGTAAAAATAACATCTCTCCTCCAAGAACAAATCACATGGTGTCTTACTCAGTCCTGAATGGACTAAGTATAGCTGGACAGTCTCAACTGTCTGAAAACCCAGACCTACTCTTGGCAAATGTGTTGGCACCCCATGTCCAAGGACATAGGCCCTATAGGGGCAGTAATATGATTCCCTGGTGTGGTGCCTAATCCACATCCACCTAGCCCATCTGCATCTCCATGACAACTAGGCATGTGACTCCAGGGAAAGAATGCATGCCTTGGAACCCCATAGACTGGAAGTTGAAGCCAGCTGCAACAGCTTCCTGCTCTATGGTGTTTGGCTATTTATTTTTCTCGGTTATGAACAATATATAAACTAATTCATAGGAAGGACTGGACCAAGTAAGCTCACAGTAAAGCTTCAGTAAACATCATTTACTTATTTTATTTTTTATATTTTTGGAAAACAAAAATATTTACTGTAGGACATGTGGATTTATCATTCAAGAAAAATACAAATGTCTTTATAAAAAATTAAAAGGTCCAAATCCCAAAAACTAAAAGATAGAAATAACCCAAGGATATATTATTCAATTAACAAATACAAAACTGTGCTAGATCCATGCAATGCAATAGAACTCCACCATAAAAATAAGCACCATTGCATGTTACCACATGGATGAGACTCAAAAGTGCTATACAAAACTAAAGGAATTGGACACCAAAAATAGTTATTAAATATCACAGTTATATTAAATAACTTTTGAAGTTATAAAACAGATCGTCACTATTTCTCGAGACAGATACTAAGTGTTTAATACAAAAATGGGTTTTCTCTTATAGGAATAAAAACTATTATAAGTAAATAAAGTGGTAGCATCATGAATGTACGAAATGCCACCTTAAAAGTACTGAAATAAATATAAGTAGATAATTTCACTTCAATTTTTAAGTTCAAAGTTTCAAATGCTTCCCATCAAAACAACATTAAGAAAGTCAAACATAAGAAAAAAGTCTGTAGTTAATTCATATGCACATGTTGTGATAGAGATAAAATTTCTATTTTAAAACCTTGCCAAAACGTTCATGTAGGCAGTTCAAATATGGAACATAAAATGAACAAAACTTACATTTAAGGATTGATAAAGTAATTAATCATCTTAAATTATTATTAATCATCTTAAAATATAATCAAAATGCATTAAGTTAACAAAACTTCCAGTCCAAACAGCTAAAATTGTTATTAGTCCCAAGACACATTGGCCAGTGAGCTGCAGGGATCCACTTGGAAGTTGCTTTTTAAAATAAAATTACATATATTCCAACAACCAATTCAGTATAAATGAAAAACAAAAGACAATAAGAATGCTCCTAGAAGCTTACTTAAAAGGGCCTCATTTAATTTGTGTGTGTGTGTGTGTGTGTGTGTGTGTGTGTGTGTGTGTGTGTGTGTGTACATGTGAGTGTGAGTGCTGCAGAGTCCAGAAGAGATCATTCACCTCTGGAATTTGAGCTAAAGGCAGTTGGGAGCTGTCTGACATGGGTGCTAGGAAGCACATTCAGGTCCTCCTCAAGAGCAGTAGGTGGTCTTAACTACTGAGCCACCTCTACAGCCCTGATCATAGTGCTGTATTTATAGATCAATGGTTCTCAACTTGTGGGTCATGACCCTTGGGGGTTGAATGACCCTTTCACAGGGGTCACCTAAAACCATCAGAGAACACAGATATTTACATTACAGTTCAAAGCAGCAGTGAAATTATAGTTATGAAGTAGCAACGAAATAATTTTATCGTTGGGGGTCACCACAGCATGAGGAACTATATTAAAGAATTGCAGCATTAAAAAGGTTGAGAACCACTGTTCTAGACAGAAAGAGTCCTGATACCTTTAAAAGGAGAACAAATAATAAAATGTTCAGTAAACATAATTTTTTTTATTATTGTTATGTAGAGGGCCAAGGACCTGGGAGGCTCTAGGTCAAGATTGAGTAGTTTCTCCCTGGTCCAAACTTTTGCTTCATTTTTCTATTGGCTGGCCTTTCTGTGGCACTCCATCTGTAGGATTTTCCATAATTACTTACTCCATCTCAACAATGAAAATAATGAATCAGTGAAATCTGAAAATATCATTACTTTCTCTGTGCATGTCTACACTAGATGGCCTGTGCTCTTTGTTCTCACAGCAGTGTGTCATTTCAGATATTTTAATGTCCTAGTTGTCATAGAAATGCATTTGGCAAAGATAAAGGATACTCTTTGGTTGGGTTAATGCAAGCACACTTGGTTCCCGACATTTCCTCATGTTGTGTGTCACTGTCCCTGGGAGATGTGAACAAATGTCTATTTTACAGAGATAGAGAGCCAACCACAGATTGAAGAAAAGCTACCACCGAAGTCCAACTCGGTGAACCAATGCCTTTTAGTGGGGCTACTTACAAGAGTATGGGTGGGATGACCCCTCAGAGGAGCAAAAATGCTTCAATGACAGCTCTGTTGCCAAGGCCCATCCAGCGTGCTGACAGCTCCTGAAAACTGGAAGCCTAGAGCTCGCTGCACAGCCTGCAAGTGACTCAGTGGGTTGGAAGATGTCTTTTTCAGGCAGGTCAGTTGGTCTGAGCCTCCTCTAGGCAGTTCAGCTGGGCTAAGAATGTCTCTCGGCAGTCCTTACGGCTTATATATCTTTTTGGGGAGCGGGGTGGCGCTAGTGTACCTATTACATTCAGGGACTTCTGGGTGCTTTTGAGTTATTTACTTCCTGAGCTGAAGGAGCTTCCTTGCAGGCTGGAAGGTCCTGTCTTCCTTTAAAATAGCCAGTGCCTTACAGCTTCCCTCCAAGAAGAAAGTTTGTATCTCAACAGAAGTTGCTCCACAAGACATCAGGACCTCTTCTGACATTCAGATTAAAAGGTAATCCACATTTTTATTTGGAGGAAGAGTTTGCCAGCACAGCACATGGAAGACACCATTGGATTTGAGATCTCAAAAGTCAACAAATTAATTCCCTGTATAGTTGGCCTCTCAATGGACAAGTCTCAATTGTATCTGTCCTGAATGTATATAGATTTCTGTCCAATCATTATTCATTAAACAATACAACAATTTCTACAGCATCTGGGGTGCATTAGTTCTTATTAGTAATGTAGAGATGGATTTACAGATATGAGAGGGTTGAGGAGACTCCATCATACATAGGAGTGGCATCATACACCTGTGGCATTTGGTATCCAGGGTTTCTTGAAATGGTTCTGCTGTACACATCTAGGAATGCATGCAAGCCAGGACCCTACCTCCCTACGTTCCAGAAAAGGAAACAAACTCCCCAAAATCATGAGAGGGGAAAGAAGTGAGGAAGCAAAGGAATCCCTATTTCACTCTGAGGCAGGCAAGAGAGAGGAAATCAGTGTTCTTGGTACAGACCTGGGGACAAGAAGGCAGGATTAGCTTTACAGACCTTCCTTGTTGGAATACCTGACACAACAAAACTCAAGGGCTGCCCCCTACCCTGGCAGGCCAGAGCCAGCAAGATAGGAAGGTCTTGGACAGTTTCAAAGAAATTCTTATAGCCATAGAGTCCTACTGAAATATAAAACAGCTTTCCCCAAATAGCATGGAAATATAAAGAGGCTTAGCTAGACACACAGGACAGCCAAAGCTGGCAAAGAGGAAGGAAGCTAGCATATGAGCACACACAGAGCTGCGACAGTGTGTGCCAGCATCAACAGCACAAGCAGACTTAAAATCAAGCTGCTACAAGCCACTGCTGAGGTTACAGTCTTTAGACCCAGGAGTCTGCCTGGGGATAGCTTGCAATCCACATGTGTAACATGAGCTGGTATATGTCTGTGAGCATCAGAACATTCACTAAGCTGTTCCTTTCCTCATTTCCACTCATAAGCATGTGTCTGTGCAATCCTATCGAGGAATGGAGTTGGAAAAGAAGACACGGGTGGATTTGGGCTCATGGCCTTCCTCCTAAAGACTCTCCTAATACTTCTTTGTCTTCACATTTGATCAGCATGCATGGCCAGTCCTCTTTCTCTTTCCTGAGTGCCAGTCACTTAAGGTGCTCAGGGCACACAAGTGACCACACACCTGCAGGGCTCTTGCCTATTTACCTGAATTCTGATTACTCAATAGGTCCTCAATAGGGCTTAGAGCAATAACAAAATTACAAGGCTGAATGAAGTCAGGAGAAAAACACATCCAAAGAGACAACACAGTCAGTAGAACTGAATTCAAATAAGCCACAGGTTGGGTAACTATGAGATAGAGAATTTAAAATAATCGTAATTGACACCATAAGAGAAGTATACCATCTGCATCAGACAAGCCAGGAAAAATGAGAGATGGAAATCCTAAGAGAGTATTAAAAATAGATAATGGAAAGTAAGATCATTCTGATAATTCTGAATACCCCGAGAGCTCCACAGAAGACTGGACATGACTAAAATGAGTCAACAACCTTAAACATAACTCAGTGGAAACTCCCTCATCCAAAATACTGAGAGGAAAAAAATGAATGAAAAAAATTAGGACATTCTAGAACTATGGAACAACTTCAAAATGAGTACCACATGCATAATTGGCATGCCAGAAGGGAAAAGGAAAGGAAACAGATCAGAAGAAAATTTGAAGTGATAATGACTAAGGATTTTCTAAAATTAATGACAGAAGCCAAATTGTAGATCTAGGAAGTCCAGACAACAAAGGGCAGAATAATTACCAAAATGTTACATATTTAAACTGCATGTGACCAAAGAAAAAGAAAAATCTCAAAATCAACCGATACGGAGGAAGAAACCCCTTGCCTATTAAACATAAAAGATAGATTTCTTTTTGGTGATGATAGAAACATACATGTGGAAATGGAGTGAAATATTTTTATAATATGGGGGGGGGGAGAAACACCCACCTATAGCATCCCAGGTAGAAGTTCTTAAAAGTGGACAGAGGCTGAGAAGAGAGAACCACAATGGAAAATGCCTTCCTAAGATTGTCCTGTGGGGAAGCCTATGGTACTTCTTATCACTGATAATTGATGGGGGAAATGCCATTCTTGGTCAGGTGGTCCTGGGGTGTATAAGAAAACAAACTGAGCTAGCCAGTAAGCAGCATTCCTCCATGACCTCTGTGTCTGTGCCTGCCTTCAGATTCTACATCGAGTACCTGCCCTCACCTCCCTAAATGATGGACTACACACTGTAAGATTAAATAAATCATTTGTCTCCAATGCTGATTTTAGTCCCAGTGTTTCATCATAGCAATAGAAACTCTAAGACAGAAGAACATTTTAGAAGAAAGACATAAAGCCAAATATAATTGACTTTTCTGATCTAATCTGTCAGTTTTAATAGTTTCTTAGTGGGGTTGTTAGGATGCTCTATATATAATATTATGTGGTCTGCAAAGAGGAGCTATTTGGCTCATTCTTTGCCAGTTCTTAGAGGATTTTTATTTCTTTCTCTTGTCCTCTGGCTTGGACACCCAATAATGCTGGGCTGAAGAGACCTGATGATAGATTGCATGACACAAACAAGGGGGTACTTAACACCCTGTTTTCTGCAGTAGGCAGATCCAGACAGAAAGTTGACAAAGGAACATTAGCTATTAATAATACACCACACCAAATAAAGATAGAGACAGTCTTAAGACATTCTGTCCAATACACTGCCATTTTTCTTGACTGGATATTGATCATAGCATTCTCAAGCACAAATGCTAGACCATGAAATAAGCTTGAGAGTATTAAAAACTGAGCTCATATAAAGCATCATTTGCAAATGCATGGACATTGAACAAGTAGTAATCAATGAAAAAGTCAAGAGTACTTTTGCCAGGGCTGATGGAGGAAGACAGGAACAGATGAGAAGAGTTGCAGAACACAGAATCAGTATGTACAAATCAGCAATATTTTTGCATACAAATAGACAGCCCTCTGGAGAAACAAAAATTTAAGAGCCACCCAATTACAGCAGCTACAATGTACTTAGGAGCCAATTTAATGAGGACAAGATCTTTGCAATGATAAGTTACTGCCAAGTTTGTGAAAGATTGGCAAATGCCCACAGTGCTTGGAAAGATCTACATACTCAATGTCATCCCTCTCAAAAAAAAAAAAAAAAAAAAAAAAAGCAACATTGTGCTGTAAAAGGAAAACAGTCCTCATATTAATATAGAACCAGAAGACAAATGCAAGTAATCTAAGTAATCTTGAGCAAAAAAAGAACTTCAGAATATATTACAAAGTTCTAGCAATCAAAGCAGCATGGTCTCCACATAAAAACAAGCCCACACACCAAGGGAGTGGAATAAAGAGCCAGGAAATAAACCCACACAGTTACAACAATGGTTTTCCACAAGGGTGTCAAAAACACATGCTAGAGAAGAGATGGAGCTTTCAGTAAGTGGCGCTGAGAAGCCTGGGTCTCCTTGGTACATGGATGGATTCAAATGTATGTGACATGGCTGCTGCTTTCCTGCTCCAGTCTTTCAGGAAGTTCAAAGTCTTGCTAAGGCATATCAAAGGTGAGATGATGGAAGCTGAAGATAACTCCATCCTTTGAGTTAGCTATCAAGTCGCCTCCACTCTGTGAGACAGACCCCTTCCACAGCCTACTGCCCGCAGGAAAGGATGGTAAAAAATAATAGTGTCTGCCCAATGAAGAACTGGAAGCCAGAGGGCTTAATGGATGGAAATAAAATCAGGGTAGAGCCACAGCTTTGTTAAGACTCCATGTCAGGATACCCAGCAGACCTTACTCAGTGGTGCTTACATGGGCTTGCTTTGTGACTCTTTACATATACCTTCTCTTAGCAGAAGGTCTACTCCTCGGTCTCTTCTTCATCAGATCATCTGCAAAGAGTATTTCTTAATGAGGTCACATCCCCAGATATGGGGGCCTCGGGACTTCGGTATCTTGGAGCACTACATAGTTTAACACGTAACATGTAGTAAAGGCATGGAGGAAAAAGTAACATTTTAGGGGTCATACAAAACAAAGAAATGGCTGTAAATAGAAAATTAAACACCCAAACAGAAATTAGGAAAACCTTCCATAAGCCCTCCTAGGCCTCACTTATACTTGACCTGGATGACAAATTCCTGTTAAGTCCCACAGACCCCAGAAAACCCAGGAGGGAATATGTTGAATGTAGATGATATTACTTTGTATTAACCCTTTGACACATTTTACTTCATACACACACACACACACACACACACACACACACACACACACACACACACACGAGCCTCTACAGCCAAATATCTACATAATTAGAATATAAAATCTCAGATATATCCTAAAATAAAAATCAGCAGACTCCCCAAATTTCCATAAATTTTCTGTTTATAACATAAAATCATTGAAAGTTCCCATTTTCCCAACACCTCTCAGATACCCTGCCATTGGTTGGCATGTTCTATGGGGCCACGCTGCTCCAGGTACAGGGGAAAAGTGGTGCAGGAGTGAAACTTTGTACAATATCAACATTTCGGCTCATTTTACCTGAGGAAGCAGGTTTCCCATGGCTGTACCCCACAGGTCCAGCATCACTCCTTGGGTTCTTGTACAAATAAATATCCAGGTCCTGGAAGGAAGGACTATAAAAAGTGGGTGCAGTCTTCCAGGACCTTGTCAGAACACAACTTACATTTATCTCATCTATTTTGTTTTATGAATTAGGGTCAGAAAAGATAAATTAATAGAATGTATTGCTACATACACATACTTACAGGTTGCAATGTACATGTGCATATATACTTTCAAATGTATTTATATGTATGCAGCCATCCTTCAGTAACCATTGAAGATTCTTTATTTCAGAAACCAGCTCTCCCCTATCCATACACAATATCCAATGGTTCAAACTGTCTGAAAACAGACAGTTTTTTTGCATAGAACTCATACACATCCCTCATACATGTTAAGCCTTTTCTAGACACAGCTGACCAAATCTTCATGTGAAGACTTTACCACAAAGCATTGGCTCTCACTATCCTCCAGCCTGAGAATTCCTGCAATCTGCAGCCTACAAACTGGAGACACAGAAACATATGCTGGTTTTCAGTCTACCGGAAAAAGCATGGGGGCCAGAGAGATGATCAAACAAATCTTAGCCCAAGGGCAAGAGACAAGAGGACCCAGCTCAGAGCAGAGATAGGAAGTGAAGCTATCCTCTCAGGCCTTTGCGAGGCTCGGTGACATCAGCAATAGCTCATGAGGGAAATTGTGTCAGTCAGTTCACACGACAGTCTCATTTGGACACCCCCTCATATACACATCTAATCTAGGCATCCAGAGCCAGTCACTGCATGGACTTGCCAGTCAACAAACAACAGAGACCATGAGAACAAGAATGATCTGGTCATTGAGATCCCTTTCCCTGAAGGATTGCTTGTGACAAAGACAAAAAACGGATCTCCCCTTACAGCCTCTCAGGTCCTGCCGCTCCCTGCCCTACATTGTGACATCTCAGAACCTTGGAATGACAAGATTACAATTGCTCCTTAGTTATAAGAGTTGAATGGGGATAGGGAAGCATCTCTAAAGTACTGATGAACCCCCAAAATATGAAAGACACGGAGGCTATCATGAGGATTGCTATCACGAGAGTTGACGGAAGAAGGTATAAGCTGGGGTAGGGGGTGGTGCATCTCCAGGAAGACAGTGGTGAGAGGCTCAGGGCCGGGACCTCCATGTACACCTTCCAAGCTAGAGAAGCAGAAGGAAGCTGCTAGTTTAACTTCACACACGTTCTCTGAAGATGGAGAGAGATTTGGGGGCTTTGATTGAGTTTCCTGTCTGAGAAGCACAAGAGCAGGCCACGGACCAATGTCCCACTATGAGTGCAGGGTTACCATACTGCTTGGCTCTAGGCCATTTCTGTTAAGACGGTAGAACCAGCATGAATACCTAGGAGCCACTATTTGCAGGATGCATGTGGAGTGTGTGTCAGAGTGTTGGCTGAACTTTGAGGAACCCCGTGTATGCACTGAAGGGAGACAAAATGCATTTCCCAAGATGCAAGCTATCTTAGGCCCTGCAGCTATGGTGACAGGAGACAATCTGATTTTCATGGCTGGAAGCAAGGGCTCTCTCTCTCTCTCTCTCTCTCTCTCTCTCTCTCTCTCTCTCTCTCTCTCTAAAACACAGAATACATAAACCCCACTGTGCAGGACAAAATGTGATCCTGCTCACAGGAAACCCTCACACACCTGGGTCTCCTTGCTGTAAGCAATGAAGTGTGTGCAGAGAGACAATGAAAACAGTGGACAGGCAGGGGCAGGGGGCTCTAAGATCTGCATCCATCCACCTGAGCAGAGCTCTATCCTCTAGGGCTGCATGAGCCGGAAGAATGGCCCCTGAGCCCCCTCCACCTCCAACCTTCCTCAGCAGCTGGGTAGAAGCATGTCCACACCAGATGTTTTCCGTTTTTTTTCTCAAAAAAGTAACTCTAACCCTCTCCCACCTGACAGGCCTAATCCCAGCCATCACTACAGTCAAAGACACCATGCCTCTTTGTTCATTGTTTCAGGGAAATGATAGGATGGACTAGGGGAAGATGTCTATTAGAAAACCAGAGAGACCATCAGCCTTGAGGCCTCAGGTGACCTGAAACTAGCAGACTTTGACCTCGGCCAGGGAGGGTGTGTGCTGCATTTAAACAGCCTTTTCCAGAAACCTATGAGAAGCCCACATTTAATGGCTTAAGGGAAAGCATTTCTTCTTCATCATGCATACAAGTCCTCCCCAGCAAGGAACAGACGACGTTCATTTTTATTGGGGTTTCTTGAATAAATTTTCTCTCTACAGAGCTCTGGGACTGGAGAAGCTGTAACATTCCTGTTTCAACGCTGCCATCTGCTGGATTGAAGCAGAAACACCTCTTCTCATTTCAGCAGTGCGTTTTGCTTTGTTTTGAATTCAAAAGAGAGTGTCCTAGGGCAGGCAGATTCTTCTTATCTTGCAGAAGGATGCGACCTTACCTATGACTGACAGGGAAACTGGCATTCTGTCACAGACTCTAAATCAGCTATGGGGTTTGTTTTTTCTGTGTCAGTCCTCCATAGGAGTATGGCCTTACTTGACAAATTAGGAAATAAGACCAAGAGTGGCTAAACTACAAATACAAAGTTGTCCAGCAAAAAAGTGGCCCAAAGAGGATACATCTTTGGGTATTTAAACTCCAAACTGAAGGGTTTTGATGGCTTCAGTTGAGTAGAGGCAGTTAGAGGATGGAAAATAAGAAGCTGGGGTGGGATAATGAAGAAGAAAAAGAGAAGTAGTAGGGACACAAAGTCTGATGGGGGTTCCTGGGGTATCCCCAACAGAACAAAGAATGGGGTGAATTTAGAAGCTGAGTGCAGATAGACAATGGGCAGAACAGAGAAAAGGATGAATACCACCGGTAGAGTTAGACCATACTCTTACAAGGGATGAGCACTTTGGAGGTGGAAATAGAGGCATCGGTGAATGGAGGCACCCGTGAGGCACTGGAAAACTCACAGCATCTGTGAGTAAAGAAGGTTGGCTCCCAGAGAACTGCAGTGCCTGAGAGAGGAGGCCTCACACATGTGCATACTGTGGCCACCATGTGAGTGGTCAGAGCCAGCCTCATGGAGTCGTCTCTGGGGACCCAGGAAGGCACCACTGCTGCATTTGCAGGGTTCACATGCATCTTAGGAGTGAGCGGAGAATGGGCTGCAAAGAATGGCGATCAGTGGCTCCACAGAGCTCTTTAAGGGCAGACATCATTCTAGGAGAAAATGAATAGTAACTGGCTAGCAAACGGAAAGAAGCATGCTGTCTCTAGGATGTTGTGATACATTTTCATGCACATGGGACATGGCTGAGTGGACACAGTGACTTGTGAGAAGCTGGAGAGGAATCCCCTTGACAAGGACTCTAGATTTCCACTGTGGGTGGTTCAGGAACAGGGCCTCCCCAGGTCCAGGTCACCACTCTCTGCTTAAGGACAGAAGATTCTTGGTGAGAGCAGACCCTGCAGGAGATAGCTGTAGTGTAGGAAAAGGAGAAACAACACAGCCCAGCTCCTCACTAACCAACTACAAGAGTGGCCTAGATTGATGACTAAATCAATGACCCAGCTCTCTACTCAGCACCTTTAACTCTGAATGCCACGATGCCCAGGGCACAAGTCCCACCACAGGCAGCAGCTGCTTCCCAAATGCCAATGGATATTGTTTGCCAGCTCCTATCATGTTCGACTGACCACAGGTCATTACATGAGCCCCTTCTTCTCACATTCTTCCTCAGTTTCCCCTCTTCAGACAAGGGGAAACCACTTGCCCTTGAAATAACACGCCATGTTCTTTCTGGGCTTTCTACCAATGTATGCATACCCACGAGTTGCTTCCAGCTTGTCAGCGTCTGAACAGCACAGTTCAGCTCTCTCTTCCTTGCTCCTCCCCGTCCCGTCCTTCCATCAAACTTTTCACTGAAGTGTAGAAACACAAAGACATTTCAACTGGAGTTATTCCATACTCAAAGGGAGACACCATCCTGGAACAATTGGAGGTGACTGGGAAAGGATTTTGTTATTGTCAACCTTGTTCTAATCAAACATCTTCAGAAATCTTATGTTCAAGTAATTTTCTGAATTTAATGTCCTTTCGCTGAATATATTCCAGTATGTAAGGTACAGGTATTGCGGAGTGATCCAAAGAATTTAAAAGCTTACACAAATCCTTAATTTATTTCCAGTGGGCAACATACAGTTTTCATGTGTAAGATTCATTAGGGCCGGGCAGTGGTGGTGCATGCCTTTAATCCCAGCACTTGGGAGGCAGAGGCAGGCAGATCTCTGTGAGTTCGAGGCCAGCTTGGTCTCCAAAGCGAGTTCCAGGAAAGGCACAAAGCTACACAGAGAAACCCTGTCTTGAAAACCAAAAAAAAAAAAAAAGATTCTTTAGGAACAATGAGCCCAGAATTCCACATCCCTCTCCGGACCCCAGTCAAGTGGAGGAGTAGAGAGCCACAGGTCCCTGGGATAGTCAAAGGCATGTGGTACCCCTCATCTGTGCCCACTGAGCCCCTGAACCATCATGGGCTCTGCCACCTGAGTTCCCAGGAGCTGTTTGGGAACCCGCAGATGGAACGCCAGCAGGGACTGGATGGGCTGGGAAGTGCTGGGGTTGGGGGGGGGGGCTGTCACTGGTGTGGCTAGTTGACTTCCTGTCCATACTGAGGAAAATCTCCTCCATCTTTGCACAGTCACTTCCTGTTGCATGTAGGAAAACACTCCTGAAGTATCACTGCATCTCATCCCAGAAAGCTGACCCAAGATGAAAGAAGGGAACATTCCTTCCATGTTCTAGCCCTCAGCTAGGGACACTCAAGGAGCCTAGGCACTCTGGGACCACCAACCTCTATCCCACTGTAGATGCCAGCCTCTCTAGCTGCCTAATCATGGGGAGTACAAATCCAGGGCATTGTACATCATCTCACCTCTGCCCCAAACACACACTAGCCTCCCTGTTCACTGGCAACTGCTTCCTTGCACCTGGGTCCTGCCATCTGCCTGGCATCAGAAGCAAAGTGCTTGATTCTGTATTTAATGAGTGGTGGCCAAGTTCCCCCAGGAAAGTATAAACTACAGGACACAAGAGACTCTTGTGCCCACCACTATGCCCCCAGTACTTAGAAGTTATCAGTCTTAAATACTGGACAAATTAAACATAGATTTGCTTCATGATAGCTGCTCTTGCCCTTTCCATATCAAGGATTCTACATCCTTAAATTCAACCAGCTACAGTTAGAAAACATTTATTATAAATATTTTCTAACTGTGTATAATATATAATAATATATGTTATATATAATATAATAATATATAATGTATATAAAGTATATAATAATAAGTAGAGTATATAATAATACTCTATCGCTGTTAACCAGCTATTAGTTGTTGTTATAAAACACTTGGGGAAACAATCAAAAAGAGAATGGATTTCTTTTGGCTCACAGCTTTAAAGATACCTCTCCATCATATGGGAGGGCCTAGTAGGCAAATGCTCACATCACAGTAGCCAAGAAGCAAAGCATGGAAATGCCTAGATAGAAAGCTTTTTCTTCTTCTCTTTTTCACTCTGTTGGACTCTTCCTCATATGATGGTGCCTCCCACATTTAGGGGTACTCTTCCCACATCCCTTAGTTAATCATATCTAGAAACCCCCAAGAGACACACTCAGAGTGATACTTTACTACTTTTCTAAATGTTTCCCATCCAATCAGGTCAACAATCTAGACTCAGCTTCACAGTCAGTCCTAAATGCTACAGCATAACACCTGTTCCACTGTATTCCATGACAACAGTCACCTAGAACTTACATAAAGTCTAGAGGTAGAAATGGAGGTGGGGAGAGAAGGATGGGGATGGTTGATTAATAAGGAGTACTCAGTTGCTGTGGATAGGAGCAAGTTCTGGGATGCTGTTGCACAACAGAGTCGCCAGAGATGGTGATCGAGTTTGTGTCTCAAGAAGCCAGAAGAAATGATTTTGGCTTAAAGAAAAGTTAAGTTAGCCGAGCTGTGGTGGCACATGCCTTTAATCTCAGTACTCAGGGGACAGAGCCTAGCGGATCTCTGTGAGTTCGAGGCCAGCCTGGTCTACAGAGTGAGATCCGGGACAGGCACCAAAACTACACAGAGAAACCCTGTCTCGAAAAACCAAAAGAAAAAGAAAAAGAAAAGAAGAGAGAGAGAGAGAGAGAGAGAGAGAGAGAGAGAGAGAGAGAGAGAGAAGGCAAAAAAGAAAGAAAGAAAAAAGAAAAGTTAAGTGTTTGAGGACATAATTATATTTAATCTGATGTACTAAAGCATAGTGCCCTGCTAAGTTATACAACTTCTTTTCATTTTGACATACCAGTTTAAAAAAAATAAGGACCGGGGAGATGGCTCAGTGGGTAAAGTCCTTGCTGTGCGAGCATGAGGACCTGAGCTGAAATCTCCAGAACCAGTGTTAGAAGCACACACAGCTTCAATCTCAGTGCTTCTACAAGAGATGGGAGGCAGAGGAAAGAGAACCCGGGAGCTCATGGGGCACACACACACACACACACACACACACACACACACACACACACACACACACGCCACAAACAGTTAATAACAAAGCTACAGGGGGATGTATGTATGTACATGCAAGGACTGTGACATTTCATTTCATGGACTGAGTACCTGCAGAAGGTCCTGGAACCATCATCCTCTTTGGATAGTAAAGTTCAATTGCGCTGTTCTCCTTAACAGAAGCCCTCAGACCAATTCCATGAAGTAAGACACTCCAAAACAGCTACTAAGCTATTTGCAAATTCATACAGGTAACTTTTTAAAGAAATAAGGAGGTTCAGTGTAGGTCTCTGAGCACCCCATCTGATCAAGGAGAGCAGTCGGGGCAGCAAGGTGGAGAAGCCCCAGAGACAAGTGAAGGTCTTAGCCCATGTGCTGCACTTTGCAGAGTCTAGCTGCTTGAAATCTGTTCACTGCGATAGACTTGAGCTCTCCAAAAACCCAGAACCCTGTACCCTTCTCATGCCAATATTTGGTGGTCTAAGTTGTTAGGGAAAACATTAAAATCTAAATTCTCCAGAGTCCAAGATTTTCATAGGACATGTCTAGGGAATAGAAATCTCTCAAATCAGTCAGAATGAATGTAGTTCTTCAGAAGATGGGCACGAAAGGATGAACAGAATTTAGGGTCCTTTGTCGGAAAAGGTCTCTGGATTGATCTAATGGAGCAAGCAGAGATGAAGCTGGCCAGTGATGACAGAGTAGGAGAGGAGAAGGCAGAAGATGAACTTGAAACCCATGGCAACAGGATCAAAAGGCAGATAAAAGTGCCATGGCCAATCTCTTCCTCTCCCCACCCTGGTGCTCCCTTCTCCTACCCCTGATCTACAGAATCTGATTAGACAAAGGCAGACACTCGAATAATCCCCAAGAGGTTACTTAGTAACCAGAGAAATATAAACTAGATCCACAAGCCAGTGCCATTTTGAACCATCAATCTGGCAACATAGTGAAGCTCTGAGGACACCTGGCATCAGTGAGGACATGGAGCCGTGGAGACTGTTCACAGGTCATGTGAGGGAAACTTGGTCCAACCACTTGGGAATTTGATGGACGTTAGCAACTCCATGAATAAAGCCTGCATGGGCTCTATAACACAGCTTTTCCACAGGGAAAAAATGCCTAGGACCATATGCTGGGATCAATGACAGGGGAACAGGGGAGCACTCAGTCAAAACCAACCAACGTGACTGGAAGGAAAGCCCAGCAGTGGCTCTGGGTGAAAAGAATGGACCGAGGTGTGTTTCTCACATGCCGACTATAACAGAGAGATGCAGGTGACTGAATGACCAAGCCCACGGGCTAACGAACACTCACACAAGGGTGTCATTCAACACATAAAACAAATGGACTCATTAAGTCAAAATCACTACTGAGTAAAAGGAAAGCAAGTTGCACACAGTGCACAGCATGATCCCATGTCCTTAAACAATCAGTCCAGCTTAGCATGCCCAATTAAGCCATGTACTATCTGTAAGGATTCGGTCCTTAATTATGTCATCAGCCTTCGACGGCGTCCCAGCCTAAAAAGTGAGTGGGCCCTCTGTGCGCTGTCTCCTCTCCTTTCTGTTCCTTCCTCCCATCGCCCCCCTCTTCTCTCCCCTTCTCCCCCCTCCCAATAAAGTTAAAAAAAGGTAACCATGATTCTTTCAATCAGTACGCTCCTCCGCCAGCATGGCAGCGACCAGCCATGAGGAGCATTGCCGTAGCATAAACACTATCTATCTTACATGGTGCACTTGAGAGTCAGATAGAAAGCTTAGAAACAGAATAACCCATCATTCAGCTTGGGGTGGAGGTAGGAGGAGGATGGTAAGAAAGTTTGGAGGAGGCCCACCAGAGCACCCGAAGGCATTGAGCTACAGGGACTGTGCCAGCTCATTAGTAGTGTTCTTCACAGAGTTCTTAGAAGACATTTCAGCTTCATTAATTACTAACTTAAGATCACAACAGTTGTCAGAGCCCTTCATGTCTGAGCACGTTTGACATTAGCATGGCACATTCCAAACAGACCTATAGATTAATACTTCTCTTATGTAAGAAGGAAACCAAGGATGAACGCTGGGCCAGAGATAGAGGCTGCACCCTCATACAGTCCCTTAATCCCAATCTTGCCCTGCCACATGGATGCAAAGCTTGTTCCAAGTCCCAGGCCCATCTGTCCCATCTCCATTGGTAGTCATGATTGTCAGATCTTTCATTGTTGGCATCCAGAAGGTTCTGGCCTGAAACCTGGAGAAATTACCTCAGATTCCTGCAGAGGGCTGGGATTGGTTTGAGGCCCAGAGTAGACCCTTCCCAAGCCTCCAGCACTCTATTCACATAGGGGTGATATGGACCTGCATAGATGATGCCTGTCCCCAGCACTTCCTCATGGCTTATCTTGCCTTCCCATGTCTGCTTCTTCCTCTATTTCATTTCATGAAGGCACCTCCCCAATAACTCTTCTGCACAGGGACTTCGGGCCTGCATCTGTTTCCACAATGGCCACACCTGCAATGTCATCCTTCAATTCTACCTAATCTGAGACCTATCAAATGTCAGCTCAAAATAGGATCTCATAGATTTCTTGTCCCTGAAGTATAAATTGCTAACATGTGAATACCATATCCTTGACAGATTTTAAATGCAGGAAACAGCCTCAAGCCAAAGGAATACACATTTAATTCCCATGTAATAGCACCTGTGTGTTTCCAACATCATCCCCAGCAGCCCCTTTGACCTTCCTCCAGCTCCAGTGAACCACTTTCCACTCTGCAAATTACCTGGAAAAGTCTTCGCTTTCAGCCATGCATGATCTGTCTTCCCTTCCCCTAGCATTCCATCCAGAAAACCTCAAGGTCATCTGCAAAAATCACCTGCAAACCATTCCAAGCATAGGTTCTGTAAATCTGTAGGATATAATCCACCTCTGCGTTGGGCTGTCCCTCTCCTACTCTGTCATTACTGGCCAGCTTCATCTCTGCTTGCTCCATTAGATCAATCCAGAGACCTTCTCTGAGGAAGGACCCTAAATTCCATTCATCCTTTCAGGCCCAGTACCTGAACCCAGAATGTGCTTGGGAAGGTTCATTGAAGAAATGTTCGAATGAACAAAAAATGAACAAAACACAGCAACTCTCTTAGCATCCCCTACACCAGATAGACAATAGCTGACCTTCCTACTCACTGTATAGACCCTGGGCTTTAGAAAGCCAAATAGATAGTTGGGTCATGGTCAAAGAACCCTTGCACAAGCCAACTTCTACCCACCTGCTTTCACTATTTGACTGTGTGTGAGTTTCTCTCTCTGCTTTAGGTTTGAACTTTCTTATCAGATAATGTGCCAATCACATCTCAGGACACCTTCCCACAGCAGTTTCTGCAACCCTGTAGGGTCTATCCACCACATTTTTTCCCTCATTTTTCTTTCTCAATTCATAACCTGAGACTGG
The DNA here is from genome assembly GCF_049852395.1 of Peromyscus maniculatus bairdii. Lineage (NCBI taxonomy): Eukaryota > Metazoa > Chordata > Mammalia > Rodentia > Cricetidae > Peromyscus > Peromyscus maniculatus. Next base: position 11,667,969 of record NC_134861.1, read on the forward strand.
CAGCCAAGACATTGGCAGGTACTGCTGTCCAGGTGGCTGCACTTATGCCTTGGGAAACTGTCTGCCATTTATTTGTTTCTGAGCTAATGCCAGGAAAGAAAGTCATCATAAAATGCTCTTAAAGAAGCTGGCAGAAGATGCAAGAAAGCTAAACCAGAGCATCTGTGAATGCATCACAGAGTCTAGTCATCCAGAACCCCTGTGACTGCCCTTTCCATAAGCAAGAAGAGAGTGGCCTTAGATAACTAGGGCAGAGAGCTAACCCATCAGGTCCCATAAGAACATGCAGAGAGAGAGAGAGAGAGAGAGAGAGAGAGAGAGAGAGAGAGAGAGAGAGAGAGAGAGAGGTGGGGGAGAGGGAGTCAGAGAATGTAGGATTGGCCAGACCCCCCAAGGAATCATAGTAAGAAATGAAAATCTATATAAAACTGATCCTTTCACTCCATTGAGTCTCACACTTACAACACAGATGGGCATCTGGGTGGTGAGCCTCACCTCTCCACTGCTCTTTCCAGCAGACACTGTCCTGTCCACCTCCTTCTGTCCTGCTGGCCCATCTCTATGAATCCCACCTCTGCCCAGCATGTCAGTCGGAATGACTGACAAGCTCAGGGAGCTTCTGTCTTGCCTCCCCATAGCTGCAGTCCATTGCTTCTCGGGCAGACATATGGCCCAGCTGGGCACTTTTTACCCTCAACAGGGTATGTCCTAAGGTTCAGATCCTTATATCAAAATGATAGCTTCTATTTTATGTCTTGCACTCCAAAAGGGCACAAAGGTGTCATCCACACCATGTGCTCTCACTCTCAGTTTGGAGGGCAACTCCCCTGTGGCTGTCAGCAAGGGGAATGTCAGTTTTGCTGAAATGATCTTCATGTACAAGTCACTGTCAGTCGAACACTACAGCTGTGGAGTTCGAATAGCAGCTTTCACATTGACCCTGTGCAAAATAATTCTTAGAATGGGCTGCATCGCATGTTACCATCTTTCTCATCTTTCCACTATCAAAAAGAGTTCAAACCGCTTCGCACAGAATTCCTCAGCCAGCTTCTAGATGATTCTGTTCCTGGTAATCTCATGTTCCCTCGGTTTCCCACGTAGTTGTTCGGTGTTTCTTGCAAAGGTCCGTCGAGCCAGGCTGGTGAGTCACTCACTGGCTTTAACACAGACCCCACTCCCTTCCCCAGACTTCCCCCTAAAGTCAACCGGGCTTTTCCTGCAGGGCAGAAAGCAAGCCGCAGCTGTCCCACAGGGTCTGGCCCAGAGAAGAACTTCAGCCCAGGTGGACACAGCTGCTTCTGGCCTTCCCAGTAATTGAGAACGTAGCATTACAGTAGCTGTAAAAGCCATGGACAGACAGGATTAGCTGTTCCCTAACAGGTGTGAGCTAGAGCCCCAGTACAGCAAAAACGTTCACTCTCACCACAGCAGGGAGGGAAATGAAAAAGGGAAACATCTAGACTCTCTTGTAGTCAGGAACAGCAAGTCCCCACAGCAGTTTGTGGGTCATGACCATGGGAAAACACATGTTTCCAATGGTCTTAGGAACTGAGATACTGCTCAGTAGCAAAACTACAGTCACGAAGTAATAATGAAAACAAATGTATGGTCAGAGGTTCCTAAGATTATTGGAAATATACACTCTTTGAGTTCTGCCCATCAGACCCCAGAGACAGGGCTTCTCTGCACCTCCGGGCAGGATTTTTTATGTCCTCCTTTTCTTGCATTCTCTTCTTCCTCATAGCAAACTCTACTGCACCACTCCCTTGCCACCATGATTGATTGGCACCTCTGGAACATCTACTGAAATAAATCTTTCCTCCCTTAGTCAGGTCCTGTCAAGTATTTTGCACAGTGACAATAAAATAACTAATAAATTAATTTCTTGTAACATCTTCCCCTGTTTCTATCTTCTGAAAGAAACTGTAGAGAGCTGCCACAATTTATTTGCTAAGTATGTGGTAGAATGTACTAGGGATCCCATCTGTGATGACTAGTCTTATTGTCAACTTGACACAATCTAAAAACCTGGGAAGGGGATCTCAATGGGGATTGTCTACAGTAAGTGGGCCTGTGAAAATGTCAGTGAGGGATTATCGTAATTACCTTAATGGAGATGGGAATATCTTCCCACTGCAGGTGACACCATTCCCCTGAAAGGGAATCCTGGATAGAATAACAGGAAAAGAAGCAAGCTGAGCACAAGCATGTATGCATTAAACTGTTGCACTCCATTCTTAACTGGGGTGTGAAATGACGATTTCCTGCCACTGTGATTTCCCAGCTATGACAAGCTATAGCTGTGAAGTGAATAAGCCATTCCTCCCTTAAGTTGCCTTTGTCAGCATATTTTATCATAGGAACAGAAGAAACTAAGACAATATCTAGATTAGTATTTTGTATTTCCGTAGCTACAGGCCTGTTGAGCTATTTCTGTGTGGATTTTGACAGTGTGCTTTTCTAAGAATGGATCTATTTCATCAAGGGTGTCAAACTTGTAAGTAAAGATTCATTCATTGTATTTACTTACTATCCTTAAATGTCCATGGGGTCTGTAGTGATGTCTCCTCTTCCATTTCTGATTCTGACAATATATGTTCTCTCCATTTATTTTCTTAGTTAATACAGCTAGAAGTTTTTCAATCCTGATGAATATTTTTTGAAAAAACAAGCTTTCTGTCTTTTGTTCTTTTTCTATTTTCTGTTTTCAATTTCATTTCAAATTGTTATTAGATTTTTCTTATTTTCTATTTATTTTGGATTTTATTTTTCTTATTTTTCTAGTCTCTTGGGTGGAAATCTATCTATTTTTTCTTTGTACTAGGAACTATGAGAAGGTGTAGTAAAGAAACTGGCTACATGACCACTCCATTAAGGTTTTTATTGTAGATCTGAGAGAGAACAACTAGAGGAGTCTGGAAGAATCCAGAGCAGAGAGAGAAACAAGTAGACTGGACATGGCCAAGGCTATCTGTGAGAGGGGAGAATAGAGAGGGCATAATGAGACTAGCCGCAGTGGGGGTAGGGGGTCTTGCTGTTATAAAGAGAAAAAATGGGAGAGGGAAGCCTGAGGAGGTGAGAAGGGCTAGGATGCTAGCATGGACTTTGAAATGTGTAACAGGTACTTGTGATACTGAGGGAGCCTGGAGGCCAGTCTGGGCTTTGATATGCAAGCACAGGTATATGTCAATGGAGCCATATGTCCCTTCTGCCAGAGGGAAATGAAGCCTTTTGGTAGAGGGGAACCAGTTTCACAAATTCCTGAGGAATGCTGGCTTTTATCTAACCACCAGAAGTCCTCCAAGAGTCTGGGTTAAGCTCTTTTCTGTGTATTTAGAATGCCTTTTGGAGTTTGGGGAATTGGAGTTTCCTAAGCATGAGTTTTGACCATTCACATACCAAGCATGAAGCCTGTAGAGCAGGCCTCAAATCCAATCACAAGGTAAGTTGGTTACCCCCATAAACAGTCTACTACTACCTTACCCACAGACACGTCTTGACTGGCAGGTTGGTAATGCAGCATGCAAGGTCCAGCTCTTGAAGTCTTTTTCCTCCAGCTGTATAGCACTTCCAGCACTAAACTCTTTTTTAAAAAATTATTTTTACTAGTTTAAAAACTACTGTGAAGCATGGTTCCCACATATAGATTTCTAAAATCAAAACAACTCTTTTCTTTACACATTTGTAAAATATAACTCCCCACCTGGTAAGTACTGTGCTGACAGAGGTGAATTCACAGACTTAAAGAGACGTTTTGAAGTCATGCAGTTTTCTTGGTTTACATCTGCCAGCCGTACCAGACAGGCCATATTCTGTTTCTATAAAGTCATTATCTACAGAAATCTGGTATTTGGTTTGTGGTTTCTTTTCACTCACATGCATAGAAAGAGGAGAAACAGAGTTGGAGGCTAATCTTTCAGCTGTCTGGCTGGACAGATGTGGCATGGCTCTTAATCCTAGATGGGCCATTATTTTGGTAAGGAAGCTTCCTGGGAACCCGAGGAGCTGGCAGTTGTCCCATAATGTCTGTGGATTTTCAAGAATTGGGCAAAGCCACCTCACAGTCAATGACAGGGTTTTCCAAAGGCCTCATAGTCGGGTCTGAGTTTAAGGAGTCCAAGGACTCATTTTGTCGGTAGCATCCAGCACTACAGACAGTGGGGCTAGCTAATACTGACTGCGAGGATTCACATTCTCCTTGCAATAGGAAGGTTTTGTGCCAAGCTAAAGGCACAGGTTCCAGTTCCTCCAAAATCTTGCCATTGATGGCAAGAAAACTATAAATAATCTTTTTTAAAAACAAATTATCTTCATATGGCACCAAAGGAGCCTTCCTCGAGCATGTCCCTAATGAAAGGATGCGTCATACATTCAGTCAAGCCACTGTCATCAAATTTGGCCACTCCCACTTCCTTTCAACAGTGGGATGCATGCACCTTGGAGGTTTACCCTCACAAAACCCCGAACCAGCTCTTCTGTGTCCTCCATTCATTCCTGCAACAAGGAATAGGGTGATCAGACAGAAATTCCCCTGCCTGGAGTCTGTGCTTCTCCTGATATCTTGAAGGGATTGCTTATCTGTTCTTCTGCTCTCTATCAACCCTTGGAATAACGACCTTACATGTTGATCCTCATCTTTACAGTGCTTTGCAACAGCCTTTTATCACACTTGGTTTAGAGATGCAAAGATTAAGTAACTTAGTTGTTTTCTGTTTCCAGGCCTGAATATCACATGATGGTGGTTTATGAGAGTATACCTTTGTTGGTATAGTTATCTTATGGTCCTACAGACTGGGAATCCCAAGATCACGGTATCACTAAGAATCCTGTTGTGCACTAACAGAGTGGAAGACATCACAAGAAGACAGCAAGTTTGTTAGCTCAGGCCTTATCCTCTTCTGACCTAACCACGAATGGCATGATGGAGACCCCACCCTCATGACCTCCTCTAGCCCTAAGGATTCTCAGAGGTCCCACCTCTGAAAACCATGACCATATGAATTTGAAGATTGTTTCCAGTGTAAACTGGGTATGTTATGACTTCAACACTCTGAAGCCTGAGGCAAGAGGATCTTGAGTTTGCATAGTGAACCCATCTCAAAGAAGAAAAAGACAAAACTTTCCAGTATATTAACTTTGTGGACACACCTACAGCACAGCAGGAGTACACTTCATCAGTGACATATGGGTAGCTGAGGTGGAGGGAAGAGGGGAGGAATGAGTCTTTTGAGAACAGAGATCCAACAAGAGTACCACACTTGTTTCTGATCACTCTGGAGATGGGAAATACAGGAGCTAAATTTCCACTTCATCTGCTGATTTCTCAACCTATTTATTCATTCATTTAGTCTATGAAAACTTATTGCCTTTTCTTGGTGTGAAATGAGATGGGAGAGTCTTGGTCCATCATGAGCTCTGAGTGGAGAAGGACCAGAAACCACAGGATATGCAGAGAAAATAAGTTCTCTGGAGTAGAGACCACTTTTAGAGAGAACTTTATATAGTTGATTTCATACTGAACACTTTGCTATTATTCAACATGTGTGTCTTCACTTGCTCACCTTTTAAAGACCTGATTTAAGAAAAAAAATATTGATCCCCTACTACTTAGAAGGAACTCAGTAACTGGGTGGCAGCTTGCCCATTCTATATATTGTTCTACACTCTGCATGGGCATGCCAACTGTGGAGGAACTTCCAGGCTGGGGGGATTCCCATGAATATCTCACTGTGCCTCATCAGAACTGGAAACACTGAGATGGACTTGTGGGGTGCAGTCCACGTGTGTGAAGGATAAGCTGCCAAAGAATACTTGACTATGACATCTAAGCCTAGAATGGCCAGTGCTCGTGTTGGGAGATAATTACAATATGGCCTTTCATGCACACAAACTCACCTTACCCAGTGGTCGTCTTTCTTCTTCCCATGCTCAGTGCCCTTTGCCACTGCTGCCCCCAGACTCTGTGGTCTTCAGAGGGCTCCCGAGAACTTTAAGTTTGGTTTTCACAGATCTCAGAAATTTCACAGACCAAAACTTCGGAGAGGCAAACAATATCCCCAAAGCGACTCATTCAAGATGCAAAGCTATCCTTGACGTTCCGTAGGCAGCATCCCTCTAGCCTCTGCGTACAAAAGTGAACCAATAAATCACTGATGAATTTCCTGAGATCTTTGCCTCTTTGCTATTTGAAAGGCTGGTTGTGACATCTCTTGGCAGATATCGGCGATTCCAAATGGCCCAGACTGTGTCTTCCATATGCAGAAGTTAGAGGTTTTCCAACCCTCCAGTCTTCACCATTTTCCCCACCATGATGGAGTAAGAAGATAATGGTAGCAAATAACAAGCAGCCATACTATCAAGTTAGAAGAGGAGATTTGAGCCTTCAGCTCCTAGCCGGCCTCCACTTTGGCTAATGGATGCAATGACCTCTTACCAAGCATTTTCCCTACTTGAATTTACTTCCAACATGACAGCGGCCCTGCCACTGTGACTGTGCCACCCCCTGCTTTCTGCAGTTAGATAATGGGCTTTATGTCTCCCAAAGCCTCATGTGTTGAAGCAGTGGTTCTCAACCTGTGGGTCACGACCACTTTATGGGATCACATATCAGATATCCTGCATATTAGATATTTACATTATGATTCATAATGGTAGCAAAATTCACAGTTATGAAGAAGCAACAAAGTAATGTTATGGTTGGGGGTCACCACAACATGAGGAGCTGTATTAAATGGTCTCAGTGTTAGGAAGGCTTAGCACCACTGAGTTGAAAGCTTGGGCCTCAGTGCAGCAACATTCCAAGGTAAGGCTTTGGGGGAAGGGATTGGGTGGATCATGAGGCCCCTGACTCCATCCTAGATTAATTTGTTGGTGGGTTTATAATGGATGAGGATGGAAACCTATTAAGTGGGGTCAAGTTCAAAGGAGTGGGTCCTTGTGGACATGTCTTGGTGATATATTTCATCTCTAACTTCTGACCCCTCTCCTTCCTGGCTACATGGTGTCAATGGCTCTTTTTTAACACATACTTTCTGACATGGTGTTCTATCTCATCAAAGTCCCAAAGCAAGTGACCTAAAAGAAAACAGCTAAATACCTGAAACCTTGAGCCAAAGTAAACTGTTCATCCTTTGGGTTGGTGTTCTTGGGTACCATGTCACTGTGCTGGGAACTAGACTAGCATAATGCCCAATAATGTTAGACTAAAACCTAGACTGAGCACCAAGACCTTGGGATTGGCCCTGATTGACCTGCCCCCCCACCTCCACCACCACTATTCCCTATAACTCACACTCTAGGATAGGATCCCAGTGTGGGCTAGAGCTTCAACATATAAATCTAGAGTGTGCTAGTGTATGCTGTAATCACTTATTAGCAAAAATGTATGTATACATATATTATATATAGTTATATATCATATATATGAGTCTATTAGATATATAAATTTTTGAGAAACTTACTACTTGGTGAAGCAAGATCAGGTTAAGATTGAATGTTAGTATGGTGACATGGGTTTGGGAAACATACCCTCTCCCCCCTCACCCCGTGCCTCCTGCAGCAGGCAAGAGGGCTGGCCCTGGGGTCAGGAGAGTGGGAGAGCTAGCCTCTGCCTCTCATCAGCTGCAGCACACAGGAGAACAGGCACTACACCTCACCTGGACAGCACACTAGAGCTGATCCTGTTGGCGGGATACAGGAGAGCCAGCCCTGAGGGGACAAGAGCAAGAAAGGTGACTATGACACACCCTCCAACACTTTCCCTACAGCATGGGAGTGGGGGGCCTGCATCTCACCTGGGCAAAACAGTAGAGCTGGCCCTGGTGATGTGAGTGCAGGTGAGCTGAACCAAGGGCCTGAGAGCAGGAGAACTGACCCCGCTCCTTGCTGCCTGCTGCACTGGGAGAGCTGACCAGGGCAGTTCTAAAGAGCTTGCCCGGGTGGTGACGATGAGGGGAAAGCTGGCAGGCTGACCAACCCAGCTACCACCCAGGCCCAGAACCAGGGCTATAATTTAGCTCACCCCAACATCCACCTCATCTATGAACTGCAGGAGCATGTGAAGCGTCTGCACCTACAAATCCAAAACTACCAGGCTCTCTATGACACAGGACAAGAACGGGATATCCAAGGAGTCCCAGTGAAGGCCCATTATAGACAGTGCAGCAGAAACCAGAAGCCTCAAACAAGACCAATGACTCATTGCAATGAACACTTACAGGTAAAGATGTATGGACTAAAGGCTGTACTGTGTGACTCACTGGGCCACACTTAATTTCCACACAGAGAACTTTTATTTCTTTGTTTGGTTGGTTGGTTTTTAGTTTTTCTTTTAAATTTTGTTTAGTTTTTGTGGGGAGGTTACAAGGGCAGAGGGTGGATTCGAGGGGACAGGGAGCTGAGTGGGATCAGGATGCATGATGAGAAATCTACAGAGAATCAATAAAAAAGTCTTTTTTTTAAAAAAGATAGTATATTAGAATACAGTTGCCTACACAAGATTACAGCAGTCAGTAACAAACACGGGTGGAGGAAAGGTTCACAAGGCCTGGCCTTTAGCTGAAGAGCTGCAATCAGCCAATGGCTGCTGAGACAGGGAGAGTGAGTTTTCTTCAGGGACAGGTAGGTTGCCCAATCCTAAGTTAGTGAAAATGGGGACAGACGTGAGACCATGAGAAGAGAACAAGAGGTAACGGGAAGGGGACAGGGCAGAAAGTCATGTCTGCCACTGGGGTACAGTGGTGCACCCCCAAGAGTCATTGACTACCTAATAAAACGCCAGTGCCAGGCATGGAAAAACTCCCTTCATGTTTCTGGTCACAGTTGTCTAAGAGATTCCCAAGACAGTATAGGCTATTGCCTTTGCCCTTGGTTTTCTTTCAGAACTTGAAGGTAAGACCCTACTTGTTGCTAAAGACGCTACATGCTTCATATGTAATACTTAGTGGAATTGAGATGGAACTGACCTGGAAGCCTCCTTCATGAGGATTAGCTCACACGGTATCCAAAGAGGCAAACACAAGCTTCCAAGGGAGAAAAGCAATCAATACATAACTATAAAATTTATGAATCACAACAATGGCAAAGCAAGTAAGATAACCCAAATGGTGCAATGATTACACACGTCATGGAGGGAAGCAACAGCCACCTAGTTTGAATTAAGGCTTTAATTCAATTTAATAGGAGAGAATTTTTTAAATTATATGCTGCTTTACTTAGTTCTTTTCTTTTTTAAGTTCTTCTCTCATATATTACATCCCAATCATAGTTTGCCCTCCCTCTCCTTCCCCCAGTATCTGTCCCTTACCTCCCCTCTCTGCCCAATCCACACCCCCATCCACCTCCCCTCAGAAAAGAGCAAGCCTCCCAGGGACATCAACCAAACACAGAGTAAGAAGCTACAATAAGACCAGGCGCATACCATCACATCAAGGCTGAACCAGGCAGCCAAGTAGGAGGAAAAGGATCCCACAAGTAGACAAAAGAGTCAGAGACAGCCTCTGCTCCCACTGTTAGGAATCCCACAGGAACACCAAGCTACTCAATCACAGCATATATGCAAAGAACCCAGGTCAGACCCCTATAGGCTCCCTGATCTCTGTGAGCCCCCATGAGTCCCAGTCTCAGTTGACTGTAAACCTGCCTGATGATGCCATAGGCTCTAGAGTACAACCTACAGCCACCATTTTCTTAAATGCATATAATTCTTAATTGTGCTCTAAATACTTTTAAGCATTTAATTTGGAGCTTATGGTTTTAGGAGGTTAAAGTCTGTGATGGGAGAGCTAAGAACTTACATATTGATCGACAAGTTAAAAGCAGAGAAACATACACACACAAACATACACACACACAGAGAGAGAGAGAGAGAGAGAGAGAGAGAGAGAGAGAGAGAGAGAGAGAGAGAGAGAGAGAGAGAGAGTGAGAGAGAGAGAGAGAGAACAGGACTCTTGAAATTTCAAGGCCCACGCAAGTGACACACTTCCTTCAGCAAGGCCATACCTCTGAATCCCTTTTGAACATTTCTACCATCTGGAGACCAAGTATTAAAACCTATGAACCCGTGGGGTTCATTCCCATTCAAACCACCACAGGTACCCAATCCCTACTGATACATCTACAATTCAACCCCTAAACCGAAGGTTCAGGGAACATTTCAGAAAGGGAAGTAGAAAGATGATAAGAGCCAGAGGACCAGGACGCCTGCTGAGAGACAGTATCTTCTGTACATGATGGGGAAGCTGCACCCTGAAATCCCAACAATATGGCTACCGGAACCAGACCTGCACAATTAGAGCACCAGTGGACATGTCAACATGGATGGGGGAAATCTCACGAGGCCCCACCCCTAGATAATGGCTACAGGCACTTAGTGGCTGCTGATGGGGAGAACAATCTCCTCCAGAGAGAAGTCCCTTGATAGGAAATCCAACCCCAAGTAGTCAACCCTAAACACATATACATCAAATACTAAATGGACTGAGCAGGGTGTGTGTGTGTGTGTGTGTGTGTGTGTGTGTGTGTGTAATAAAGAAGAGGCCAGTCATGTGAAAGGGAGTGGAGGAAACAGGAGGAGTTGGGGGCAGGAAGAAGGAAGAACTTAGGTAATAATAGCACTCATGGGTGAAATTCAAATTTTCAGAAAAGGAAGGAAAGTAGAAAAGAGGCTGCTGCTGGTGATGGAAGGCACAGAAGATGGGAGCTCAGAGGGAGGAAAAGAATCAACAGAGACGAATCTTGTTTGAAAATACATCATGAAACCTAATTCTTTGTATGTTGATATACTTTTTAAAGTTTAAAAAAGAAAGGAAGACCTGGATTCTCTGCTCCAGGAGGCTGAGGCTGTGTGGCTCAGAAGGCCGGGCTCTGCATCTGGGAGGCCAGGAGCACAAATGCTTCCCAACTGCATTAACAGGATGGGAGGCCAAGGCCGCTTGAGTGATCCCAAGGCACACAGGCATGACTGATCTTGCCCCATGGCAAACAGCCGCTCTGAAAAGCAGAGGTACAATAGACAAAAATATGAGCCCCAACATAGTCATGAACTAAAAATCTGGATGACTTTGTCTTTAAGAGCTATAAATCAGGAAGATCAAAAACTCATCTTTTGGCAGGGCTAAGGGTGACATTCCAGTGGTAGCTGCCAGGCACCTGGAGACAATCCATGGCACAGACTGGTCCTCCCAAGCCAGCAGCTGTCACTGCCTCATCAGCCTCAGCTCCTCTACCCTGCACTGGGGGTGGGGAAAGGGCTCTCGGTATCTGCAGACTTGGCCGCAGGGTGCCCCCGAGTGTACTTACCTAGTCCTCTCCTTGTTCCCAGCCCTAACTGCTGCCGGGGGATTGCTCTTTTCCATTATGCCCGTTGGATGTGCCACTGGAGGTCAACAGTGGGCTTGGTCTGGACAAAGCTGGAGCATGGGGCTGACTCTGAAAGCACAATTGCCTGAATCATTTGCATCCTACAGTGCCCTGATGAGTCTTAGGACAGAGCTAACTCAGCCACAGAAGTTCATCACATGGCTGTCTGCTAAAATGCTTAGAATCGGCATTAATTTCATTGAAAAGCACAAAACTGGTTTCTGAGGTAGTGCTGCCTTTGTTCCTGCAACCTATCCCATAACGTATGTGAGCGTTGATCTGCTGAACACCCTCACCAGCTTTGCTGCCTAGCCTGTCTTAACTCTAGACATGCTAGGAGGTATCTATGGGTTATGGTTTAAATTGCATTTCTTTAAAGATGAAAGACACTGTATCTATACTGTGCTTAAATGCCCATTGTATGTCTTTTCACATGAACTGTCTACTCAAATCCTTTGCCCTTCTCCTTAAGGGCTGTCTTATTCATATGTAAATAGCCATATATGTGCTTAATACATATATTTGCGAGAGTTCTCTACTGGATCTGTTTTGCATAGCTTGTGTTTCACGACCTAGTATTTAGATGATTCACAGCATTGTTTGACAATGTCTTAAGTAAAGTTTCTATTGCTGTGATGAAACACCAGGACCACAGCAACTCGGGGAGGAAAGGGTTTATTTAGCTAACACTTCCACATTGCTATTCATCACTAAAGGAAATCAAAACAGGAACCCAAACAAGGCAGGAACCTGAAGGCAGGAGCTAATAGAAGCCATTGAAGGGTGCTGTGTACTGGCTTGCTTACCATGTCTTGCTCAGCCTGCTTTCTTATAGAACTCAGAACTACCAGTCCAAAGATTGAACCACCCACAATGGGCTGGGCCCTCCCCCATCAATCTCTATTTAAGAAAATGCCCTATTGGCTTGACAACAGCATGATCTCATGGAGGCATTTTCTTAATTAAGGTTCCCTGCTTTCAGATGACTTTAGCTTGTGTCAAGATGACATGAAACTACCCAGCACAGACAAATCATAGTTTTAAATTTTGGTGGACTCCATTCACCTACTTTTCTATCATGGAATGTAGTGTTTGCAAATGACTAACAAATGATGAATCCTGGTCAGAAGCTCTTTTTTTTCTGTATTTCCCTTGGAGATTCTGTACAGTTTAGTCTCTGGTCCATTTGTAGTGATGTTTGGTGATCACATGATGAAGATGTAGGTTCCCTGGCATTCCAAATTGATCTGTATGGATTCAGAATCATTTGCTGGGAGGAGAAACACCCTTACTAAGTGTGCTGGCTGTATTTTATGTCAACTTGACACAGACCAGAGTCATTTGGGAATAGGGAACCTCAATTGAGAAACTGCTCCCATTATGTTGGCCTGTGAGCAAGCCTATGGTGTGTTTTCTTGATTGATGATTGAAGTGGGAGGGCCCAGCTCACTGCGGGCAGTGCTCCACTGGGCTGGTGGCCTTAGGTGCTATCTTAGTTAGGGTTTCTATTGCTATGAGGAGGCACCAAGACCACAGCAACTCTTATTAAGAAAACATTTAACGAGGGGGCTGACTTACAGTTTCAGAGGTTCAGTCCATTTTCATCATGACAGGGAGCATGGTAGCATGCAGGCAGACTTGGTGCTGGAGCTGAGAGTGCTACATCTTGCAGACAACAGGAAGTCAACTGACTGTCACACTGAGTGAAACTTGAGAAAAAGTCCTCAAAGCCCACCCCCACAGTGACACACCTCCTCCGACAAGACCCACACTTCCTCCAACGAGGCCACACCTCCTAATAGTGCCACTCCCTTTGGGGGCCATTTTCTTTTGGACCACCACAGGGGCTATAAGAGAGTAAGCTGAGCAAACCATGAGGAGCAAGCCAATAAGCAGCAACTTCTCCATGGCCTCTGCATCAGCTCCTGCTCCAAATTCCTGCCTTGAGTTCCTGCCCTCAATTCCTCTCATTGGTGAACTTTAAACTGTAAAAATAAAGCGAATCCTTTCTTCCTCAAGTTGATTTTGGTTATAGTGCTTTATCACAGCAGGGAAAAAAAAACCTAACTAAGACACTGAGTTGCCCTCAGCCCCTGGGGTAGAATAAATTCACATTCCTGGGCTCTTATGCTTAGATTCTGCTACACTGATCTATTGATCTATATGTATAACCCTAGAATAAAGCTACACTTTCTTGATTGTTATTTGGGGTTTTTTGTTTTGTTTTTCGCTGCCTTTTTTTTTTTTTTTTGTCTTCAAATTAGAGAATCTAAGTTCTCCTACTTTGTGCTGCCTTTTTCTTTTAATCTGATTTGGCTGAGTATGGTGGAGCATGCTTTTAATCCTAGTACCTGGAGGCTGAAACAGGAGGACTGCCACAAGTTGTTGAGGTTTGTTTTGTTTGGTGTTTGTTTTAATGTGTATGTTTGTGTCTGTGTGACGTCATGTATGTAACTGCCTGAGAAGGCCAGAAGAGGGTGTTGGCGTCCCTGGAGTAAAAATTTCAGGCCATTGAGAGCCACCTACTATGGGTGCTGAGAATTAAACTTAGGAAGATCAGAGAATGGTCTTAACTGCTCAGCCACCTCATCAGCTCCTTCATGCTCAATTAAAATCACCAGAAAATAGAGTCTAAGGAATTGTCTACCTCATGACCTGCAAGGTGTGTCCTAGGGGATTTTCTTAATTGCTTGATTGCTGGGAAGACCCAACCCACTGTGAACAGCACCATCTCCTAGTCAGGAGGCCCTGAGTTGTATAAGAGAGAAGAAACCAAGCAAGTAAGTATCCCTGCATGAGCTTATTTTTCTCTGTTCTTGGCTGGAGATATGATAGATGTACATACAGTGCATGTACACATGTGTACATACATATGTGTGGAGGTCACAAGACAACTCTAGGTGTCATTTCTCGGGTGCCATTTACTTTTTTCTTTATGATACAGGGTCACTCACAGGGCTGGTATTTACCAAATATCCTAGATTGACTGTCCAGCAATTCTCAGATGTACAGCCATCTTCACCTCCATAGCACAGGGGTTAAAAAAACATGGCCAGATCTGTGTTTACACTACAGATGGAACTTGGGTTCTCCTGCCTACAGGGAACACACTGTACAGAGTGCTCAATTGCCTCAGTTCATGATTACCTATTTCTACAGCTTTCCAAAAACCTAGGACAAGAAAATCATTAACCCTAACTACCCTGGAATGCCTCGTGGGTCAGGCTCAATGTCATATTTGTCTTCATTCCCATCTCACATGGAGTTGCTCAGTCCCAAAGTGGAGAGTGATCCATCCTGGAGTAGAGAGTGATTCAAAGATGTGGAGAGCAGAGTTGAGAAATCACCCAAGAGTGGTACAGTGCTCAGGGAAGGGGTTGTTTAAATCTGACTTTGAAGGGGAAACGCTTTTGAGGAAGAACAATAAAGGATGAGTTTCTACTGGTGGAATTCTAAGCCCACAGCACAGCATTACAATGCTGGGGGCAGGAAGATATGGTGATGACAGTCAAGTACCATGAGGAATGCCTGAGTAAAGGCAGGGCTGACAGGAAAGTCGAGGTAAGAAGTGTTAGTGCTCGGAGGAAAAAAAAAGAAGTTCAAATGCCATGATAAAGATAGATAAAGTAGGTAAAGATCTACTCAGGAAGAACAAGCAAACAACAAAAGCAGGCAGAGCACAGGTTAAGTAGCCCTTGTTCATGATTACACACCCCCCTCACATTTCATCCACTTCTCTTGGCCAAGATACGCTATTAGAAGCCTCATTACAGAAAAACTCCATAAGACAACAACAACACAGTTATTCAGCCTTCCTGTCCTTGTGCTGCTACCATAGAGCCACTTCCAAGAAGTGCCTCCAGGACCCAAGGAACCTCTGAAGTATGTGTCTCTCATTGCTCCAGGTGACATCCAGGATTGCCATGGCAGGTGCAAGCTCCTTACTACTGCCCTCTGCAATGACACTCTTCCCGTCCCTCCATCCCAGCCTCGGGGGTGGAGGCTCATGTGGTTCTGCCCATCTACAAGTCTCTTCCCCGCCAGGGAGCAGGGATCAAGAGAATGGAAGTGGCCATGGGCTCAACGTTTCCTCTGAGCCAGTCACTGTTCACCGGAGAATTGTTGTGCCCCTTCAAGCATGTTCCTGACATTTCTTCCCATATGATTTTAATTTGCAATCTGGTTTTAGAACAAATCTGCTCCTCATATATTTTGCAACTTAATTATCTGATTGACAGGGAGACCTTTTAAAAATACTCATTTGGAGGACAGGAGCATTTAAAAATAGTAATTATATTGATTTAGTAACCTCGGCGTTAAATGAGGGGAGGGAAGGATTCTAGAAAAGATTCGGCTCTGTTGCTGCAGAGTGCATCCCAGCCTTCTGGTCTCTAGTTGGAGGTGCTTGGAGAACCCCAATTCCTAGACCTCCCCTGTGTCCTCCTCCAGGCCAACCTGTCACATCCCAGAACTGCAGTCTCCTGGCCTCCCAGGCTGCAGTGTCAATACTACCATGGCATCCCATCACTGGTTTATCGTTATTCTCTGTGTCTATCTCTCCGGAGAGTCTATTCAGCTTACAGAATGTGGGGTCCATGCCAGTGTCCCTGGCTACCTCTCCAGGCTTCCAGCTTGGGTTCAATTTCCAGTATTACAAATTTTAGAAGGAGCTTCCTGTCCTCCAGACACCTGCAGCTTAGTCTCTTGGTCCCTGAAATAAATGCTTTTGGACGTCACAAGCACCTAAGTCCTTCATCTGGTAAAAGGTCAGGTGGGATGTTACAGATGTCAATATGGATGGGTAGTAAAAGAGCACAGAGCTCCTGTAAGCAACGAGGATAGGGACCATCTTCCTGGGCACACCTCATCAATATGACTCTAATGGATTCAGTTCTGAGCCGATCTTGCCTCAGAAATCCACATGAGAGGCACTTGAGGTGGCAAACACAGACAGAATTCATCATATACAATTGCTTCTTCTCTAGGAAAACTCAGTTGGACTTGCACAGATCTTCACCTGATGGGACCAAGCCCTCCACAATCTGGAAGGACATCAGCTTTACTCAAAGTGCATTGGGTAAAAATATTAATCATATCTTTTTAAAAAAAAAAATCACACCGGTATCTAGGCTAGTATCTGAGCATAAAATTAGAAAATGTGGCTTCTCCAAGATAAGGCATAAAATTAACCATCATTAATCCTGTGCAAAATGTTACTGAGAGGACGCTGCTTCAAGTGGCCTTCGCTTGACTGTTGTGGGTACTACCCGAGTCCTCATCTCCCTCTCTAGCTGCTCTAAGAAAGCCTTGAAGTGAAGGGCTAGTGCCAGCCTGTGTGTGACCAGCTCTAAACAGGCATTCTAGCTCAAGGATGCACTTGAGGACACCCTCCAGGGCTGGCTTTCGATTCAAGTGTTTTTCTCTTCATTTGTTTGTTTTGCTTGCTGGTCTTGAGGCCGTGTTTACTGGGGTTTCAGGACACTGTGATCTGATCTCTGTGGCTCTCGTGGCATAGTATTGTGGTGCCGATTCGTGTCATTACTCTCGTGTTTTCTCTTTCGAATTCTTGCCCTCTAACATCCATCTTGTCAGTTTTCAGTTTGCTGGGTTTATTTTGTCTGACCTTGGCACCCTCCTCTCCTTGGTTAGGCCCTGTTTGTCACGTTTTCTCTTCACTTAGCTCCTTTCCAGCCCCATGGCTATCCTTTTCTATCTTCTTTGTTGCTTTCACTGTTGGCTTCTGGGTCAGTTTTCCATCTTACTGGCCCTTTTGTCTTTCTCTACCATGGGAGGATGTTTATGTAGATAATTCTTTTCAACCTGTTATTCCAGTTAGTCCTTCTTGTAACTCATTTTAGTGTTCTCATTTGTCACAGTTTATATCTTCTCTGTCCCTCAAAGGCCCGTGTGCTAAGGCACAGTGCCTGCCTTGGCACTACTGAGCAAAGGTGGGGCCTTTAAGAGCTGGACCTAGTGAGAGATGTTAGGTTACTTAGGGCCTCTTTTTTGAAGAGATTTATGTGATGCTGCCTCCTTCTTCTTTCACTTCTTGGCCACAGTAAGGGCAGCAACTCCACCATGCACTTTAATTATAATGTATTGTCATGGGCCCAAAAGTATTAGGTCTACCTAGCCTTGCACTGAAATCTTCCAGACCCAAAATCCAGATAAACTTTTCCTTTAAGTTGATTGTGCCAGATATTTTGTTATAGTAATGGGAAACTTAATAACTGTTATAGAATATTATTTTAAGGTGTATTACCCTTGTTTTGCTGCATTTGTTTAACTCTGTGAAACTGTGTTAATTTGCCTGTCTAAAACACCTGATGGCCTAATAAAGAACTGAATGGCCAATAGCAAGGCAGGAGAAAGGATAGGCGGGGCTGGCAGGCAGAGAGAATATATAGAGGGAGAAAGCTGGGAGGAGGAAGAAGGAGTGAGAGAAGGAGGACTCCAGAGGCCAGCCACCCAGCTCTACACAGCAAGCCACTGAGTAAGAGTAAACTTTACAGAAGTATGAGAATGGGAAAAGCTCAGAGGCAACAGGTAGACAGGATAATTTAAAGATAAGAAAAACTGGCAAGAATCAAGCCAAGCTAAGGCGGGGCATTTATAATTAAGAATAAGCCTCATGTGTGATTTATTTGGGAGCTGGGTGGTGGGTCCCCTAAAAGAGCATAAATAAACAACAACAAATAACATAGAACATGCCTGGGATACTGTTGACAATACTATGGAACTAGTTTAGAAAGAGGGGTCTAGAAGATGCCTAGCATCCTATAAACCAAACTTATTGGATGGTTTTGATGGGCCCAGGAGTCCAGAGTGCAGATGGGAATGCAGACTGTAAATGTGATATTAGCATTGTAAATGGACCAGAGGCCATGGGCACTACTATGGCAAAGAGTCAAGATGAGCCTGATCTGTGCCCTGATCCTGAAGGGAGTTAGGTTTAAAACACACATACTAGTTTAACCCTCATAACAAGTTCGATCTCTCTTTCACAGGGGTCACCTAAGACCATCAGAAAACACGTATGTTTACATTATGATTCATAAGAGTAGCAAAATTACAATTATGAAGGAGCAATGAAGATAATTTAATGGTTGGGGGTCACCACAACATATGGAACTATATTAAAGGGTCACAGCAGCAGGAGGGTTGAGAACCACTGTCTCATAGGAAATTTCAAGACAGAACACTGCTCAGGCCATGGCATGGTTAATCGCTGGCTGTATTACACAAATCTGTATGCTGTTCTTCTGATCAGAGAAGAACAGCAGAAAGATTCAGGAAACTTGTATCTTGGTGAGAAAATGATCCAACGTACAAAAGCAGTCAAAGACAATGAAGCTGCTAAAGATGCCACAGAGAAACGGAGTCGCTGCCTCAGAAATGAAAGACACCGAGCAGAAAGCTCAGAAATCAGCAAGACCACTGCCCTCTTGGGTTCTTCACAGATGAAGAAATGTGAACTTGTCCCAAAGATTCCAAGGATGGACTATCTGAGATTGCCTGAGCCAGCAAGGTAGTCGGGGGCCACTACAATGTCAGATCAAGTGTGTCCAGGCACACATCATGCTGGCTACAGACCTGAACACAACCCACACCATGCAAATATCTAGAAGTTAAGGAGCTGGAGTGATGGCTCATCAGTTAAGGCCACTGGCTGCTCTTGCAGAGGACTTAGGTTCAGTTCTCAGTACCCACATGGAACTGAACATACCTCACTCACAACCATCAGTAACTCCAATTCCAGGAGATCTAGCACCCTTTTCTGGCCTCTTCAGGCACTCATATATGCAGTGTGCACACACATACATACAGGCAAAGCACTCATACACACCAAATAAAAATGAATAAATCTTTTCTAAAAGTAGGAGCTTTGAGGTAGTGGGAGCTTTGCTGAGATCTGAAAGTGACGCCTGTAGGGCAGACAGTGTGTAGATAGGTCCAAGTCCCCGAAGTCCAGCCCAGACAGGGATTGCATGGGAAAGAGGCTGGAGCTGCAAGGGGGACCCCAGGAAAAAAGAGAAGCTGGGAATATGGGGTACCAGTCAAGAGAAGTTCTCGGCGCTGCGCAAAGCCAGCCACAGAAAGTATGTGCCCTCATCAAAGCAGGAGGATTAGAGATGTCAGAGCCCTTGGGAGGCCACCTCGAAGCACAGTGAGCTCTCAAGGCTGGACAAGGAGCTGCAGGGTTGAGCACTGATCTGCTGCAGCCTTGCTTCCATCTGGTCCCTCCTTTCTAGTCCCTGTTCCTCCTCTGTGAAGGAGAACTGTTGCACCATTGTATCTTGTAGGCATGCAAGCATGCAAGTTGGGTTCTTCTGGGTTTTTGTTTTTGTTTTTGTTTTTGTTTCAGGTTTTTTTTGGGGGGGGGTGTTTTTTTGAGACAGGGTTTCTCTGTGTAGTTTTGGTGCCTGTCCTAGATCTCGCCCTATAGACCAGGCCTGCCTCGAACTCACAGAGACCGGACTGGCTCAGCCTCCCAAGTGCTGGGATTAAAGGCATGAGCCACCACCGCTGGCTGGGTTCTTCTGTTTAAAAGGCTCCTGGCCAAGCTGGTCTTGTGTCTTAGAGGAGATGTTGGACTTGGTCTTGTGAGCAATGCTAGAACAGCTAAGACTTTGGAGACACTAATAGATGAATGCACATTACTCGTTGAAAGTGAGACTTGAGCCTTTGGGGGGCCAGGGGTATAATGTTATGGTTTATGCATAACAGGTCCCCAGAGGTCCATGTGTTACATGCTGAGACTCTGGTGGGGTGCTTTTGTGAAAACCTGAAGAGACAGAACCTACTGAATGGTCTTGTCATTGGAGCTATGTGCTGTTAGTGGCTGTGGGATCTTCTCTCTTCCTCCTGTCACTCATTTCTGGCTGCCATGAGAGGGTGGCTTTGCCTAGACTCTGATGCACTGCCTTGCCATGAGCCTCCAAGAAATGGACTCTCCTAACCCTGGGCTGAAATTCCCCAGAATAATAAACTTGTCCTCTTTTTAAGTTGATTAGCTCAGATCATTTATTACAGTAATGAGAAGGTGACTGACACAATTTTCTATTCAATTCTAAAAGCACTTTCTCCTTAATGTTTTGCCCTTCCTCTTATTATTTTCTTAACATTTGGTTTCCTTTGCTGTTTGCTTTCATGTGTTTCAGCCTCTCTGTGTCTTCCTTCAAGTGAAGCCTGGGACTTAAATTTGACTACAGATCAGATTAAATGGGGCAAGAAATTGGGCTGGATTCTTATTTTCCTGTATCTTTAACTAAAATTCTGCATATATACCCTTCCATCTTTAAATCTCGACACACATCATCATGTAAACAGGAGAAGCATGGCTCCAGAGCACCTGCCAGGAGATGAGAACACAGCACCTGTGGGCTCCACAAAGCCATGCTTCTCCAAACTTGTTCTTTCTCAGCACCATCCCTGCACTCACCCAGGCAGCCTCTCTCTCTAGATCCTCTCTGAAATTTCCACCAACTATTAATGTGCACAAAAAGCTTGAGCAAGTAAGTTCAGGAATCGGTGGTCATAAGTCCTGCCCTCCCTCTAGCTGGCCTCCGCTTCTCCAGTCTACCGTCCTGAAAGGCCCAGGTTATGCAGTATGAACTTCCGAGTGAACTTGTTCTCCATAAGATCCAGTTTCTTGGCCAAGTAGAAGGGGATCCCACACAGGGAAACACTTTGATACCCGTATTCATGTGTCTCATTTGATCTGCCATCTCCAGAAGCAGCAAGACAATAGAGCCTTCCCACCTGGGCTTGTGGGCCAGGTGGCCCCACAGGGGGCATGCAGTCTACCACTCACAGGTGTACAAGCTATGGAATGTTGCCAGGCCACCCCATCCCCCACCCCCCACCCCCACCACCCCGGCTTCCTACAGTGACTGAGAGCTGTACCATGAAACCACATCCAGAACAGACCGAGTAGGCAACTCAATTTGATTGACCAAAAAGGTCCTGGAACTCTCCACAGACCCTGGCAGTCAAAGCTTGAAGAAAAGACCCTGAAGTCTTGGCCAATGTATGGTATATTCCTAAGCTTCTACCGTATCTTGAGGCTAGCTCAAGATTGGGGACCTCAGAAGAAGGTGAATGGTCCACAACAATGAAATTCAAGGGGAATTGGTTAAGACAGAAATATCCAGGAAAGCACTCTGCTTTGGTGCCTGACCTTTATAAACAGTGAGTAGAGTGCATTAATTCCCACCACTACCTCCCATATTGTCTGCCAAAGCAGGCATCTCAAGATAATGACCTTCTGTCAGTGTGTTAGTTCTCAATAGCAGCCATAGCAAACCCACAGGCTGGGTGACTTACCCCACAGAAATCTCTCCCAGTCCCGGACACTGATGTGTGGCAGAGCTGCCTTCTCCTGAGCCCTTCTCCTAGGCTTGAAGGTAGCATCTTCTCCCGTGTATCCTTGGATGGCTTTTCCACCATATCTGTATCTGTGTATTAATCCCCCTTTCCTAATCAGGGGCTCCATTTGCAAACACAGTCTCTTTCTGAAGTGCTGAGGGTTAGGACTTTAATACACTAGCTTGAGAGGGGACATGATTCAGTCCCTAACTATTGCCAAACACAAAGCCGAAGTACTCCATCTCTGTCAGATCAATCTGAATTCAGTGCTGTAGGTGCAGTATGCACCTCTACTGAGGAGGGCCATACTAGGAAGTCTGGCAACTCATGTAATGAGTCCTTTGGCCTTCTTAGATGTGTCTTGGGTAGGTCCTGCCCATTCTGGACATGGTCACAGGGGGCAACTCTTATGAGATCCTCCAAGATCTGCCAGACAAAGCTCTTAAAGGAAAGCTCATCTCCTCCAGTGGTTCTGGATTCTCTTAGCGCTTGGGCTCCATTTTCCCAGCTAATTCCAAAATGTCAAATGTTCTGCAGAACTGGCCTCATCTCTCCTCATATCCTTTGGGATTATGTCTGAGAAGTGTTTACTTCCCGTTTTCATTGGTCCTCTGTTTTAAAATTCTCAGCGGGAACCTGAAGAAAAGCCTGAACTCTAAGCACAAACACCAGCTGAAAGGCATCTGCTACCGTCGTCACATGACAACGAAGATCACGTGAACATCTGTGTAAAAAGCTTCTCAGCTTGAGACCGATTTTTTTTTTTTTAATGAAAAGGAACAAATCACTTTTGTCTTGAGAAAATGGCTGAGGGGATCACTGAATACATACATACTAACCAAAATCTCCAGCAGTAATGAAAACTACAACCTACCACTGTAGTCAGAGGCGGCACACCCAGCCCATTATACTGAGACGTCTTTATCCCTCTGTGGTTCAACAGAGCCCTGTGATTCCACTCATCTTCAATGCTTGTTGAGACCTGGGGTGGGAGTAGCCACGGGCACTTAATGGGTCCATGGTCAGTGTGAGGTGGGAAGGCTCAGCACAAGCAAGAAGCAAAAAGCCCAAGCAAGCAACAGATCCCCACAGTGTAGAGGCCCTGTACCAATGCATACAACCTAATCTAGTATGTTAAGTGACATTAAGAATATCAAGAGAAGTGGCAAGAACATCTACCGTAGGGACTCCTTTTGGGGGTCGGGAGCAATGACCACACAGGTCCCCGTGTTTAATCAGTTCATTCTTATGTAAGCCTGGAAGACATTGCCAAGTCTGTGGCAGGCAGAAGCACCCCTTCTTAACAGTGAAAAGTAAACACAAGGCTTGATGGGAGATCACAGACCTACTGAGCAGCGCCCTCCTGGAGGCAATTGGGTCAGATATGGAGTTTCCAGGTCTGAGTGCTGTGAGCAAGTGACATGAGAATCACAGCCAGACTCACTTCTGTGGCTTCACAATATCAGAACTTAGTGATTAACAAAACCTCCCAAGCCAATAGTCATCAGTTTTGTTGGCTTTAACTCACCAAGCACTCCTGATTTCACATACTATTGTAGCCCAAGTGGGCATTGAACATTATTCTGTGGCCAACGATGACCTTGAACTCTCGATCCTTCTGCTTATGCCTCTCAAATGCTAGGTCTTTCTCCCTGATAGATCTGCCTCCTTCCGGTTCTGTCCCTTGCTCCTCTAGAGTTGCCCAGTGTGCCAGTATGCCTACTACCATGCCTGACAGCATGCCTGACCCAGGCACACAGCTGCCAGGGATGGGAGCAAAATAAACTACATCGCCCACAGTTTTCACAGAGCCTGCCTTCACCCCACAGCTCATACCGAAGCTGGGTAGACGCACCCCACCTTTTCATTCAGGGGGAAGCTTTGAATAAACTGCCACTCTGTATCCCTTGCCCTCTGCTGCCCCTCCACCCTGCCTACCATGTGCCTGCTGGCCCTCAGGATATTTGTAGAAAGAAGGAAGCATCCCTAAAGCACTGATTTCTAGGAACTTGGACCTTGATTCCAGGAACAGTGTTGTAGAAGAAGCAGGGACCTCAGCATCTCTGGGCTCCACGTCTTTGCACAGCTGTCGGATCAGAGGGCAACTCTGGGTTTCTTTCCCACTGTTCTTAGTTAGGTCCTTCCTCTTCTAGCATTTAGATTGTTTTTAGGATGAACCTCCAAGATAGATGTCTCCAGAAAAAAAAATCGTTCTCTAATTTTATCTCTCCCTCCAATGCAATCCTGTAGTCAGGGCAAGTCTGAGCTAAGATGCCCCAGCCTCATTGTCTATAGGAAGGACTTTACCAAAGATAACAACAGGATGGTTTGTATAGTAAGGAGAGGCTGCCAAGTCTCACACACAGGTTTCCAGAATCATAGTGCAACTGAATTTTTGGCCTTCATTGCTGAGTTCATTTAAATCTGCATGCACAATTATTATGCATCAACAAACACTGTAAGTTTAAAAGAGAGAGGACACCCATATTCTTCCCTGGTGCTGGATGGTTTTAATGGAATACAACCATTAACACAATACACTGTGCATGTATATGTAATGTTATGTACGTTTTACTATTATACATATTATGATTTATCTCATTAGATGAGGGATCTGGAAGGGGAAAGTTGGGCATGGAACAATTTATAGGAAAATGACTTATAATTTGTAACCAAATTAATGGGTTCTTATTCTTACATCATATTCCAAAATAAATTTCCAGTTAATCACAAAATTCAATCTAGCATATGCTATCAAAGTGACTTACGGTGGATAATGGACATATGAAGCATGAAGCAATAAAACATATTAAAACGAAAACAAAATGAAAAACCTGGTCTCATAGTTACATCTTTATATATTACATCTTTATATATTACAAATAAAATACCAAATATTTGTGCAAAATATTTGCAACTTTTATATCAAAAACAATGTGAATTATGTATAGAATTTGCAAATGAAATGTATTATACCCTAATATGCAAGATAAACACATACATGTTGTAGAATATTATTTTAAGGTTACTTTTGTTTATGTTGCATTTGTTTAACTTTGTGAAGCTGTGTTACTTTGCCTGTCTAAAATACCTGATTGGTCTAATAAAGAGCTGAATAGCCAATAGCAAGGCAGAAGAAAAGATAAGCAAGGCTGACAGGCAGAGAGAATAGATAACAGGTGAAATCTGGAGAAAGAAGTAGCCAGAAAAAGAGGAGAACTCCAGGGGCCAGCTACCCAGCTTCACAACCATCAACAGAGTAAGAAAGAAAGGTATACAAAAATAGAGAAAGGTAAAAGCCCAGAGGCAAAAGATAGATGGGCTAATTTAAAGTTAAGAAAAGCTGCCTAGAAACAAGCCAGCCTAAGGCCAGGCATTTATAATTAAGACTAAGCCTCCATGTGTGATTTATATTTGGGAACTGGGTGGCAGCACCCCTCCCAAAAGAGCAAAAACAAACAATAATACTCACACACACTTGTGTACATGAAAATATGTGAAAAGGAGGAAATATGAAGGATAACAAAAATATGGAGAGGACAGATAAAGTGGTACATACCTGTAATTCAAGTAGTAGAGAGGTAGATACAGGAGGATTGCATTTGAGGCCAACTTGGGATTCATATAAAAAACCCTGTCTCAAAAATTAATCAGTTGGGCCATCGAGATGGATCGGTAGGTAAAAGTGCCTGCTACCTAGCCTGATGACTAGAACTCAGTGCCCAGGACTCAGATGGTAAAAGGAGAGATATGACTCCATGACTTCAGCAGGTTATCCCCTGCCTCCTCTCTGGCCAAGCACCCTCCCCCTGACATACACAGAGAGAGAGAGAGAGAGAGAGAGAGAGAGAGAGAGAGAGAGAGAGAGAGAGAGAGAGAGAGAGAGAGAGAGAGAGAGAGATTTTCAGCCAGTGGTAAGCAATGAGTATCTCCAAACACCTAGGACAAATGTAGCAAGATTGGGTGTAAGACAAAGCAATCCCAAATGAAGTGGAAGTCTGAGCTATGTCGCTTGCTGCCAACACTAAGATGGGCCCCTGCTGCATACATACAGTCCAAGTTCCTGGAGGCAATAAGAAGTAAGGTGCCCTGAGATGGGATGTGGGGAACTTTTTCTGGGGCTCTGAGTGTAGTATTTACAAAACAAGGATCATTGATTTTGTCTACAATGCATCCAATCCAGAGCTGGTCCTCACCAAGACCCTGGTGCAGAATTGCATCGTGCTTATTGACAGCCCATGGTACTGACAGTGGTCCAAGTCCCACTGTGTGCTGCCTCTGGGGTATCAGGAGGGGCCAAGCTGACTCCTAAGGAGAAAAAATTATAAACCAAAAACAATCAAAGAAAGTTCAAGAGAAATATGATGAAAGAAAATAGAAAGCCAAAATTAGAAGTCTCCTGGAGGAGCAATTCCATCAAGACAAGCTTCCTGCCTGCTCTGCATCAAGACCAGGCCAGTGTGGCACAGCAGGGGGTTATGTGTTAGAGGCCAAGGAGCTGGAGTCCCAGAAAGGCAAATTCGCCATCATCTTTAGCTCGTGTGATAAAAGCATTTTTTGTGCTGTGTTTAATAAATAAATAAATCTTGGGCTGAAGAGATGGCTCAGTAGTTAAGAGGATTTGCTGCTCTTCCTGGCTACCTACATTCAGTTCCAACCCAAGCTGGATGGCTCATAACAGCCTCTAACTCCAGCTCCAGGAAACTCAATGCCTTTCTCTGGCCTTTGTGGGCATCTGCACACATGTGGTACATACACATAGAGATGCATACATAAGCACTTACATAAAAATATTTAAAACATTTTAAAAGTAAAAAAAAATTCTTCCTTAAAGACATTTTCTGTTGCATTAACTCACAGCTAGATCACTGTCATACAAACATTTTCTAAGCAGAAATAAGAACTGAGATTTTTTTAAGGCACAAAAAGGTTATTTTGCAGCATATTCATAACCACAAAGTAATAGAAGCGAATGAAATGTAAATAGCAGTTTGCAAAAGAAGTTGACCAATGAGCCCTATCTCACTGTATTGGTGTCCTGGTATAATTATCTTCCAGGTGAATGCCTTAAGTCCTGTGCAGGTCACACAGTGTGGCCAAAGCAACCTGCATGACTTCCACAGCTGTGACCTGAAGGAATCCGAAGCTTCTTCCTCATTCATGTAGAATATGGATTCTGTGGAATTCCAGCTACCAGAACCAGCATCTGACTTCCCTGAGACAACCATGATGCAAGGAAGCACAAGCAGATGCATGAAGTCTGAATGGCTATGGTTGGGGTGTGGGTGCTTCCTCAACTGTTCATGGATTGGAAGCTTGGTTCTAGGATGGTCTGTTTCAGCCATGGTGAATGGGAGGCGTGTGGATCATTGGGGCATGACTCTCAGAATGGGCTAAGATAATTCTCAGGGAACCCTGAATTAGTTCTCAAGAAAGCATCTCTATTAAAAAAAAAAAAGCCTCCCCACTAACTATAGCCCCTGCCTGACCATGTGATGTCTGTGTTTCACACACTCTGGCATTGTGTTCTGTTCAGAGGTCCCATCATAACTGCATCCTCAGCTCCACTTGAGCAGCCAGAGGAGCTGTCAAGGGAGAGCCCACTCGCTCACACAAACACCCAGAGAAAACTGGATGTAATTTTTTTTCTACAAAGTCAATACATTTGGGTGGCTTATTGTCTGACAATATCCACCCACTCAATAACCTCTTAATGGTTACCAGATTTGAATTTCATAGAAAATACTTACAGCATACTATTTATATAAATATAGATAAATCTATACTACTGTGGTGGTTTGAATGTATTGACCCCCATAATCTCATAGGGAGTGGCACTACTCAGAGGTGTGGCTTGTTGAAGTGGGTGTGGCCTTGCTGGAAGAAGTGTGTCACTGTGGGGGCAGGCTTGAGGTTTCTTATGCTCAGGATACCACCAGTGTGTCAGTCAACTTCCTGTTACCTCTGAGTCAAGATGTAAGTACTCTCAGCTCCAGCACCATGTCTGCCCGCATGCTGCCATGCTCCTTACCGTGACAGACTGAACCTCTGTACTGTAAGTGAGACACCACAATTAAATGCTTCCTTTATCAGAGTTGCTGTGGTCATAGTGTCTCTTCACAGCAGTAGAAATCCAAACTAAGACTACTTTAAGCACCTTTTAAACATGGTCTCCGCCATGTAAAATGTCTTAGTGTCTAGTCCACTGCTGTGAAGAGACAGCATGACCAAGGCAACTTATAAAAGAAAGCATTTAACTGGAGGCTTGCTTACAGTTTCAGAGGATGAGTCCATGACCATCATGATGGGGAGCATGGAAGTAAGCAGGCAGGCCTGGCATTGGAGCAGTAGCTAAAGAACTTCCAACCTGATCCACAGGCACAAGGCAGAGAGAGAAAGACTGGGCCTGGTATGGGCTTTTGAGACTTCAAAATCGTCCCCAGTAACACACCTCCTCCAACAAGGCCACACCCCCTAATCCTTACGAAACAATTCCACCAACTAGGAACCAAGCATTCAAGCCTCTGAGCCTGTGGAGGCCATTCTCATTCAAACCTCCACATAAAGAACAAGCTGGGCATGGTGATGTGCACCTTTAATCTAAGGACTCATGAGACAGAGAAAAGTGGATCTCTGAGTTTTAGGCCAGCCTGGTCTACAGAACAAGTTCGGGGATTGCCAGGGCTACATGGAGAAACACTGTCTTAAAAAACAAAAAATAAAAATAAACAAAACATACAGCAAAGACATTTACTACCTCCACATTTGTCCCAGGTAGTCAAACTACAAGTGGCCTGTGTTCTAATTCATTCTATGTTCTGTGTCTTTTAACTTGTTAGTGTATGAGAAAAGATGCACAAAAGCCTCTCTTTTTTTTGTTACACAATTTATTTACTATGGGAAGTTATGTAACAATGAACATGTTGCACATTGCAATTAAAAGTCATAATGAAAAGAGAAGACCACAACAGGGCTGCTGAAGTGAGCACACAACCAACCAGAGAAGAGCAGGGTAAGTGGGGGTGGAGATGGAGGGTGTTTGGTATAAAAGGGAACTGTCCTTCAGAATCTTAACAAAGAAAAGAATCTTCTACATTGGGAGACAGACACTCAAAGACAACATAACAAGTGCTTTACCTCACCCTGTCCTCAGATCCTGCAAGAGAAAATGAAAGAAGTAATACACTCTAGAAGGCAATTCTGTAAAGTCGGGTGTAGAGATCCTAAAACTATGATGAATTAGCTTTGCTTAGCAAATTCTATTAAGTCAAAAGGCCTACATTGGTGTCATAATAGTACTACTAGGAAATCTCCCTCAAACCATGTTTATGTCAACAGCATTCAGATTGACCTGCCAACTTAAAAATCACCTTTTCTAATTTTATTTGGATCGGTGGTACCTAATATTTATAAAAATAATAAAAAAAAGAAAGGAAGAAAACAAACAAAAGACCCACCCCCCAAAAAAAAAGAATAAAAAGGCAAAACATAAGAAATATACACCTATAAAAAAAATCTGAACTTCAACATACAAGGAAAAAATACCTGTAAGACAGAAAAGGCCCAGAGGAGGTAATAATACAAAAGCCTCTGTTAAGGCTTCACCCAGCCACTTCACACAGCCAAACATTAGGCCACACTCAGGGAATCCTGCTGAAGAGGGAGAGGAAGGATTGTAGGAGTCAGAAGGGTCAAGGACATCACAAGGAAACCCACAGAATCAACTAACCGGGGCTCACAGAGACTGAACCTACAACCAGGACCCTGTGTGGGACTGACCTAGGCCCTCTCCTTATATGGGACAGGTGTGTAGCTTGGTCTTCTTGTGGGGCTCCTAACAGAGGGAGCAGGGGTGGTCTTTGACTCTTTTGCTGGTTTGGGGGACCCTACTTCTCATACTGGTTTGCCTTGCCCAGCCTTAATATATAGGGTGGTGCTTATCTTAGTGCAACTCGATAAGGCATGTTTGTTGATGTCCATGGGAGGCCTGCCCTTTTCTGAACAGAAATAGAAGAGGAGAGGATTGGCGGGGGAGTGGAAAGGGGAGGCTGGGAGGGAACACTAGGAGAAGAGGAGGGAGAGGAAGCTGCAGTCGGGATATAAAATAAATAAATAAAATTTCAAAGCCTCTCTGTAGCATGTAATATATGACTCAAATAGCTGCCCCTTGCTTTACACATTTCTGTGCTACATGACAAAATAACTGTTGTTATTCTAGAGACAGTTACTGCCAGGGTCACTGGGTTTTAATGAACACCCCCCTGAAGATAGATCCAGTTCATGCCACTGTGACCTACAAGATTTTTTCCTTCTCCCCAAAAGAGAAATGAACTCAAGTTTACTTTCTGAGTCTTTCTTCAAAACACCTGTGCCTTCCTTCCCAGACACTCTTTCTCATTTGAGGAAGAAGTCCCATGCTGTAAAATGCACTGATTTTTAGTGTCACCAAGATGGACAGCCTGCATCATGCTGTCATCCCCAAACATTATCATCGTCACTCTGGAAGTTGTTCTCAGTAAGTTGCTCTGCTATGCCCACCCTATTCTGGACATTTGCCATGAATGCCATCACACAGGGTGCTGAGTTTATGTCTGCTGTCTTTCACCCATCATGGTTTTTTTTCAAGGTCTGTCTTTGTCAGAGCACATCAGCTTTTCATGGATCAGTATTCATTTCCCAGATCTGCCTCTCCCTGACCCATCGGTTAATAGATAATTGGGTTTTCACTTTGGGTTGTTATGGATTCACTGCCATGAGCAACTCTGTAGAAGTCTGTGCAGACCTCTTGGGCTGGCTAGTTTTATGTCATGTTGACACAAGCTAGAGTTACCTGAAAGGAGGGAGCCTCAGTTGAGAAAATGCTTCCATAAGATTGTTCTGTAGGCAAGCCTGTAAGGCATTTTCTTGATTGGTGGTTGATGTGGGATGTTCCAGCCCATTATTTATGAGTGGGACCATCCCTGGGCTGGTGGTCCTGGATACTATAAGAAAACAGGCTGAGCAAGCCAGTAAGCAGCATTCCTCCATGACCTCTGCCTCCAGGTTCCTGTCCTGTTTGAATTCCTGTCCTGACTTCTTTCAATGATGAACAGTGATGTGGATGAGTAAGCCAAATAAACCCTTTTCTCCCCAACCTGATTTTTGGTCATGGTGTTTCATCATAGCAATAGAAAGCCTAACTAAGACATCTCTTTTCTTTAATTTGCTTTCATCACACCTCGTAGCAGAGATGCCGGGTCAGATGGTGACCATGTGTTTAGCTCCTCAGCGGCCAGCCTGTTTTCATTCTCCATTCCCACTGGCCTTGGCTGAGATCCCAGCCTCTCCAAACTCTCATCACCACAAGTGACTGCCAACCTTGTTGGTGTTGGTCATCTGAAGGGAGATGTGTTGGCATCTCATGGTGGTCTGGTTCCACATGACCTTAATGATTAACACTGGTAAGTGGTTCTCCATCCATGAATGAGTGTAGGTCTTTTGAAATCTTTTGCCCATTTATAACTGGGCAGTTTCTCTTTGTTGGTAGTGAGTTACAAGGATTTCTCACATATTCTAGTTCCATCAATCCTCAGTATTTTTTCAAGTTCTATCTTCCTTTCTTGGAATTATCACAGAGGCCAGAAGCATCAGATCCTCCTGGAGCTGGAGTTATGGTGGTTGTGAGTTTCCTAATGCTGGGAACTGAACTCTGGTTCTCTGAAGAACAGGATGTGTTCTTTACTGCTGAGCCATATCTCCCGCCCATTATTTGTGTCTTGGTAGCCTAAGAAGCCACCACCTACTCCAAGGCCACTAAGACTCATGACTATTACTTCTCAGAGTTTTATTTAATACTTGGATTTTTTTAACCATTTTAAGTTGGGCTTTATAGGAGGGAAAAGCCTAATTATGTGTTACATATGTTCAGTCACACTTGCTGAAAATACTTTTTTTTCCTCTACTGAAGTTCATGGGCACCTTGCTGCACGGACCATTTTCTGGATTGTCAAAATGACTCTACTCATCCCTGTCTTTCCAAGTTCTGACCCACAAGGCCTTTGGAGTAAGTTTTGAAGTGGGGAAGTATGAGAATTTCAAACTCTTTCATGGGTTGTCCCTTTATAACCAAAGACTTCCACAGTGAGCATCAAGGTCCCAAAATTTCATTAGCTTTACTAATAGGTACTTTGTTTATGTTTTTATCAATAGGAATATTAATTCATACTTTGGATGGTCCAATGGCAGCATTCAGAAGAATGATGTTTATTTGATGTCCTGTAATGTAGCCTAACTCTTTCACTGTCTCTAATAACTTTCAAGTGTGTCTTTGGGCTCGCTGTACCCTAGATCATGCCATTAGAAAACAGGTTATTTTTCTTTCTTCTGTCCAGTCTATCCAGATTGGGTCCATTTTTCTGTTTCTCCATAGTTTATTAACTCAGTTTCATCTAATGTTTTAGTCATTCCTGATTGAAGCCAGAAGTGTGTTTTCTAGCTTACAAAGCTTAGCGTGAAAGCCATGAGCTCTTCATGAAAAGTGGGACACGTCACAGCCCTGAGAGCGTCCCTGGAAACAGCCTGTCTGGTTGGTGCCTCATGTCTCTGCCAGAGCCGAGAGTCTCTGTAGCTGAGTGTCTTTTATGAAAATGTAGGTCTAGAGTCTGAATATCCCCCAGCCTGTTCCCCAGGTTACCTCACTTACAAAACTGGGCCTTAAGTGGGTCCTTGGCCCTGTAACCCACCTTCCCTCTTCCTGTATCATACAGACTTTAGATGCACCCTCTACCTTACATCCCAGCATACCCCTCGTCTCAGTCCCAACAAGGGATGGTTATGGAAGAACACACTGCCCCTTAGTCAATTGGCTGTCTCTTGCTGTGTTGAACTTTTCCAGGGTCACAAACATCTCAAGCTATAGCAGAAAACAGACTAGAACCCAGACATCCTCATACCAGGAACAGGGCTCTCTAACTGTCACCCCCATCTACTCAAACTGAGTCATCTCCTTGGGACAGGAGCCCAGCCTCCCCAGGGCCACCCCAAGAATGGAGAGGGGGAGTCCAAAAAGAAAATCCAATGCCTCAGAACTATTCAAGGAACAGGACATAGCAGAAATGGGAAGAGCACAAAAATGGTGACTGACTACTTTTTCATACTTTATTGCATTAAGTGAACAACACCTCTGACATACATTTTTCTCCTTTTCATGGGCAGTTTCTAGATAGCTTGTTCAAAATGATGTATTCAACTTAGAAAAAAAAATGAATTCTACTCAAGTATCCATCAGACTGCAGGATCCAGGCTTGTCCTAAGTCAAGTGTCCACTTGCCCCGGGTAAATCATAGAAAGAAGTGCATGTCAATACATTAATGAGGGACTGGAGAGTTGGCTCTATGTGAGGAGAACTTGATGCTCTTGCAAAAGACCCAGGTTTAATTTTCAACACTCACACTGCTGCTCACTAGCACAACTCCAGTCTCAGGGATCCAACACCTTCTTCTGGCCCTGAGCACCAGGCATGCACATATATACATGCATGCAAAACATTCATACACATAAAATAATAAAATAGATAAATATTTTTAAAACAAACTTCTTTTTCAAAAAGACACTAATGAGCAAGCGGTGTGGAGCACAGAGATTGGAAAGTTGTTTCTTGTTTATTCATTGTGGTGTTCCTATCCTGGTCCATCCCCAGCTAAGGAATCAAATTTAGGATCCAGTTAACTGAGAACAGAACCTTGAGGCCTTCAGGAAACTGCCTAAAAACCTAGTAAACACAGACAGGCTCCACCGAGTGTGAGTGTGAACTCAGAGCACCCTTCTGTGAGGCTGTGCCTCCAGCCATGCAAATCTGGGAAGTTTCCCTGAATGCAAGGCCTGCTTCATAGGTTTTCAGGAAGAATAACCCATGTCTCTCAGATCCAGACCTGAGGAATTTACACAGGTCTCCACCAGACCCTGACTGTGTCCTGGGGACAGCAGACGATTCACCTCTTCTGAGTACACACACCACAGCTCCCCTGGCAAAGATTTATATAGTATTGTTCTTTACAATTCATCAGCCACCAAGCCTTGTCTCCATTTCTAACTCCCAGAGCTGGACACTGATGAAATTCATGGCAGGTTTCCAGAGCCCAGAGTCCTCTCAACATTTCCCGGGCTGCAGTGGGACTCCCTCCTGCCATGCCTGCTGTGTCCTGCTGGGTGCTCCTGCCTCCCTGGGTCATCTGCTTGGAATGAGGGCTTTGGAATGAGGGCTCGGAGGCAGTTCCCTGGCTGTCACATCAGCAGCTGGATCTCAGCTCAGCTGTGTCCTGTGCAAGCAAAGAGAATGCACACTTCCCCACCAGTCTGCATATGCACATGTTGTTGCAGCTCTGTATGGTGCATGAGTCCTGCACCCTGCATCTCCTCCCAAGCTTCCCATTGTCGGGGATCCTAACAATGTCCCGAGAGCCTCAGTCATGGGTTGACAACATGTCTGCTCAGAAGCACCCTGTCTCCCAAACTAGTCTAACCTGCCGGGGCGGGGAGTGAGGGCTTCCTCTGTGTGGCCCCTGTTCCATGCTGAGATGATGAGGCTGAAAAGAACTAGGGCCTTGTACTTTCCTGAAAGGCCATTCATGGTAGACCCACAGCCACATGGAGCGCAGGATGCCCAGGGTAGGAAATCAGCAAAGTCAGAGAGCCCAGGCATAGGCTGCCTCAGTAATTCTCAGCATTGCTCAATGTTCAGGGTAATAAATAACCTAACCACAATGTCCCCTTGCCTGTCCTCAGCTACAGAGTCTCAGTCCTGGCAGAGACACAGGCGCCACTGGGAGAAGCTGTTTCCAGGGTTCTGAGGATAAGGGTGACTCATCTCCCACTCGATTCACAGTGGGGATATGAAACAGGTCCCCAGAGGCCAGCTGTCACCAGCTGGAACTAAGTTACCCAAGAGCCAGAGGATGAAGGCCACACTGCCTGCTCATTTTGCTATGTAGAACAGGCTGACCTGGAACTCACAGAGATCTTCCTGCCTCAGCTTCCTGAGCTGGGAATAAAGGCGTGAGCTGCCATCCCTGGTTGAAATATCAGTAGTCTTATTAGAGTATGGGTGGAGGGTGTGGGTACCTATGATGCTTCATGTATTTATATCTTAATTATTAAATGTATGAGTCCGGGAAAGAAGAAAAGCAAACGGAATAAAAAACAACGGGATTAGCGATTAGTGTTAGGTTGGCAGGAGGAATAAAGGGCAGATTTTTGTGGCTGTAGAAAGGTAGGGGACAGACATAAAGACCTAAATTTTTTCCTAGGTGGTGTTTCATGGTTCTGCCGATGCCTAGGACCATCTTTTACAATGGTTTGCTCAAACAGGGGAGGTAATTTAAACTGTGTGTCCTGCGTGAAATAAGTCCCACAACTCTGAACTGCCTTGTAGATTAACCTTGCTTGTGTCTGTCATCTACCTTCTAGAACCTTGATAAGTCATGTCCAGATTAGTCCCTGCCTCAGACGCCATGTTGAATGCTTCTTCCCTCCGAGGCACCCTACCATGGGTCAGCAGCAGCCCATTCCCTACCCCTGCTGCTGTGTGGAGTGTCTCTCTCTGTATGACTGAGCAGCCTCCCTGCCTCCACTGTTATGCCTCCACATAACAGTGGAGTGGTTCTCCATGTCTGGAAACCCTGCCCTGAGTAACCAATGGTCCCATTCTCCACCTTCCACCTTATTCTTTGAGACTCTGAACTTGAATTTGCCATTTTGGCTAGACAGGCTGGCCAGCAAGCAGATTCTGCCTATCTCCAGCTCCCAGTGCTGGGGCTATAAGGCACATACTACATGCCTGGCTTTTATGTGAGTGCTGAGGCTCGGAATTCATATCTTTGAGCTTTTGCAGCAAGGACTTAACCGAAGGAGCCATCTCCACAGTCCCACTGAACTATATTCCTAAACATTGTTAAATTGGGCACCATGACACATACCTTTAATCCCAGCACTTAGGAGGCAGGGTTGGGCAGATCTCTGTGAGTTTAGGGCTAGCCTGATCTACACAGTGAGTTCAAGGACATCCAGAGCTATAGAGTGAGACCCTGCCTCAAAACAAATCAAAATTTGTTAAAGTGGGCTGAGGATGTGTCTTGGCTATAGTGACTGGTCTGGTGTACACAATCCCCAAAACTGCCAAAAAGAAGGAAATAAAGGATGAACATAGTCTGAATAAGTTATCCCATAGTGTGTGTCCACTAAACATTAATGTTAATTTCTGGTTTATAAGACATCTTTGCATTTCTGTATTTTCTTCAAGCATTTTCTATTTGTGTGTGCTGCCTGGAGAACTGCAGCAAGGACTGTTTGAAAGGAGCACTTGACGAAACATTCGCTGGACACTGAGCCCCTCCTCCTGGTCAGGCTCAATGATACACAGACAGGAATGCCAGAGGAGCTCACAGGTGTTCCCACCCACCAGGGCTGCCCCAGTGGATGACTGGTGGGGTGTGTGCTAAGGGACCATGTCAGCACACTCCGCTCTGGCTGAGACAGGCCTGCAAATTCCTCTGAAAGGTTGCAGCCATGGCTCTGCCTGCATCTCCTCAAGCACTGCCTCACTCTGCCTCAGTTCCCTTCCTTACTCAAGCCCTGCCACATTCCTCCCTCAACCACTCATTATCTCCCCTCTTCCAATCCCTCTGTGTCACCCTCTTCTGGAAAAGACTCTGGCAGTCCCATGCCGGAAGCATCCAAGTGTCTAATTTCCTCCCTGACAGAACTGAACCTGAGGCAGGAGAGCTACTCCTTCACATGTGGCCTTCCCCCTTTTGCTATCGCTTCCCTTTCCTGCACAGGAGGCAGCATCCTCACACATTTCTCTACAGAACATGGTCAAGCTCCTTCTCAACGCGTGCTAATGTACATTCTCCAAGGACAGCCACAGCCAACTCCAGACACACAAAAAGGTAAAAGAACTTCCCGGATAAAGAGAAAGATTATACATAATATATGCAGTCATCACTCCTTCAGCAGTTTTTATGTAATTCCCATATCTGCGAGTGTGAACTGGGCTTAGAGCAATTATGACACACTATCCGATACACCCATCAGACATTGTACACACACCAGACTTCCTAGCTTTCTGGAGAAGGCCAAGACCATAAGAGACAAGGGAAGTTCAACCAACTGTGACATCATGTAAAAAACATGATTGTTAGCTTCAGCCCTGGCAGCAGCCTGCCTCTGCCAACAAAGCATTATATCATCACCTGTCACCAGGTGCCTTTCCGCCATCAGCTATGGGACATGTGCACCCCTTAAAAGTGCCCGCCAGAGCACAGCTTGCTCTTCTGTCTCCTGCCTCTCCTTCCCCCTACTCCTCTCTTTGCCTCCTCTTTCCACTCTTTCCTCTTTCTCCTCTCTTGTCTCTCTTCTTCCTCTTGTCTCTCTGTCTGTCTGTCTGTCTGCCTGCCTGCCTCTTTCATGTCCCCACTCCTGACATGGCCTCTCACTCTTTTGCTGCACCCCCTACCTGTTGCATGTGGTGTGTTCACTTAGTGGCACACCTTGGCAGGGCCTGCTAAAAGGTACCCACTTCACCTTTCTTTTTTATTTACCATTACAAGGATGGTGAAATAGAAATCAGACCCTGAGAACAGGAAACAACCATCCTGGTATGTATATCACATTTGTAGAATTTCTTTTCTTTTTTTAATGTGTATGAGTGTTTTGCCTGAATGTATGCATGTGTACCCCATGTGTCCCTGGTGCCTGCTGTGTCCAGAAGAGGATGTCAGATCCCCTGGAACTAGAATTACAGATGGTTGTGGGCTGGCATGTGGGTGCTTGGAATCAAATCTGGGTCCTCTGCAAGAGCAACAAGTGCTCTTAACTCCTAAGCCATCTCTCTAGCCCCCTTAACAGGATTTCTTAAGCTTGAAAATTGGGAAGAGAGAAGTTTAAGTGTCACAAGTTGTATGTGACACATACACGTGGAAGGAAGTTAAGAATGTACAAAACAAACAAGAGTCCTTCCCAGTGTGAATTTACCAAGGACACAGATACAAGATAAATATACAAATACTACTGATCTTTAAAAAAATTAAAAGTAATGATAAATTGACCCAAATATTCTGCTATACTCATAGAATTATGCCTTATTATGCCAACATCAGAGAAGCTACCTTCTGCAGCAGATGGGAACAAATACAAAGACCCACAGCCAGATAGTATGCATTATGAGAGAGACCTTGTAATGCACATGTCTAAATGGATGGCTTTATCAAATCCCTCCCCTCAGAGCTCAGGGAACCCCAAGAAAGAAGAGACAGAAAGAGTATAAGAACCAGAGAGGGTGAAAAACACCAGGAGAACAGGCCCCGTAAGTCAACTGAGCAAAGCTCATATGAACTCACAAAGACTGAAGCAGCAAGCACAGGGCCTACATGGGTCTGCACCAAGTTCTCTGTCCATATATCAGAGCTTTCAGCTTAGTATTTTTATGGGCCCCCTGAGTGTTTGAATGAGTGCATATCTGATTCTTGTGCCTTCTCTTGGGTTCTTTTCCTTCTGTTAGTCCTCCTTGGCCAAATTTGATATGATGGTTTTTGGTTTATCTTATATTTTATTTTGTTATGTTTTGTTGTTATCTCTTAGAAGCTGTTCTTTTCTAATGAGAGACAGAAAGGGGGTGGATCTGGATGGGAGATGAGGTAGGGAGGAGCTGGGAAGAGTAGAGGGAGGGAACTGTAATCAGGATATACTATAGAAAAGAATCTATTTTCAATAAAAGGGGTAGAAAACTAAGAATCATAATCATTCAAGGGGGGAAAAGAGTCCATTCACCTGAATTAGAGCAAAGACCATAGTTCTCTAGTCATTTTTGGGTATTTAACCAAAATGGAACTCTTTACTAAAGCATCTGAATGCATTTGTTATGACCCCACAAAGTTATTTCAAAAACAGAGATGCATATTAGCTTTGCTTTGTAAAATCAGGCCTTACAGAGAAGATTCTGGACACACGAGCTTCAAGTATCTCTTGATGGGCACACATCAAGCACACTGGGGTATTCTTTCTGGTGTTTAAAGTTAGATAAGGACACTAACACATCAGGAAGGGAAAGGGGTATGAAATACAAACCATCAGACATCTCCAATTTACTAACTCATCTTCTGTCAGTGTTAGCAGCTCAGACTCACATCCATCCCTATCTGGGCCATGTGGTGCTTCCTTAAAGATATGCACTTCTTCATAAATATAAGCCTGATGCTCTTGAAAAATAATTTAGGGAAAGCAAAGCAGGATCTATGTTTATAAATATTTAAAACTAAGTAAAAAGTAACCAATAAAATCAAGATAATCATAACACAGAAGCAATTCTCTCAGGTGCTACCTAGGTGTAAACTATTACTTAATAGACTGGATACCCCCAAAGACCAAAGTGGGTCCTTCATTAAGAACCTCCTTTGGGCCTAATCACAAATGGTGACTACCTGCTCTTACTCTGTGCTATATGGAAGACATATACATAGGTCTGTGTATTTGGAAGCCCATGGTCTCATTTCTCTAAATATATCATACTTTCTTACTTCCCCAAGGATGTGTCACTAAAGACCTATGAATAGGAATAAAGCCCAGGAGATCATTACTCTGGGACCTGCCTTCTCAGATAACGTCACCTCTAGATTCTGTTTATCTCATGCCTAGGACTCTCTGATTGACCCACCAAAGTCACAGTTTTTGTCGGTAAACACACCCAGACTCTAAATACATAAAAACTGAAGAAGAGGTGTTTTTGTTTTGCCTTGTTTTCCCAGTACTGGGATTTGAACATTGAGGGGGGACACAGCAAGTGGCAAGATGCCCCAACAGTGCTACTTTATGGTTCAAAATATCCCAAAATTTTGAACCAAACCCATAGACAGAAAACTAGTTGGTCCTGACGCATCTGTGAACAAGTGTTATAACTTTATACAACACATTTCACCTTTTGGTCTAATTCTAGCTTCATGAACTTATTGTTACGTTCCTCTGTCTTATTTCTGTGGATGGGTAAACATTTGTTTCCAAGAGACAGCTCCAAAGAGATACAACCATCAAGTGCGGCAGCAGCCACACAACAAAGACAAAGAGAGACTGGGGAAGTGTCCCATTCTGAGATGACAGGATTGCGATGATCATACTCCCTCACCTCACCCTATTCCACTGTAGACAAAAGCCAAGGTCATCTGTGCCAGTGGGATGCTGGGAAGTCAAGAAAAGATCATCATGATCATTTGAACTCTGTCCTTTGTGTGATGGATAAGCTCATCTACAAGTTCAAAGAACAAAGCAAGAGCTGGTGGGGGAACTGCCAAAGTTTGTTTTTCCACAAATCAAGAGATGGCTGCAACCTGAGGTGTTGAAATTTCACAAGGAGCTGTGCTGGGAGCGTGTCCCTCCAGAACAGCAAGTGCCAAAAGTCTTGAGAAACAAAAAAAATCTGAACAGATTCCCAGCCTACTCTGACATGTTCAAAGTTAGAGTTATCCTGAGTGAATGAGATCGATGCTAGTTGTAACATTCTTTTGCAAACAGTCAGATGTTCATGTAATTTTTATCATAATATGGTAGACAGAAATTTCCCGGGAGGCTTTGTCTCATACCTTTAGATGTATTCATATCCAGGAGATAAGAACTAAAAACAAGAACAGGATGTACTGATGGCCGTGCTGGGTCTCCCATGAGAAATAAACAAGGCTATCAGATGCGTTGAAGAAAGTAAACTCATGCAACTATTGTGTCACGAAATTGATGCTAGCTGCTCCACACGTATTGTCTAGCTGGATGCTCACTGAACTTGGATTAGTTACTTTCTTGTCACCATGACAAAATAGGAGACCGGAACAGTTTAAGGGAGGGAAAAGTCACTTTGGGCTCATGGCTTACATCCCACTGTCTATTACAAAGGCAAATGGCCATGGGTCATATCAGGGTGGAACCTCACATCTTTACAGATCAGGAAGCAAAGTGCTCAGCCCTGAACAACATCAGACTGTAATTTTCAAAGTCTCACTCTTTATGACCCTCCTGCACAAGCTGGACCTCCTACCCCAAAGGTTTCATACCCCAAAACAACAAAACCAACTGGGCACCAAATGTTCAAAAGATGAGGACACTGCACATTCAAACCATAGCAGGCCCCACTGAGAACAGGTCATCTCTTTTGTTTGGTAGCACAAAGGGCAGGAGACTAAAGACAGACACCTTGTTAGTTCAGATGGTGCATACAACAATTGACCACCAAGACCATAGACCCTTGGCTTCCATGGGTCCTGGGTTAGCTAAGGTGACATCAGCTCTACTGTATCATTTGCAATTTCTACAATGACATTCCCAACAACAGTCCAAGAGGTGCTGAAAGATCATTTTAGGCACAGGACAGTTACTAAGAGTTCTACTGAGCAGAGGCTCAGATCTAGGGCTGCCCTATGGGTCCAAACACAGTTTAGGGTTTGAAATGCCATCAGGTGCCCTGGAGCTGGAGTTGTGGGCAGTTATACGTGTGTACTAGGAATCAATTTCTGGTCCTCTGCAAAAGCAGTGTCTTAATCAATGTTCTCTTGCTGTGAAGAGACACCATGACCACAGCAACTCTTTTAAGGGAACACATTTAATGGGGCTGGCTTACAGTTTTAGAGGTTCAGTCCATTATCAGGATGACAGGAAGCATGGCGGCATATAGGCAGACTTGGTGCTGGAGAAGGAGCCGAGAGTTCTACATCCCAATCTGAAAGCAGCAGGAAGAGGAGAGGGAACCTCTGGGCCTGGCTTGGGCTTCTGAACCCTCAAAGCCCATGCCAGTGACAAACATGCCTGCTGCCATGATGGAGTCTTATCCCTTCAGAACAGCAGCCATAATAAACTCTCTTCCTTAAGTTACTTTAGTTATGATTTATCACGCAACAGAAAATCTTTTAATTCATTGTACTATACTGCCACATACAAACCTTTACTAATGTCCCTTGACCTCTTAGTGCTAGAGACAAGACTACTAATGTACTTTGTATTCCTTCTCCAGGCAACTGCCATTTCATAGATTTTTATATATAAGTTTCTCTAGGCACAAAGAAACCATTGATACAACATTGTGGTCTGTTCATCTTTTTACCCATCCTTCCTAAGCTTTTTACTCTAAATCAGTAGTTATTTTAGAACTCTTACTTAACAGGTATAAATGTTGACCCTACAGATAACTAGGGTGGTATCCAGCCTTTTTATTCTCTCAGATAATACAATTAATTTTTGACTTTTTAAAGCTTTATTGAGATGTAAGTGATATATAAAAATTATACATGTTTAACATATACATTTTGATGAATCACATTGTAGGTATCACAATACTGTCACTAGTTGGGCAGACCTGGAAAACAAAGATGGAAGGAAAGCTTTGAAAGGATCCAGGACTGCATGTGGAGTCATCTACAACACAAGCAGCTGGGCACTCCTTGAAGGATATTTTTGATCAGATCATTTGAAGCAGGAAGAGCCACCCTAAATGTGGGTGGTACCTTCTGTTGGCAGCCCAGTTAAAAGGACATAGAAGAAGGAAACTGGTTTTTGCCTGCTTGTTCTCACTCTTGATGGCAAGTTCATCTACCATGATGTTGTATTATTCCTTTGCCAATATTCAAACCAATTTCTTCGAGCTTCCACTGTAGACTGAAGACCAGTGGCTCTCCAGGAGTCTTCCAAGCTTTCCATACCAGATTGAGATGCTGAGACATATAGTGTCACAGACTGATAGCTTATTGAATTCTTGGCCTTTCCAGTATAAGACAGCCATTGCTGGACTACCCAGATCACTTCCTATAAACCAATCTAGTAAAGCTTCTTTTAACACACACATACTCAGACAAACACACACACACACACATGCACGCACACACGCGCATACATACACACATACACTCATGCACGCACACACAGTGTGCTCTTTTAGTTCTGTTCCTTTTCCTGATTACAAACACAAATCCCAACTGTCTTCCTCAAGGAACTACAGCAAGAGGTCTCCAGGAATAGGAAAGCTCCCAAAAAAGGGAAATCTCTGAGAAGAGAAAAGTGAACTGCCAATAAGAGCCCCAGCCCTCTGCATGATCAACACAAAGGCAATACTCACTCCTAGCCCATGAGTTGGGGGACAAATAAGGTTCAGAAACTGAAGTACAGTGCCCATACCTCCCAATCCCAGACCAAACACAGAATGGTGTATGGAAATAACAGAAAAGTCTGATCTGATGTTGAACCTGCCACTCACAGAAGGCTGAAACAGACTTGACGTGGGAACTGTGGTGGGCCAATTTCAAAAGCATCAACATTCTCCAGTGGCATCTAAGAAGATTCATACTCAAATGTCAAAAGCATAATCCAAAATCACTTGATGTATGTGAACCAGGAAAATCTGACCAATTCTTAAAGGAAAGGACAACCCAGATTCAACTTCAAAATAGTCCAGCTGTTGAAACTATCAGTCACTCTCCTCATAACTAAAGAGATTAAAAATGAACATTCTTGACACAATAGATACAAATTTTCAACAGCAAATAAAAACCACATAAAAAAGAAACTAAGAAGAAAATATTGGAAGTTGCAAAGCATAGAATCTAAAATGCAATCTGCCCTGGATTTGGCTGCAGAATAACAATCACAGAAGAAAAGCCAGTGAGAGAGAGCAGAGTAGAGGAAACCAAACAGCATTAAGAATGCAGAAAAATAAAGTGAAAATTCAGCCAGTCGCGGGGGACACTTGAGAAAAGAGCTCCCCATGCTCATTACAGCCTTTGACATCGACATAGAGATTAGAGCCAGGGACCACTGAACATAATATTAGCT
This sequence comes from Peromyscus maniculatus bairdii, assembly GCF_049852395.1. Classification (NCBI taxonomy): domain Eukaryota; kingdom Metazoa; phylum Chordata; class Mammalia; order Rodentia; family Cricetidae; genus Peromyscus; species Peromyscus maniculatus. The sequence continues at coordinate 11,711,526 of NC_134861.1, forward strand.
CAAGCTAACAGTCTCAATCAAAGATGCAAACCTAAAAACCCAGACATGCCCAGAAAACACCAAGGAAGATCCACTCTAAGTAAACCAGGCCTCACACATCATGATCCAACTTCCAGAAGCAGAAGCTAAAGACAGATGTTTGAAAGGAGCACAAAGATGGGGAAGGACCACAGACAGGGTAATGACAATGTGAATGATACAGATTTCTCATCAGAACCCGAGAGAACAATATCTGTTCAGTACTGGCAGAACAGAAATGCTTATGTGAAATTCTACATACTGTGAAAATATCCTTGGGAACTAAGGAGATTAAAGACAAAGACCAGGCATTCTCAGATGTCTGAGCACTCAAGCATTTGTGAACAGAAATGTGTTTCAAAACATTGAAGAAAGGTAAGTGGAGAGACGGCTTGCTAGTTGAAAGCACTGCTTACTCTTCCAAAGGACAGAGGTTCAATTCCTAGCACCCACATGATGGCTCACAACCTTCTGCAACTCCAGGAGATCCAAAGGCCCTCTTCTGGCCTCAAGCACACACATGGTGCACATATGTGCAGACAAAATACCTGTGCATAACAAATAAAATTCAATTAAAAACCTCTGTTTACAAACACTAAAGACAGTTCTTCATGCTGTGTGGAGATGGTACTGAGGGAAAGTTGGGGTTTAAGGAAGAAAAGCAGAAATCATAAATATCTTATTAAACTGGATAGACTCTGCTCCTCTTTCATGATGTTTAACTTATACATGATGACTAAGAGCAAAAAGAGAACAGTGCTCCATGACAGTGGTCACGTTATGGAGGAGGGCAAAGGCCCTGCATCCTTCCACAGTCTCTGTGTTTCACTCTATGTTAGTTAGAAGTTAGGTGTGGGTTACTTCCTTACACACACACACACACACACACACACACACACACACACACAGATCTGTCACTCAAAACCAATGGAAAAGATTTAAAGACACACTAAAAAATTCAGTGTAACAGAACTCATAAAAGAAGGAGCAGAGAAATCACAGAACAAAACCAGGAAGAGACAAACACACAAACAAAATGATTAAGCCAGAATCAATTGTGAATTACAAAATCACCATTTACAACATGAGAACCGAAGGTAGGGTTCTGTGCTATGTACAAGAACTTACTCCTTAAAAGGCCGAGGGAGAGACAGGGATGCTAATGAGTGTGACTGTGGTAATTATTTCACAATTGATGCAACGTAAAAAGAACACACTGAACACCAAATCTATAAATTTTTATTTGGCATTTTTATATAAATAAACCTGGAAAGAAAGAAATCTACTTAAAATATAATATACATATTTATATATGTTATAAATAACACTGTTCAGAAGATGGGCCCTAAGCCCTCAATGAATCATGATAGACAACATCAGACTTAAATGAAGGGGCAGTCCGTAAAATTCCCCAAGCATTCCTCAAGCTTTCAATCTTCACAAGAAAGACTGAGACCCTTTCCCAGTCCAGAAAAGACAAGGAAGAAATGAGGACCATGCCCATGAGACATCCTCAGTTCAATTCTGTGATAAGAAAAGGGAAGACAGTAACAAAGTGTGAGAAACAATCAACTTTTCTCCAGACCTAAAAGTATCCCAAACCAAAATGCTTGGGCTACGGATACTGAAAGGTAAGAAGGTCATGTTAATATTAGGAAAGTCACCTTCAGAACAAACAAACAAAAATGATCAGAGTGGATAAGGTTATAATGTAATGATAAAGGATGGGTTCACCAAGATGATGCAGTAACCCTAAACACAGAAGTACCTCACCTCAGTCTCCACAAAAAAGACAACAGACAGGCCTCAAAAGAGCCTGGGCAGCCCTGCAGTTAAAGCCAGAGTTCAGTACTCTTTCCTCAGTTATTGATGGACACAAGAGACTGAAAGGCACTTAAGGGGCAATTCATTTCACAGAGGAGAACACATTTCAGGAAGATTCACCACCATACAGCACTTCCAGCCCTAGAAAATAAGCATACGCAAGTGCCATCAAGTTGAATTGTACAAATTGTGTTCCCTAATATAAATGGAATCAACCTAGAAATCAAAAACAAAGGAAATCTGGGAAAATTCCCAAGTATTTAAAAATTAAATGACACACTTCTAAATTATGCCATGGTCAAAGCAGGAGTCTCCAGGGAAATTAGAAAGCATTCTCAATTGAATGAAAATGAAGTATTTGCTAATGTCTACCAAAGCACTACTTTTGTGAGAAAATCAGAGTCAGGCCTAATGGTGCAGGCCTGTAATTCCTATTGCTTGGAAGCTGAGGTAGGAAGCTAGGAAGTTCAAAGACAGCCTGGAGAGTTAGATTGAAAAAAAGAGAAAAAAGGTAAAAAGAAGACCGGGGATGTAGTTCAGCATCGGAGTGCTGGCCTAGCGCACATGAGGCTTCAGGCTCAATCCCCTCCAGTAGAAAAAACAGAGAAAAGAGGGAGAGGAGGAAAGTAATAAAGATCTCAATGCAATAATTTAACCATTTAGGCTTCTACATAAAGAATCTAGAAAAATACATAACTCCAAACCCAATAGAAGGAAGAAAACACAAATTATAATACAGGAAATTGAGAATAAAAACAACAAGAAAGAACAATGAGAGAAAACCCAGTTCTTGAAAACAATCAATAAGATACATCAAGGTTAAGAAAGCGATTACAGAAAAGTTCTGCATTAGACATGAGAGGCCGTAGAACTGTGGCTAGACATAGAAGCCATAGACTCACAGGCCAAATCAAAGATGAACCAAGGGACCCACTCACTCTCCATGTACTGTACCAGATGAAAGACTAATTCACTGAAAAACTCAAAGTGTGAAGAAATAACCTAAGTTGTTTTGTATTTATTGAAGATATATTTTGGTGGAAACCTTACATGTTTTTTTCTAAAAAGTTAAGAACCCCATGACCATGGCAAACTAAAGTAGTGTAAGAGGAATCCAAGTTCAATTTTACATATATGCCAACAATGATCTAACCATAAGATGTTTAAAGTAATTTGATATCCAATATTGGATCTTTCTAATATTGAGTCTAAAGATGACCATCCTCCCTAAATTGGTATTCAGATCTGATCTAATGGTTATAAAAATTCTTAGAGAGTCCTTCTGTAACAGTCGACAGGGTGATTCAAACGTGTGTGAAGACATACAGACCTTAGACAAATGGGACATTATTAAACACAAAAATGTAAGTGATCTCCATAGCAGGGTTAAATGCATGTATAAGCAGCAGGCCTTGGCTATAACTGTAACAGAATCACTGCCCTGAGCTCTGGACCTGAGCAGCATCACACCTCAGAGGATGTCGGGGTTGCAGCCACCTTAGAGAAGGGTCAGATGGGGCAGCAGGCCCTTGGACAAATTGTTCTAAACAAAAAAAGAACCCACCAGAGGATGTGCTGCCCTCCACCCCTAGACCCAGACAATTAGGAGCTGCACACAAACAAGTCCCAGACATGTCCTGCCTTAATATAAAGGATAGGATATAACATAACTGGCCTAATAAATGAAGCACCAGATATGTCTTATAGATGTATTCTGCTGTTACAGATTGTATACCGTAGCTGTCAGAGGGAATGAGTTTCTTGCAGATAAAAATTGGATGTCTAACTATTGGAGGAAATGGGTCTGCTAGCAATAGATACAATAACATAATAGATTAAAATAGATACAATAACATAAATTGCTAGAGAATATGGCAATTTCCTTGCAGCTACAACTCTCCTATCAGTTCAAACCAAGCATCTCTAACCTGAAGTAAGCACTAATCCTGAGCTTGTAACTATATAGAGTTGCAATTCTGCTGTGTCAAATGGAAGGAAAGGCTCGAGTTAGCTCATAACAATAAAAAGACTCTGCTTTTGCATCAGATTTGGTCTTTTGGTGGTCTTTGGGGGACTCTGGGTACAACAACACCAAAGTCTCCCTTCCCCATATCACCTGAGGCCAATTCTCAAGCATAGGCAGGCACACTAGAGAGAAAGAAACAGAGACAGAGAGAGACAGACAGAGAAACAGACACAGAGTCAGACAGACAATGAGAGAGAGAGAGAGAGAGAGAGAGAGAGAGAGAGAAAGAGAGAGAGATCAGCTTAATCTGCATATGCAGTTGCCCTGTGATGTGGAGATCACCCCAGTGTCCTGGTGGGCAGTCCTAAGACACAGACCCTCCCTGGTAGTTGCAGAACTCACTGAGATAACAGTGGGCATAAAAGATGGCTCAGTGGTTAAGAGCAGTCAGTGCCCTTGCAGAGGACCCTGTTTCAATTCCCAGCACCCACACTGGAAATCACAATTGTCTGTAGCTCCAGTTCCAGGAGATCTAGCACCCTCTCACAGAATACATATAGGCAAAATACCAATGTACAGTAAATAAATAAATATTTAAGAAAAAAGAAACCTCTGTGCTAAGATGCTGTGGTCTGACACAAGTGAGCATGGGGAGAGATAGGTGTATTCATTTTTATATTTACCCATCAGTCATGTTTTAAAAATACAGACTGTCATATCCTTTTATCCATCATTTCTAGATTTTTTTCCCTATTTGGTTTCTAATGAATATTCTGAAATCATTACTACAGTTGACTCCTTTTATTGATTTTGCACAGAATCCTTATTTTTCAAAATAAATAAATAAATAATGGTACTCTAGGAAAGCTGCATGTGTCCTAAACTAAAATGTTCTGTTTCTTCCAAATTTGTTAATGGTAAATGTGGTCTTTTTTTCCCCTCTCTAAGCTTTTCTCGAGGGGTTTTATTACCCATGATCTTTCCAGCATTTAGAATAGAATCGAGTTTGCAACACTTAACATTCTTCTTTAATTATGAAGTCGAAATAAACATTAGTAGGTGCCAGATCCGATTGCTGATGGGGACAGAAGTGTACGAGCCAACAGGGAGAGGAGTGTCCATCTTTCTGTGACCACTCACCACACAAAATAAAAATGATGGATCATCCACATTATCACCCTCTGAAAGGACAAGGGAGGGAGAGAGTTTCTATTTTGGCAATTTCTTTGTTTACCATATAAAGAAAGGTGGAGGGGGGGGCACAGCTCCTCCCAAGCGTGCTCTATTTTGCAACCTCAACCTCGGTGTTGAGCTGCCAAGGAGCCAGGGCCTTTACTCTCAACGGATGGGTCCTGATGAGTGGGGTTCCGGTGCCACTGAAAGGGCCAGTGCCGAGTCCTGTTGCCAAGTTCTGGGCTGCCTTTGAACCGTGCCGGGCATAAGCATGTACATGCACAGTGAGCCTCCAGGGAAAACTTAGGAGTTTCCACGTGGCCACGGTCTGCCTAAGTCTACCTGAATCTCTTCTTTAGTTGAAACACTGTAGAGGTGCCCTAGCTTCCTCCTAGTCCAGCCTTTGTGCTCAGCCCTCAGAGTGCCTCTGACCGCATGATCTCTGCCTCCTTCTCAGTGGAGAACACTGTCTCCCTTGAATCACCTGCCTCCGGGACCAGGTGGAGCCCTGACTCGGATTACTGAATTGTTGGATAACTGTTATGTACAGAATTCTGCTCCCAACCAAATGGAAGCTCTAAGCCCTGCTTGACTGCAAGAGGCTTGGAGGGGTGGCAAAGCCTTCCTCTGCTTCAACTATGAGTTTTTGTGAATTATTGATGCCAAAACAACTAGCAATTGCAGCTTCCTCTCTCTAGATGCTTCCAGCCTGAGACTGCTTCCTGCAGAAACCTCCTACCAAGACTAGCAAACTCCTCCTGTCCAGGTGATAGCAAACACACAGAGGTTCCAGTTTCAGACTCGGTGTAGTTGGTGTGGCTCCATCAGAGCCTGCACAGTTCACCTACTCCCTGCCCTTCTGTACTTGTGTCCGGTGCCTGTCCTTTCTTCATCCCCTTGGCACCAGAATCAGGTCAGTTCCTGTGCCCAGCAAGATGCAATGACCAAGTCTGTGGCCAGAGCTGATGGGGCTGGGGGAGGAGGAAGCCACGCCAGCCCTCCCTGCTGTCTTTCTTGTTCTCACCATCAACAGAAGAAACACTCTTCATCTCCTGTAAAAAAAAAAAAAAAAAAAAAAAAAAAAGCTGGCTTCTAAAGGCCCCTTGCAGACTCTCCCAGCATCTGGAAGTCTTTATTGATGTAGCAATAAGACCCAACACCTGATTCCGAACAAACAAGTTGCCCGGAGCTAAGTGGTAATAGACCACCCTGCCTGCTGTCTACTGGGTTCTCCACACCAGCCCTTGTGACTGGTCCTGAGAGGTGAGCCCTGGGCTTGTTAAGAATTAGGCTGTAACTGTATAGGGTATCACAAGTTTCTGGGTCAGCCTCTCAGCAGACAGGGGCTGATTGTTAGAGTGGGGGGATTGTTCCTTGAGGTGTGGGTCTTTGGGTCCCAACAATAAGGAAGAAAAGGCTATCTTGACATGGTTAGTAAGGTAGCTAGTCAAACAAGTAGCAAGCTAGGCAGCCATTGAAGACGAATGCCCCTAGCATCTTTAGACTTCATCTCAAATTTCTCTGGTGGCACACTAATTTAAAAAAAAGAAAAGATATCACAGTTACTCTCTTTACCATTGAAATACCACAAGAAAGGAGGGGTTTCTGTAGGGTTCATGTACAGGTATCTCTGTGACCTCTAGGGTCAGCAGAGTAACTCTCTGCAGGAGGCCAAAAGGCAGTTAGGCTCCACACAATAAAGCATGTGTAAATCTCCTTGAGGAACAAAATAAATTAAAGACCTCCAGGGTCAGCAGAGTAACTCTCTGCAGGAGGCCAAAAGGTGGTTAGGCTCCACACATGCGTAAATCTCCTTGAGGAACAAAATTCATTAAATAAAGATCAGGTGGGACTACATCAAAACTCCTTGTGAGGTACATGTGACACCTTCCATAAAGATAGGTTCTATAGATTGACTGAGAAAAAAAAAACAGCTTACAATAAGGTCCAGGGGAGGGTCTCCTGTGGTCTCCCAACTATACAGATAGCATATATGTCACCAAGCGAGAATACATGTCCACTTCCAGTCTTCTGGGCACATGGCAGGGATTGCATTCCTTCCCTTGGAGGAACAGCCCTGTGTACTAGCATTGTAGATTCCCCTAGCACTTACCAGTGGGTCCAAGGACCTCTGTGCCCCCACACACTCACGTACTATGCAAAGGTAAGGACTAACACATAGTATGGGCTGGCCTCGAATTTTGTTTGGGGTGTGGGTGTCCCTCTGAGGGAAGAGGGTGTCAAGAAGCTGATTTAGAGGCTTGGGTTTGCACAGGAGAAATTTTAAGTGTGGCAAGCAGTGACAGCCAAGGGGCAAGGATAGGACTTCACCCGCTTCCATGGTAGTGTTCCCCATCCAGTGGGTTGTACATGGGGCCAGCCCTCATTGTCCCAACAAGGACACGGTCTTGCCCACAAGTGGGCCATTAGTTTCAGGGGGGTAACCAAGCTTTCTGACACTCTTACAAGGAGACAGAGGAAAGTCACCATGTTGGGGAATGCCCTGAGGTAGCTGGCCCACTTAGATCATAATTTAACTTTTAAGCAAAGACAATTTCATCCTTGCTTTCCTTGTCTGTCAGAGCAAAGGCCGGGATGAAGAATCTGTGAGGAATGGCCCTCATAGTCTGCCCTGCAAGCTGGTGCTTTGCGTAAAGACATGTGAGAGGCCTCCAGACCTCCAGTGAGGTTAGAGATGCTGCCCAGAAGGCTGTTGGGATGGGGAAGTCTCAAAGCAGAGGACCCACCAGTCTTCCTGGGGTTCTGGGGGCTATTCAGTCCCATTTTAGGACAATTGGCTTCCCTGCTTTTTTCATGAGGTGCTTTTGTGCCTATGAACCACATTCCATTCCATGTGGCTGCCTGGCTCCGGGGCACATGTCAGCTCTTCAAAGATCTGCCATTATCACAAGAGCCATAACAAGCAGAAGATTTCTTTCCCCCATCTTCCCTGAAAGCTTAAGCACCAGGCTCTTCTCATTTCAGAGCCTCTATTTTCTTTCCCACAAAGCAGGTACTTCACAAAAGTCGACAGCTTGTAGCAACCTTTTGAGTTCAGTACACATTTGAGAAGAGCAGAGCTTTCCATCATGTGATAAAAACATTGAGTTGGAAAGAATCAGGGAAAATGTTTGACAAGTTTCAACCATGAAGTTTTTATGGCCTGTTCCTGGACCTGTTGACTGTGAGAGCAGCCAGTGAAGTTAACTCTAAAAGTTATTTCTGCCAAGAAGAGGCATCAACAGGGAGCCCGGGGCTCCTTGCTCTCTGTCTAATGTTTTATTATATTAAAAAAATGATTTGAAGACTGATTTTATTTTCAAAGTGTGTGTGTGTGTGTGTGTGTGTGTGTGTATCTGTGTGCAAGCATGTGCATACGAGTGTAAAATCTATGGAAGTCAGAAGAGGACATCACATGCCCTGGAACTAGACTATGGTGGTTGTGAGTTACTATGCATGGATATGGGGACCAAAATCAGATCATCTGAAGAGCACTCTGCTTTCTGAACTGCTGAGCCATCTCTCTAGCCCTGTTATTGCATTTTATTTACTCTATGTGCATGAGTGTGTATGTGGGTGGGGCATAGAACACATCATGAAGGTCGGAGGACAACTTGTGGGAGTCAGTTTTGATTTTCTCTTCCAATCATAGGGGGTCCAGGGATTGAATTCAGGTCATAAGGTTGGTGATAGCATCTTTACACATGGATCTGTCTTTCTGGCCTCCATCTGTGCTTTCTAAGCAGCCACAGGGTCTCAAAGGGCCCATCTGTGAGGAACAAGGGCCAATCATACTGCCAGTGGGACTCTACATAATCAGTAGTCATTGGTGAATATGACCAGCCAGCATCCCACTCAATGGACTAGCACATCAACCAAGGGTTGTCTGAGCCCTGCATGTGACCATGATGACAGCCCCATCCTCCTGTGGGCTCACCTCATGTCTCTTGATTCTGAAGTAGAGACAAAGGTCTTTTTTTGTGTGGAATATTCTGTTTTCATAGCAAAGGAGGAAGAAAACAGCCCCACATTTTAGCAAATGCCTCTGACATTGTCTGTAACTACTGCCCTGTCTTCTAATATCTCATCGGCCACAGTAGGTCACATAGCATTAGCTTCCTCTCAGGACTAGGAAGCTTAGCTGTGGGGCAGTGGCCCTGAATTGTTTACACAGGGTGGGTGAATTAATGTAAGCATTAATATGGTCTTGCATGGGCTGCAGAAGAAAATCCAACAAGAGTGGAATGGATAAAGGGGGGAAAAAGACAGAAAGCAAAAAGGTATAGGGAGAAAACAATGACCCTCCTCCAACTCCCAGTCTGTTTTGTGCACAGTTTGGCCAGGAACTGGTTTCAGCTACTCCAGCCTTGCCACTCACAATGCTCAGTTTGGCTTGAAGCTCCAAGCCTTCGTCTGATCCCAGAACCTTACCCTCAGCACAATGCCAGCAAGATGTAGGTCCAACATCCTCTCAGCGTCCAACTTCTCCAGAGTGGAGCACACTTCTCCCAGAACCTGGAGTCTTGTGCTTCCTCCTGATTCTTATTGGATGATGTAGTACTGGCTCCATCTGTGATCAAGGGAATGACTAGATTGACTAGATCCCAGCCCCCTTCACAGAAAACAGGAATTCAAGATGGGGGCAGCAACCTCCAAGAGGCACATGAGGAGGGCGGATGCACACATGTGACAAGAAACAACCGGTCTTCTGAGCTCCTGAAGTGAGTTGAGCCATATGAGACCAGTCAGGTCACTTCCGATGCATTTTGAAATAGCTTTTGCCTCTTCTAACAGCACAGAAACATCTTCTTGCACTAGAACTATCATCTGCAAGATGTTAGGATCTAAGAAGTTTCTGATAAGAAGATCCACTTATCAACCTCCATTGGTAATTGCAACTTGGAGGCTGCATATGAAACCTTCCACCCCCAAAGTTCCATTTTCTTCCCTGTAAAATCCCAAAGTCACTGGGAGATGGTGGTGCACGCCTCTAATCCCAGCAACAGGAGGCAGAGGCAGGTGGATTTCTGTGAGTTTGAGGTCAGCCTGGTCTAGAGCAAGTTCCAAGGCAGCCAAGGATACACAAAGAAACCCTGTCTCAAAAAAAAAAAAAAAAAAAAGTAGCCAATGTCCTGCACTTGGGCCCCATGTCTACACCCTGGGAGAAGCTGCCATTCTTCATTATTCTCAGGAAAGGACAATCTGTTTCTGTAGAGGTCTGGCTCCTCTTTTACTTCCATATCACCTCCTTCAATCCCCAGCTAACAAGTAGTTCCAGCACTTGGGGGGTTGAGGTGAGAGGACTGTTGTGAATTCCAGGACAGCCTGGGCTACAGAGTGAGACCATACCTCAAGAAGAAAGGAGGAGAGAGAAGAAGGGAGGGGGAGGGAGAGAAGTGGGGGAGGGAGGAAGGGAAAGAGAAGGAGGAAACAGGACAGAGTGAAGGCATTAGGCTCCATTTGCTGTGGATGTACCTATCTATAGTGATCTGCTCCATCACTGTACCCACTCCCAACAGAAACGAAAACATCCAAGAAAGACTTCTGTTTCGTGGCAGCATTAGTCACAGTGACTTAAAAACAAAAGTATCCACTAAGTAATGAATACATAAACAAAACAATGTGTAGGCCTACAGAGGGCCACAATGGAACGCTAAGGATGTAAGTTGCTAACACCCACAGAGTCAGCAATGTAGATGGATTCCAACTCATGTTAGGTAAGGAAGGACGGCTCACAAGACCGTGATCATGTGATTCTAGTGGTACAAAAATCTGTGCAGACTTTCCTCTGTGAAGACAAAAACAACAACCAATGTCAGTATTTGTCTGGATCACAAAAGGCAGCGGGCATTGGTTGTAAATTGAACCCCAGGAAATTTGTGGGCTCAGAAAAGTTAGGGGGTTGTGGCCATGGCTTGACTGTGGCCATGATTGGATGTGGCAATGGCTGTCTGCCTGGGCAAATTTTCTAAAGTCACTGGACATACCTACACAGTTGGGGGAATTTCATCAAAATTGTCAGCAGCAGCATGGACATCGGCTCCACCACTTTCTCACCCCCCAGCAGCAGTCTGGAAGATGCTTCCATCTTTTGGGGACTTGGCTCAGTTACTATTGGATCATTGGCTCTTTAAAGAGAAGAATTTCAAGGTGAGCCACTATGACATGGGCCTGGGGTTTATTAAAATTAGTTTAATGTAGATTTTAAGCACAAGACTTAAGAGAACGAGAGGTGTTTGGGAAGACACGCCTGCAGCATGAATGTGGGTTTCAGACCTCATTGTCTTCACAACCAATAGTCATACATAATATTTTGGTGGATCCTGAGATCACAGGATGGTTCTGAGGAGCAGCTGGAAAAAGACAAATAATAAAGTGAACTAACACAAGGGGGTAGGGAGTTGGGATACCTTCACTGTGATCAAAGTTAACAGTCTTATCTGTACGATTCTCAAGAGAATAACCAGGAAAGAAACCTGGCCATCCTGGAGGCATGGCCTCTGTTCTGCTGCTATTTTAATATAGAATATGAGTATTTTAATGTAAAAGAAATATTCCTGGATCTGCCAGCAACTTTCATAACAAATGTTGTTGATTATGCTTGAATTCATGATTTTCAACTTGAAAGATACTTCACCAGATCTAGGGTGAGGGACTCTTTCTTTCTCTTGTCCCTAATCTCTTTTTTCTTTTCTTTTCTTTTTTTTTTTTTTTTTGGTTTTTCGAGACAGGGTTTCTCTGTGTAGCTTTGCACCTTTCCTGGAACTCACTTGGTAGCCCAGGCTGGCCTCGAACTCACAGAGATCCACCTGCCTCTGCCTCCCGAGTGCTGGGATTAAAGGCGTGCGCCACCACAGCCGGGCACTTGTCCCTAATCTCTGTTTGGCCTCAGTTTGCTGGTAAAAAAAAATGTTTCAACAAGTATTATTTTAATTGCTATGAAATATTCCATTAAATAGATGCACCACACTTCTCTGAGCGCCTTCAGGGTGAAATTATTTCCAGAGCTTCATAATCTTAATTGCATCAATCCATAGATTACTACATAAATCTGTGCATATTTGTGTATTAATGATTTCTTGGGGCCGATACCCTGAAACAAAACATAGACCAAAGGAGATGTCCTCTGCCCTAGTGTTTGATACTAAAGGGTAAGGACAGTTAAAAAATGAAACAAGACAGTAATGGATACCTCTGTGGGAAACTGAGGGCCCAGAAGTGTTCTAAGATAGGCAGACAAGTGACCAGACACACTTGGTCACCTTGTGAAGAGTATAAAAAAAAAATGAAGTGTAAATTAGTTTTTTTTTTCTAAATGTAGCGGTGAAGAGTGAAAATCAAGAGCTCCTGGGTTTTCTGTATAAACTGTATGTCAGGGTCACAAACACCTGACAACTGCAGCATGCAAATGCCAATGGGGTAACCCTAGCTGCGGTGGAAGAGGACAAAACATGACCACTCTGGATACTCTCCCAGAACACCTTCATGGTGGTCAAAGAGATGGATCTTCAGAATCTTGGGATGTAGAGAAGCAGGTTCACAGCACTGGTCTTAGACGACGCTGTGGGACCTCAGCAAAGTCCCGTGAGAAAAGTATGAGAGCAGCCAAGCTCATGCAGCTGTCCTGCTGAACGCTACTTGAGCCATTCCAAGCTGACCCTACTCCCAGGAAGGGTCAAGTCCTGAGCAGAGCGGTCTAGGTCTAGAAGAGAGCAGCTAGGTGGTGGGCAGCCAGGCTTTGCCCTTGCCCTGCTGTGGTGGAACGTCTTTTTTAGAATGTGCAGCCATCTGCGGCCAATTGGGGTGCGCTAGGACACACCTGAGAAGCCATTGGACCCAGGTCTGCTTCCTGGAGGCTGCGTCCTTAAGGTTAAAAAGTCTAGGCGAAGCTGCGTCCTTAAGGTTAAAAAGTCTAGGCGTTCCTGGTTTCTACAGAGCAAGCACTACCTTTTAGCAGCAATGCTTCCTTCGCTTACAACCACTTCTCTTCTGTGCCTCTACTTTAAATTCACACCACATCTCAGGAATCAGTTCCCACAACTGTCTTCTGCAAAGTGGGAGAGTGAATCCCTTCAGAAGTCAGGGGGTGGGGGCCAGCTCTTTTGCTGGCTTCCAGCCCAGGGAGTTCCATCTGTTGTTTGCAAACTGTGAAAATAAATGAGTCCACTAGAAGCCCTTCAGACGGCACCCTCACCCTCGTGGACAGAACGCTGTGGAGAGAGGTTGCTGGCCCCATCGGCACTTGTAGCTACGGGGCTGGTTAAAGTGTCCCCAGGGTCCGCAGCGCGGGCTTTGGAGGCTTCCCGTCTCTTCTGTCTCCTTGTCTCCTCGCCCGCGACACCCTGAAGAAGCCCTCCAGTGATCTCAGTGCTGGACCAGGCGACCTCCGCCAACGCCCACCCTAGGGGTAGCATATGCCTTTTGGAACTGCTAAGCCAGGCGGAGCCTAATGAGCTCCTAGGGTCCCCTGGGTCCTTCCAGCTCCTGTGACCAGGCCACTCTGGAAGAGCGCGAGCGCCACCTTCCGGCCTCTCTTGCCCCGACACGCCGGCCCAATCGCCGGGTAGCATACCCACCAAAGAGACAGACCTTTTCCTTAGAGATTGTTGCAGGTACATGGCAGGGTGGGATCCGACGTGGGCGTTCTCTTGGGTCCACGTAAAAACACAACTCGTTCCTCCAAGAGAATTAGAGAGAGTTTGTTCTGGAATCAAGTTTGAGTAGCTATATCTTTGGAAACAGATTCAGGTTATCCCAAATGTTACCTTCCAAAGTCGTAACAGCTGGCAAAGGTTTTTTTTTTGTTTTTTTTTTTTTTGTTAGTAACAGAACAAAAGAAAGTCATAAATCAAGGCACTTTTCAAATACATAGGTGAAGATGTCAGGTAGGCGGGTTTTGGCAAGCAGCGTCTCTGCTCTAGGCTCTAGAAGACAGATGCTCCTGAACTTGAGAAGAGACAGACAACTGGTGAGCCTTTTCAAGCTGGGCATTTTCTATTTCTTCTTTTAGAACCTCTGTTTCCTGTTTCAAAGCCTGAACAGTTTTCTCCTTATTAGCAACTTTGAGAAGTTCAACTTCTAGAAGCTCTTCCCCAGACTTGTCCATCTTTCTCAAGAAACCTGATCACTCTGCTTGGCCTTTAACTCTTGAACTTCTTTGGTCAGGGTTGAGTTTTCCGTTCTTGTGGCATTCAGCTCCTCCTCCTTGGTGGCCACCTGAATGAGTCCGGTTTCAAGTAATTCTTCTACCGTCTTCAGCTCCTCATCTTTTTCTTGAATGCATTTTTCCATTTGTTCCACAACATCTTTATTAGGCTGCTGAGAAACGACGATCTGCAGTTTCTGAACTTCCAGCTGTAATGCTTTGTTCTGGTCGTTCAGAATCTTAAATTCTTCCATTTTGCTTGCAATTTCATGCTGCAGCTGCTTTTCAAGCAATCTTATTTTATTATCCTTCACCTGAATATTTTTCTGCACCTTTTCTACCTCATGGACTGCAGCATCTGACAGCATTCTCAGCATGGGGATTGGTGGACACCAGCGGTCTGTTACTACATTCCCAAATGATTGCCTTGATGTTCACAAGACACAGCGGTGGGCAATGAGTGGCCTTGAAGGGGCTAACATGGCCCCAGGCTGTTCAGCTCTGGACCTGTTGCATCTATGTTTTAAGTGATCGATCCCTGTGAGACAGCCCAACAGCCTGAGGCAGGACAGAGGAACAGGGAAACCAAGGGGTCACAGAGAAGACAGGAGCCATCCACTGAAGTCTGCTTGCAGTCTCTCAGCAACTGAGAGGCCAGAATTCCAGGCAACCACATAGACTTAATATTCTTTTTATAGACAGACTTAAAATGAGAAGGTTGTAATAGTATTGAACCGTGTGTAAGGCCTAAGTGTGTATGGGCTTTTTCCTTTCCCATTTATACTTTAAAAAAAAAAAAAAGTGTCTTAACTCTTGGTTTTTCCTAGTCCAGTTGTAGTCTATCAAGAGCACCTTAGGGTCTACCACCATATGATATGGCTTATATACACAGGGACACACACACATGCATGATTGTTCTCCCTCTTCCTCATTCACACATACACACACAAATCCTTAGCAATTCTTTAAGATGACCTTCAGAAGCCACTAAAATCATATATATGGTATCGTTAATCATGTGTGCTTGTGTGTGTGTGTTACTGTTCAGACATTTAAGTTCGAGTGAGTGCATTCCTTTCCCTAACCCTCCCTTTTTTTCTCTTGCACACACACACACACACACACACACACACACACACACACACACACACCCTTAATGCCCAGGCTTAAATTTGCTGTAAACTTCTGTCTTACTCAGCTCCATCTCTGCCTCACACTGACTTGTCCTTGTTTCTTTTCTACAGTGAAATCAAGACTTGAACCTTCAGCTGAGTGGAAGTTTCTGAGAAGTCCTTAGGTTGCTGGAGATGGTGCCCACACCCCACCATGTCTGGTGACCCCACTGTCCCCCAACACCTACAGACACCTTGCAAAGACTGCCTTGCAGGGACCAGTCATCAGCAAAGTGTGATTTGCTATTGTATGAAACTGTCCTCTAAGCCCAACTGTCACCATCAGGGGTTGTCTATCAGGAGTTGTGTTGGGCCTGCTTGTTGCCTATTTACCTTCCCTCATAGAAGGAGGGGCCAGGGAAGTCATGAGACCCTCAATTGAGTGTCCAGTCCAGCCCAACCTTCAGACAGTCCTTGGTATAGAGGAGTGTGGATTGAGAAATAATAGATTTGAAAAATAGAGATGTAGACGTAAAAGAAAGAGACAAGAGACACAGAATAGCATCGAGAGGGCTCTGGGTCAATACCACTGTCACCCTGAGTTTATTACTCACAACCTTTTTATACCCAAAGCAAGAGGGGCAAAAGACTTCCCCCCTTTCAAGGACATCATGGTTCAAAGTACAAACAAGTGTAAACACCTCCTGGTAACCACACCTTTGGCAAAAGTCCTGTGATGCAGCCTTGTGGGGCAAAGGCAAAACAAGACGAGACTCTCTGACCTTGAGTCAAGATGGAATAAGACCTCACTATGAGGCTCTATGGGCCCCCACATTTGAGTATCCAGCCACCCCTCTCAACCAGCTGTGTGTAACTCTGTCCTAATCCCACATGGTCTTGAGGGAAAGGTTAGAGGATATAGTTGGGGAAGGATTAGGGGAGGGGGCTCCATCTATGCAGCTACAGGGGAGCCATCATCCCTGCTGGGTATAGACCAACCCATGAGGCTGCTTTAAGGTCCCCTCCATCTCCACCCACCACCCATCATTCTTGCTCTATAGGAAAGCCCAGTAACATCACAATGGCTTCTGCAGAGTGACCTTTGGTGCGTTCATACTTCACCTTGTCACTTGGATCTAGGGGTGGGGATTGGACATTGTTTCTACCTCCTAGGGAAGGAATTTTATCATCTCTGATGATGCTTATGCCTAAGTGCTCTGAATGTATCCACCAGAACTCTGTGGGGGAAACCAGCAAAAGACAAGTAGAAACCCGGGAAAATGGCTAACTGGGATGCTTATTAGCATATCAAAGTGGATGCTGGCCTCTAGGCTCACTCAGTACCTATAGCTCCTCTCTATTCTTCTCACCCTACCCCCTGTCCTAAACCTGTCCAGCCCAAAGGCCTCCCTCCCTTCCCCCAGCTTCTCTTTATATAACCCTGCTATTTCATCCATGTGCTCTCTTGGTCCTCTGGTCTTGGCTCTTGTCCCCTCTCTTGTTCCTCTCTCTTCTCTTCCTCTCTTGGTCTCTCCACCCCCTTCTCATGGCCTGGTCCAGTCTGCTGGCCATGTTCAATCTGCTACTTTCTCTCTGCTCTGGACCCTTCCAGATGCCTACGGCTGTACTCTCCATCATGTCTACAATAAAAAACCTTCTCCTCAACCATCCCCCCCCCCGTCTGTCTGTGTGTGTGTGCATGTGTAGAACTTGCCCTCTCTGCCTCATACTGTGCCTGATATATGAGTCTCTGCAGCTTCCCTGAGAGAAGAGACCCCCCCACAAACACGGTGCCTTGGAGGGTGTTTTCCTGGTCATTTCAAGGTGGGCACCTGAGTAGTGCTCTGAGAACCTGCTGCCTTCTTGATGGCCTCTCACTCAGTTAGAAATGTTTTCCTGCCCAAAGGTCTTTGTAGCTCGGGAGAGTACTTATCTAGCATGTGTAAGGCCCAAGGTGCAACCCCTTCACCATAACCCAGTACACACACACACACACACACACACACACACACACACACACACACACTGCATAAACCACAAGCCTATAACCACAGCACTTTGGAGGTGGAGGCAGAAAGAGTCAGAAGTTCAAGGCCATCCTCAGCTGCAAAGTGAGTTCAACAGCAGCTGGGTTACATGATACCTTGCCTCAAAAAAAAAAGTTTTTAATAAAAATAAAATGAAATAAAAGAAACATCAGTATAGCAAGCAATTTCCTCTGGGATAAACCTCCATCTTGGAGAGAAGTTCATTAAGACACAGGAAGATAAAAGGGATGTAAAACAGTAAGATTTCTAAGGGGAGAGGGGAAATAATCCTGCAGGGAAGCTCCTCAAGCTCAGAGGTTAACAACTCAAAAGTTTCAGGAAGTCCCTGAAACTGACCAGATTCCATAGGCCCCTCCCTTCTCAAGCATATATAAGCAGCAAAGACTGCTGAGCTACCTGGAAGAAGCAGAAGCCAGCGAAGCCACCTGGGAGAAGAAAGCAGCTGAGCTACAGAGAAGAGATTCTCCAACCCACCCAGCTGCCTGCAAGTTGTGCAGCAAGTGCCAGGGTCTCTGCGACTTGCACACCAGCAGAATGATGATGACCGATGACATCATCTGCGAGAAGGCAGTTCAGGTGACCGATGACATCATCTGCGAGAAGGCAGTTCAGGTCAATACAACTAAGTAACCAGTGTGGGTTCAGACTTCAGAAGTCTGACCCTGAGTTTATTTTAGGCACATGTAAGCACAGTACAACTTGGCAATAACTTAATCCCATGTGTACAAAGCATACATAAATCTCCTCGAGGATAAAGTAAGCTAAATAAAGATCGAACATGACTGCATTGAAACTCTTCGTAATGCACATTGACACCTTCCAAAAAATAGGTTCTATAGATTGACTGAGAAAATTAAGCTCATGGTAAAGATCTGGGGAGAGAGTCTAGTGTGGTCTCTGCCACACAGGGCAAAGGTCACCAGGCAATTGAACACAATTACTAGGTTATAGTCCCTCCTTTGAAGGAACAACCTGTGTGTTTGGGAACATTCCAGGTTCCCATAGTGCTAATCTGTGAGTACTAGAAGTGAGTGCCAGGTTTCCATCTTTCATGAGTTGTCACCTCTGCTGAGGTGAGGTTTTGGTGACACAGCTGTCTTTGAGTCATTTCTGTTCCAGTAAGTAACCTGTGCTAGCTAGATTTATGTCAACTGAACACAAACTATATTTATCTCAGGAGAGGAAATCTCAGTTGAGAAAATGCCTCCTCAACATCAGTCTGTAGGCAGGCCTGTAGAGCATTTTCTTAATTAGTGATTGATGGGAACGCCCCAACCCATTGTGAAATGGTGCCATCCCTAGGCTGTTGGCCCTGGGTTCTATAAGAAAGCCAACTGAGCAAGCCATAAGGAGCAAGCCAGTAAGCAGCACCCTTCCATGGCCTCTGCATCAGCTCCTGTCTCCTGGATCCTGCCCTGTTTGAGTTCCTGCCTTGCTTTAGTTCCCACCCTCACTGCTTTTGATGATGAACTATTTCATAAAACTGTGAGTGGAATAAACCCTTTCCTCCCCAAGTTGCATTGGTCATGGTGCTTCATCACAGAATTTGTAGCCAATTAAGACATAACCCATCACCCATATTCCTATAAGTAACTCCAATAAAACTCATTGGTTCATCAAATTGGACTTTGGTGCTATCCCTAACTTGATCTGCCATCAATTCCCCATCTGGAGTGAGTAGATGTTTGATCAAGAGTAGTTTCCTTCAAGAGACACCAGCACAATTGAAATGGTGAGGGCAAAGAAAAGACTGGGAACTGGGGTGTCAGGGCAGGGGCGTGGGGAAGGTGGGAAAAGAGCGGGAAAGGCAGATGCCTTTGCAGATAGTGGGGTTTAAAGAGGACAGCTGGAGGCAAAGGGAAGAGAGCTGTGAGGAAAGCAGGACCACAATCGTGTGCATGCGTGCGTGCGTGTGTGTGTGTGTGTGTGTGTGTGTGTGTGTGTGTGTGTGTGTGTGTACAAAGGGCTATGGCATTGAAGCAGCATGAAACACAGGGACGTCACTCCTCAGAGCTCTGAGGACCCATGTGGTTAGGACAAGCACTTGGAAAAGACATTTCTAACAACCACTGGCCCTTTACTTGGTCACACAGGATAACTGAAGGCCGTATGAGAGTCTGCCATCTTGCCCTTCATTTTGTGTCTTTCTCCTTCCCTTCAGGTCAGTGCTAATCGCTCAAGGAGTATCTTTCCACTTAACCTAAGCCACCCCAATCCCAGGCTGAAGGCACAAGGACGCCATTAACCTAAACCTGTCATCACTTTGGACTCCAGGAGCAGGTCATACCCCCACCCCCACCCCAGTGAGGGCAATTCCCCATGAGGAAGAGGCTGCACTCTGAAGCAGAAGTGATCATCTTGTAGGAACCAGATCTCTCCCTGCAGCCTTGTAGAACCCAAGCTGACCTCAACCAGACCGCAACTGCCTACCCTGCTTAATCATGCAGCCCTCTTGTTCTTGACCCAGTTCTGGCATTATTAAAACCTGGGGCTCATGTCTGGAAGATGAAGTGGGGTGACTGGACCCCTTTATCCATTCTTCCCACTGTGGCCACACGGTTAATTCTTCTCTCTCTGATTTTCAGTGTTGTCTACCTCTCTCTTCCGTTAGCATATGGAGTCATGGCTGAGCCTAGCCTGTGGTGGCTGCGGGAGTCCTTCCTGGCTTTTCCCTAAAATGCTGGTTGCATGGCTCCCCCGTTGATTCAAGTTAATGAATAGCACCATTTTCATGCCTTGGGACCAAATCATCCTACTCGGGCGGATTTACGTGGTTTTATTTTTTTAAGGCGAGGGAGAGAGCTTCTTTGGGAAAGGCCTGGATAGGAAGAGTGTTCAGGGGGCCACAGGAAGAATAGGGCGGTAGAGAAGAGTGAGAGCCAGCCGCCCTGGGGAGCAGCACACAGGATCCACAGCCTCTCTGGGCTCCCCTCAGTTTCTCAGCTCTGAAGGAGGCTCTCCTGTGAATATCCACCTCGGTGGGAGGTGAGTAGTTTCAAACACTGCAGGATGAAGCCTGGCCCAGGGAGACACGTGGTAAGGGCTCCTTGTTAATGTAACTGAGTTCAGAAACTAACCATCAACACTATGCTTCCTGACACCTGACTGGTCACCTGACACCTGACTGGTCACTTTTCTTGTTGTTCTGACAAAACCCTAGGGAGGGAGGGAGGGAGGGAGGGAGGGAGGGAGGGAGGGAGGGAGGGAGGGGAGAATAGGTTTATTCTGGCTCACAGCTCAAAGGTGCAACCTATCATGGTGGGGAAGGGGGCAACAAAGGGGCTCTCAGCTGTGACAAGAGCATGAGGTGGCTGGTGACATTTCATGCATAGGAAGCAGGGGTAGGGGTGCGGGGGAAGCCATCACTCAGCTTGCTTTCCTTTTATTCAGTCCCAACCCATGGAATGGTGTCACACAAGTTCAGGATGGGTCCTTTCCACCTCAGTTATGGCTCCCTGGAAACCCCCTCAGCCATGCTCAGGGGTGTGTCTCCTAGGTGATTCTAAGTCCGGTCAAGTTGACAACACAAATTAACATCACTTGGAGCAGCTGACTTGGAGCAGCACAGCAACCTCCTCTACAAGCTCCCATCCCTCCTTCATGCTGGATTTCTTTCAGCTAAGGTGCAGCTGTAAAGCTGCATCCACATCTTTGGGAAAACTGGCTAAGCCACTGAGGCCCTGCTCCTGGGGCACACTGTTTCTCGGAAGTTTACCTATCTCAACTTCCTCAATCTCTCAATTCTCCTTTCTGCTCATCCCTGATGGTCTTCAACACCCTTTGCTGCTGGGGCCGCCTAGGTGATACTTGAGCACTGGAGTTGCCAGAAAAAGGCCACACCTGCGCTGCAGATTTCACCAGGCTGAGTGATCTAACTGATTGGAGCTGCTGTGCCTATGGAGAGTTGGGTGTTACAGACCCAGTGCCAAAGCTATCTCGGGCTGCTAAGTCCCCTTGATAGCCATTCATCAGCTACCTTTCTGTCTGATCCAAAACCTTTCAACTAGCAGGTAAAACCTCTGGCCTGGCAGACCATTGATTTCCATCCACCCGGAGCTAAGAATGTCTTCAGAGAGCACCCGGGGGCTATCCTAGAATTCTCCCTGCTTTGCTGTCACCCACCTGCTATTCCCATCCAGGATTTTTAAAAAATACCTCAATTAATAACTTGGGTCTATATCAGCTGATATACCCACTTCTAGATTGGAATATATTATCTGAAGCAACCTGGGTCCATGTTCCCAGGCCAACGGTCACTCATATTTGGTTCAGAATCAATGATCTGCTTTCCCTCCAAGGATAGAGCTGTGTCAGACACTGCTTTCCAGGGCCCACCCGTCCCACATTTTCCTTGTTTCTTAAGTCAACAGAGACTGGAAACGTATCCACGGACAAAGTTCATTTTCAGCTGAGTTTACAAGCATAGGTCCCCCAAAATGGCCTGCTCAGGACCACAACCCTTCCTAGGCAGTCAGCAGGGAGAGGGGCTTCCACAGGTGCTGTGGAGCTCATCTTTGGTGGTGAAGGCCTCCTTCACAGCAGCTGTATGTGTAAGGCACGGGTGACATAGTTCCCGTTCTATGCACAAGGTTAAACTACTAGAGCGTACCACAGTTTCCCATCACCACAGTTTTAGAGCATGTCCACCATTATCCCATAAAGCTGGTTTTGTTTAGTCTCCAGATACAGAAATACACATCTATCTGCATATATACATACACAAATATACATATAAAAACATGTACATATGTATACATATAGAATACACAGAGTACTATGCTCCCCGTGAGGTAATAAAGAAGAAACAGGTGCAGACAGAAGGGTAGAGGCTGTAGAGAGGAAAAAGAAGAATAGTTCTCCTTCTCCTACCCTTAGCAACCTCCATGGTACCTGCTTCAGCTCCTGGGGGGCATCAGGGAGACCATGAGGACAGTGCTTTAGGTACTAAGGGGTAGAGTCATTTCAGCTCCAGGTGAGGGATCCATTGTGACCACCCTTCTCCAAGCCAGCTGGACTCTCCATCCTCACTAGCTCCTGCTTGCCACCGCTGAGCTGGGAGAATTCCCCTTACAGAGGACAGATGACTATTTGTGACACTTTTTATGAGACCAACCTCTGTTTTCAAAGTCTGAATGCTGAATTTCTGCAACTACTGCCTCCTCACTTAGTGGGGGTGATAACACCACCTGGCTGGTACTTTTTAAAGACGTGTACGGCAAAGGAAGGACTCCTTGTTGGGCACATTCCAGTCACTCGTTTGATTGTCTCAGTGACTTTGGCTTCTACAAGCCCACAATCAGGTTTCCTCTCTGACAAGTGGGAGGGTGGAGACCTGGAGTTGTTAAACAGCTGGTGAGCTCTAAGCAGGAGTCCAGCATCTGTCCTTTCATGGAGTCCAGGTCCAACCCTGGCCATAGGCAACAGAGCATCGGCAGCCACTTTCTTCCCCTCTAAGGCAGTGTTTCTCAACCTTCCTAACGCTGTGACCCTTTAATATAGTTCTTCATGGTGTGGTGGCCCCCAACCATACAATTATCTTTGTTGCTACTTCATAGCTGTAGTTTTGCTGCTGTTATGAATTGTAATCTTGATATGCAGGCTATCTACTATGTGACCCCTGTGAAAGATTCGTTCAACCCAAAGGGGTCGCAACCCACAGGTTGAGACCCACCGCTCTAAGATAACTAATATTTGCCGTTTCCCACGCCCTCCCTTCTAAACTGGCAACACCGACCAAGTTGGCAGATTATGAAGATGCCCTGCTGTAGGAAGCTATGCTGTCCGCCAGGGGGCAGGGCCGTCTCACTGAATTCTCAACAACTGGCCGGCTCCATGCCGCACAATGCTGGCGGCAGAGGATGGCCCCCTGATGGTGGAGGCTTCTCTTGATGATTGACATCAGAATGGAAGGCAGCCTTCACCTTGGGGGAAGCCCAGGAAGGGTATGGGAGCAAAGACAGTTCATCACTTTGGGAAAGACAGGGGCTGAGTTCCTGCAGGGTCCCTCGCTGCTTTGCTGGGTGTCCTGAGACAGGCAGTGGGG
Source organism: Peromyscus maniculatus bairdii (assembly GCF_049852395.1). Classification (NCBI taxonomy): domain Eukaryota; kingdom Metazoa; phylum Chordata; class Mammalia; order Rodentia; family Cricetidae; genus Peromyscus; species Peromyscus maniculatus. The sequence goes on from NC_134861.1 coordinate 11,734,855, forward strand.
AGGGGGGAAGGCAGGGTGTAGGAAGGACACTGTCAAACAACACATTCTTTGTGTTTTTCCTTTTCCTGATGGCCAAGGCACAACCCTAAGCTTCATGATCTGTGAATGGAGATTGGGCCACCGCCAAGCCAGTCCGAGAAGCGAGCTACTCAGTGAACTTGACCACCCACCACTCTTCATGCCCTAGTAGCTGGGGTCACCTCCCTGTCCTCAAACCGTTAAACATAGGCAGGGCCACTTGCCCCTGCCTGCAAAAAGTTAATCAACAGCCAGTTCCTACTGCAGGAGGTAAGAGATTTATCAACCCCGAGCACGTAGGTAACTCTTGTTGACTTATAATTTGAAGTCATAGCCTCGCTCAGATGGAGGAAAAACATATGTGTTTGTGCCCAGGTTAGAGATTCCCAGAACTCCTCTCAGCAGCTGGCAGCCTGGACACAAACTAACCAACACCATAGCACATGCCCTGCACTTAGCAAACGGCAGCAGTCTCTTTTCGGGTGTCTGCTCTGAAGACCTAACTTACTCCGTGTAGCATCAGAATCTAGGAGACCTGGCATGGTCCGTGAACCTGGAGTTTCCGGTACTCTGGTATCTACCCCGCACAGACACATTCACGAAACAAGGGTCTAGATGCTCTTGGTCAACGTGGCGAAGCATTGAGGGACACTCCCTTCCCATCTTTGCCCTCCGTAACAGGCTGGGAAAAGAGCTTTCATTACACTGATGAGCCGGCCAGTCACTGCGTGAAGAGGGACACATGCTGACCGTTCAGTACAGCTGATGGATAAAAGATTGGGTGTCACTTGCCCAAGTGCCCCCGGAATTTGGCTCTGAACTCCTTACGTGTCAGTCTAGGGGACTTGCTCAGTAAGAAGTAGACAGCGAAAAGCTTACTCGCCTTTAAGGATTAAAAAAAAAAAAAAGCCACACTAAAACAAAACTTAAGCTTGGAAATTAGAGAGACGCAGAGAAAAGTGCACAAATTAGAGGGAGCAGCTCAGCTAACTGTCATAGTGCAGCAACAGTTCTCAACTGGTGGGTCACGACCCCTCTGGGGGCCAAATGACCCTCTTTCACAGGGACCACATATCAGATATTTACATCGTGATTCATAACAGTAGCAACACTACAGTTATGAAGTAACAAAAAAAAATAATGTTATGGCTGGGGGACACCCCAACATGAGGAACTGTATTAAAGGGTCACAGCATTAGGAAGGTTGAGAACCACTGCCACAGTGTGAACAACATTCCCAAGCCAATGAAGACTACCAACGCCCCCCACCCCCACACACACACACCCCGATTCCTTCTGCCTCCTCTCCTGACCAGCACCCTCTGCCCCCCTGCCTTCTACTCAGGTTACTCTTCGATTTATAGAAATTAAATCACCTGCCTTTTCAGCCCACGCTAAGTTGTATGAGACTTATCCAGCTGCCTTAGCAACTCTTTGTGAAGTGGCCATGGATGTTTCTAAGCCTCTTGAAATGGGTGTCTGAAGTGTTTACAAGTATGAGGTCCACCTCGGGCCCCATCCAGCACAAAGCACAGTGATTCCAGTATCTGGGGTGGCTTGTGCATGAATTGGGGCGGGGGCGGCTAGTGGGCCTCGCTGCTGCGCAGCCCAGCCTGGGTCACATCCTGTCAGTGCCATGAGACCTTCCACGTCTAGAACAAGCTTTGGAGTCATAAATTTCACGGTCACGGCTGCTTTAGCCCCAGCCTGTGGACATTAGGTTTACTTTCTTCAGAATTCATTCAGTTCTCCGGAAAACATTTCTGTCCCCCTCTCCCCCGGGGCTACTTAGAAGAATGTTCTCTAGCTTCCATTATGTGTGCAGATTTTCACCCCGTGGCACTTTATTAATTTTAAGGGTAATTCGTTATGATCCGAGAGCAGACTCTGTGTGGTGCACACTCTTTTAGACTTGTTGAATTTTGTCTGTCTGACAGCAGGTCTACTTCGATGAACGCTCCATGAGGACTTGGGAAGAGGTCCAACCTTGCTTACTATTTGCGTGGGCGTCCTACATGTCGGTTACACGGAAGCGGCTGGGAGCTGGTGTTGCTAAGTTCTTCTCCATCCTTTCTGACTGTCACTCCAATTGTCCCTCGCTGTCTCTGGGCAAATACATTATGGACTGGATGGCTAACAAAAATAAACATCCCCAACATAATGACCCCTAACGGTTTCTGTAAGTGTTCATATAATTTACCCTCTTTACACCTTTCTATTTTCATCCATCTCCTGAGACCGAATTTGAAGGCTCTTGTGAACAGCAGATGACTGGACTATTCCTTACCCCACTCAGCCAACTGGTCTTTTGACTGCTGTAGTTTGGTCATTTGCTTGTAAGGAAGTGAGACTATGTTAGGGCAAATGTGTTATTCTATTTATCTCAGCTTGCTACCTCTAATTTTTGGGTTTTCTACTTTTGTCTTCCTGTCTTCCCATTTTTAAGACATTCCATCTGGGTATGTTTAGTGTTATGAGTTTATCTCTTTCCCCCTACTTTTGTAATGGTTGTTCTGATTATTCCAGCAAAATGAGTGATTTTATTGTTGTCTAGGGGTATTCAAGTTTTATACTACATAATAGAACTACAGAGATTGCTTAGTGGTTAAGAGCACTGGCTGCTCTTCTAGGGGACCTGGGTTTGATTTTTAGCACCCACACAGTGGCTCACAACCATCTGTAACTTTAGTCTCAGGGCATCCAACACCCTTTTCTGGTCTCCACAGATATCATGCATCCCCACAGGGGGCAGAAATATATAGAAATGAAACACCCACCCACATTTAAAAATTACTACACGGTTTGACTTGTGCACTCTCAATATCATCTATGTGTCTTACCACCTCCACTTCAAAATGTTTTCTTCTGAGCGTCAGACGATATTGAAATTTTTCTTTCCGTAATCAAATATTAATTATAAAACCTGTAAGGAAATGGTGGCCATGCTTCATTTACACCCACAGCAGGTTAGCCTTCTTTCCTGAGGCACCCATTTTCTCTCTTTCCCAGTTCCTTTCTGTGTGAAGACCATGGGCTGCCAGTCTTCAACTGTTAATGCGCTGGTTAGCTTTGTCCACTTGATACAAACCTGGGAATATCGAACCTCAACTGAAAAGATGCTTCCGTCAGACAGGCCTGTGGGCGTGTTTGTGGGCGTGATTTTTATTAATTAATGACTGATGTGGGAAAGAGGACCCAGCCCACTGTGGGCAGTGCCACACCTTAACAGGTGGGCCTAGTTTGAATTAAAAAATCAGGCTGAGCAAGCCAGTAAGCATGGCCTCTGCTTCAGTTCCTGGCAGAGAGCCTGCCTGGCTTCCCTGCGTGATGCACTGTGACCCGTAAACTGATATAAGCCCTTTCCTCTGCAGGTTCTCTTTGGCTATGGTGGTTACCACAGCAACAGGAAGCAAACTAGAACAGCAGGCTTGCTACAGAGTCGGAATTGTCATCTTCTTCCCGAAAACATCTGTATCTTCCTCCATTCTAGGAGGATAGTTTCACTCAATATAGAAGTCACAATTGGCCCCGGGCAGTGGTGGCACACACCTTTAATCCCAGCACTCAAGAGGCAGAGGCAGGTGGATCTCTGTGAGTTTGAGCCCAGCCTGATCTACAGATCGAGTTCCAGGACAGCCAAGACTACACAGAGAAGTCCTATCTCAGAAAACAAAACAAAACAAAACTCATAATTGAAGCCTAGGGTATCAGTTCACACCTGTTCATTCCAAATATAGTGAGTTTGAGGCCAGCTTGGGCAAAATGAGACCCTTTCCTTTAAAAAAAAAATTAAAAATCCAGTCCATTTTGTGTTCCTTGGGTCTTCAAAAAGTTTCCTCTTTGTCCTGTCTCTCACAGCTTGATACAACCTCACTGCCATTCCAGCTTATGTGTGCCCACACAAGATCCAGCATTTCCCAATGGCCCCCTACAGGATTTTCCCCTCTTTATCTTTAGTTTTCAGAAGTTTATATTTCTTGTCGAGGATTTTAAAAGTAAAGTTTATGTGCACATTCAAGGTGTATGCATGAACAAGACAGTGACCAGTAGACAGGAGCAAGTTAATATATTCACCATCTCGGTGTGTGAGGATCAGCCACAAGCCACTCATTCGGTTAAAAAAAAAAAAAAAGCGAACACGGAGCACTATTATGACCCGCTGTCCACATGCTGCACCCAGGTCTCCATCCATCTGCTGTTTGGAGTTTTCAGAACCGTAACTACCATGTCCTCCTCCTCTACAATGAATGGTATCAGTCTCTATATATTCGGTCCATTCCCTACTCTTCTGTGTTTCTTCATCTTTTAGATTCTACAAAGAAATGAAATCAAGAAATGTTATTTTGTGTGTCTAGCTTGTTTCCCCGAGCCTGCATTGTAGAATTTGGTTGATATTATTTAGTTGGCCTCATGTATTTATAAATCCATGTTTTGCCTCCGGGTTTGGGGAAATTTGGAGCTACCATTTCTTCAAATGCTGTTCGGTACCTCTCTCTGCCTCCTCTCCTTCTGGTGCTCCAGTGACCTGTGTGTTGAAGCTTTTGTTAGTGTCTGCAGATCCCCCATGCCTTCTGTCCTGTCACATCCACTTGGCTGTCAAACATAGTGTGTGTGTGTGTGTGTGTGTGTGTGTGTGTGTGTGTGTGTGTGTGTGTAGGTTGGAGAAACAGGGTCATACTGGCCTGGAGCTCACCAGGTAGTCCAGACTGGCCAGCTAGCACTGTCCTGTAATCTCCTGTCTTTCTGTCCAGTGCTAGCATTACAAATGGTAAGTGTCTCACTGACTGAGCCATTATCCCAGCCTCCTAGGGAGGTTTGGATTTAAATTTCCATCAGCATACCCCTAACTTTGTAGCTTCTGTTTCTTGTAGGTCTTTCCTAAGTTTTCCTCTCAAGAGCATTTGTATTTGTTTGTTGGAGCATTTTTATGATGGCTACTTTGAAATCTAGCCGCTGGTGCATCTTGATGTTGGCATAATCTTTCTCAGCCGTGGCGAGCATTTCCTGATAGGACAGGTAATTTTCCATTGTAGTTCAGACATTTGGCCTGTTACCCATGAGTCTAGCAGACTGAGTCTCCAGAGTCTTCTACTTCAGCAGACAGTACCCTTGTTATGCTGAGTGAGCAGGTGAGGGCCTGCTCTGTGGGCTGTGGTTCCCGCTAACAGTTCAACCAGCCCAGCTTCCCAGTGCCTCTGATTTGTTGTTTCTCTAGAATCCTTGCCCGCCCCCCCCCCGCCCCCCCCGTTGGCTGGGGGACAGGGGAATCTGGAGGTGGGAGAGGGGCACCTCAGGCCCATGCAGGGAGTGGCTTTGAGTGGCATTTGCTGTGGTGATTTCCCCTGCCTGGGGGAAGAGAGTGCTTCCCTAGTGAGGTGGGTACTCTCAATGTGGGGCGCTCTCTCTGAATCTCCCAGGCATCTGGGAACCTCTAGGGTGGGGTCTCACATCTTGGTCATCTGGTGGGTGTCACTTTATTGAGCCCCCACCCTGTCAAGAACTGCCTCTGATTTTCGGAGCAGGCTCTGATTTTTGGTAACTTCAATGTTATTTGTGGCTCATCCATTTTTGTTAGCTAGCTCAAACACACCCGTTAGCCAATGTGTCCAGATAGGGCCAATTTCTGTGGCATAAAACATCCTGCCTGGTAATTTCCCGGGCCCCACATTCACTCAGGCAACTCCAGTTCATCTTCTGAGACCTGCCCAGAAAGCCTCCATTCTAACTCATGAGATTTTTCCCAAGGCGATCAGAATTCTCTTGCGGTCAAACCTCTAGGATGAGACACAGGCAGGCTTTGCGTCTTCAGCATGGGGGTCCTGAGTGTCTACTGCACACTAGACTGAGGATCCAGTGGGTAGGTAGAGGCATCCAGCCCAAGAGGTGCTGAGATATGAACTGCAACTCCTTCCTGTCTACCAAGCCCTTACCTCAGTTATTGGATCCTCTGAGGTCAAGGACTTAGAAACAAAGCATGTTTATCCCACAAGCCCAGCCACTGTGATGAACACCTAGGGTGCCTAGATGTCACATTCAGTAAATGATCTTTGCATCTGTGCTGCTCATATTCACACCCTGATTAAGAGAGTCAGCGAATGGCTGCTGGGATCCCCAGCTGCTTCCTGTTGAGACTGAACCTGCTCCTGTCTGCGCTCATTTCTGAAACAAACATCTGGTCATGTCATGCCCACCTCCCTGCAGTCTGTGTGGGAAGTATGAGATGAATGTCATTAGAAGCCCTGGAGGCCAAGGACACAGAAGCATGGACCAGAAAGAAGCTGCTAGCTGTGTTTGTGATCTACTCATGATCAGCCAGGGCCTGAAGCAGCCTTTCTTTTTAGGTTTAGTTCTAGCAGGTTAGTGGTGGACCTTGGCCCTGACTCAGAAGGATGGGGTCAGCCCAAGGGAGCAGAAAGCCAGCAGATCCACAGCCCAAGGAAGGTTCAGGAAAGCTAAGGGCTCTGCAGGGCTGGGTTTGGATTGCAGACAGACACAGCTTCAAGTCCTTTCATGGGGCCTGCATGTGGCTAGGCTGGAAATGCAGTGCACCGCCGACAGCCCAGCACCATCCTCCTCCTCCACACACTATTAGTCTTTTGAAGATGTGTTATTACTGTTCTGTGTGAACATGTGTGAGGAGGTCAGTGGGCAGCTTCAGGAGCTGGTTCTCCTTTGCACTTTAGGTCTCAGGAACTGAACTCGGGTTTGTGCAGCAAGGCTTTTACCTGAGCTACCCCACCAGCCCACGGCTGTCACCCATTTTGTAGCTCAGGCTAGCCTGGAGTTCATTATACAGCTCACACCTGCCTCAACAAACTCCTGTATTAACCTCCTGGGTCCCAAAATTACAGGTGTGTTTCACACTTCACTGTTAATTTTTGTGACAAGATCTTGCTGGGCACCACTGAGTGTCCTCGACATGTAGCCATCTTTCTTCCCATCTCCCAAGTGCCAGCATTGCAAGCGTGTGCCACCATACCCTAGCAACATAAATATAATTTCCCCAAAGCCTTTGGACAACCACCCTAAACTATGTCCTCAGAAGCAAAACATGTAAGGTAGGCAGTTGAACACAGGGGCCCACAAAACAGACACCAGAAGAGGAAAAAACAAAAACCCAAATACAAACACCGGCAAGCAGATACAGAAGTGCATGCATGTACGTGCACACGCAGTCGTACGCATGCGTACACACATACACAATGCACGCACAGATTCAACATACAACTTGGGGCACAGAAGTGACCATGTAGGAAGGCAAATGACTCAGTGAGGAAAAGCGCTTGTTACACGAGCTTGAGGACTTGATTTCAAATCCCTAGGACCCATAAGAAGCTAGTGCGGTTGCATGCATCCACGATCCCGCTGCTCCCATGGCCAGAGGCAAGGTGGAGGAAGAAGAATCCCGGAAGTCTGTGGAACAACCAGCCTGGGGTGTGTGGCAAAAAAAAGAAGAGACTGTTCTAAACAGGGTGGGAGTGGAGGACCAACAACCAAGGTTGTCTTCTCATCTTTACACACTGCACATGGGAGGCACGTATGCACCCACACTCACCAACACACACAGGTGTACACACATGCACACAAAAGACGTACAAAAACAAAACAAAACACCTGCTTCATTAGACTTACCAAGGTCATAATTTTTATTATACTCTGAATAAGGCTGATATTTAAAGAGCAGAGAAAACGCCTATACAAAAGGTTTATAGAACACTCATTTACATACTGGATATATATTCTTTACATTATAGAATAGTGAAAACTGCGCTAACAGATAAGACAGATAAGGCAACATTACGATGTCTTTGACACTGAGGATAAATGCAGTGTGGCTTCTAACATGGGTACAGCCCAACACTGGAGACTATAAGACCATTAATGAGAAGGTTAATGGGACCCTGGCTATCTATCGGAAGTGGGGGGGCATTACTGAATTTACTCCCAGAATAGTGAGCTAACTTGTGCCCAACTGATGCCCTTGTGAGAAAAGCCTGGACAATGCCCCTTGCCAGTGTTTCTGGGCACGCAGTACAGTCTCGGATGCTGTGCCTCATCTTGTTCTGTTCTATAGACACATTACACACAGAAGACAGAACCTCGTCCTACCAGCTCCTAGAAGATGGAGAGCTGTCTTCCTGTGGTTCCTCAGAGCAAATTCCTTAATACCCTTGACCACTTTTACCTTGAGTAAAGGTCATACCTGGTCAGTCAGTTTCTAGAGCACATTCAGGTGGCTTCTTGGATGCATTCCATGCTGACCACTGTGGGAGGCCCTGAAGTCTCCAATTAATTAGAAGGCTTGCTTCAGCTCTGCCCTGCTGATTTCTAGTTAGGCCCTCTCCCCCTCCAGCAGAAGGGCCCTGGCTTATAGTCTTTGGGTCACATTTGCATATAAACCATCATAGGATGCGGCACTTCTTGGCCAGAGCACACACTTCAGCCCCGCTCCCACCCCCACCCGATCTGGATTTTAGCTGCATATGGATAACTGAAACACTAGAAGCCTCTGTGGAAGACATGGGGCCTCTGGGGAGTGCTGGCACATTCCCTCTAACAGGCACATCAGAGTGTGTCCACGAAGGAGGTCCTTAAAGACCAAGGCAAACATTTGGCACAGAAATGAGGCACTTGCTTTTGGTGCATCAATAGGAGCTAAAAAGTGGAATGGTCCACCTGTATACACACACAGACAGACACACACAGGAGCTACAAGTGGAATGGCCCACCTTTACACACACACACACACACACACACACACACACACACACACACACACACACCGACAGAGTTGATTTCAATTCTACATGCAGTTACATTTCTCTGCCCCTTTTGAAACAGAGAACCCATCATGTAGATTTCCAAACCCCAGCCTGACAACGATAGCCTATCCCAGCTAAGAGATGTCTAAGCTGGCATTGGGTTTTAGGAATCAGAGAGTGGGGATTTCAGGCTGGGATGGGGGTGATCAGAGCCTTCTTGGGGTATAAAGTTCTGAGAGGAGACCCTGGCTTTGTCTCCTCATAGCCCTGCTGCACCTCCACTCTGGGAAGTGCTGGGCTCACTGGCTTCTTCAGAATCTCTGACCACAGACAAAAGCAGGCAGGAAACCTGCAACACCAGGGTGCCGATCTTAGCATGAACCATCACATCTGACTCAGTGGCTAAGAGGACTCAGCAAACCAACCCTAGCCTGTGAGAACTAGAATTCTCCATCTTTCTCTTCATCCCCTTTCTCTCCCTCCTGACATCCGCCTAGGTCCCCACGGAAGGCTGCAGGTGCCACAAGGAGAATCATGGTAACAGCCTAGAAATGCCAGATGCACTTTAGGTCATGTAGGCCTGGAGAAGGCCCTGTCAGTCTTGCAGAGGAGGCTGAGACTGATCCCAGTGTCTTAGTCTCTCATTTCTCCTGGACATTACCCACCAGGAGAGAAATCATCCACATCTGGGCAAGACACACCACTGTGCCAAGTAGAAGGTGGGCTGCTGGAGGCAAAACTGTTTGGCAGTACTGCAGATGAAGGACTCTGTAGTGTCACCCTGAAACCACTGTTCACCTTTTCCTCGAGGGGACAGTTGTCTCCGGTGTGTCTACAAGTGGACAAGCCTTCCAGCAATCACGGCTTAGTCGGCTGCAGCATTTGATATGGGTACAGTATGGCAATGGCAAGCGGTTATAAATAATTTGGCATAAGTAAAATATAAATTATATAAAATGGCGGTTTTTTTTGATTCCGTCTTCTCACTTTCCTCTCAAGGTCCTCTAGGCTCTCCATAGCCCAGCTGGCCACCTGAGAGCAGCCTCATGGAGTCCTTACCACCGGCAGTGGGGTCTCTGACATTGCGTGTTCCTCCCGACACCAGAGGCTTCCACTGCCCTCACTGCACATCCCTTCCACGGTCCCCTAACGTAGATTCCCACCATGTTCCAACCTGCACGAACCTTCACTAACCATGCATCCCCTCCTCAGTTGCATCACCGTCTGCTGTAGAATGACAAGATGAGGGAGTCGCTGGACAGAGCACGTCTGCTGACAAGTGGGGCACCATGGTTACTCAGCCCCTGCCAAGCAGACTGGGTGCCCCTCATCCACGCAGATGCTAGTGAGCCAGGGACTCGGGGCTGCCTTGTCTTCTATACTTTCTTCTTGTATAGCCCTTGTCCATGGGACCCTGGGGAGGCATTCCCTCGCCCAAGATCCTTCTACTCAAAATGGGCTTGACTATATAAGTGTGTTGGATGAGAAGTTACTCTCAGGAAAGGCCAATCTGTGGTGACATTGTTTGTTCCTGGTTTGAAGAGCTGCCATATTCTCCTCTCTCGGGTCTGGAATGTGAGGATTGTCAGTCTGGTACAAATGGGGGCCCCCGCCTCACCCCACTGCCATTTCGAGGGCCCTAGGAGGCACCTGGTGGGTTTGGCTAGGAGGGGCTTAAATCTTCTTAGGGGAGCCAATCATGACCTTTGACACAAAGTTGACAATGGCGCTGGCAGGCTGCTCGGGGTCGTGCTCTGCAAACAGGTGGCATACGTTGTCTGTAGCACTGCCCTGCTTCCTGGCCACGAATCCAAAGACTCTGCAAGAGACAAGTCTAGGTCTGAGTAGCCAGCACAGTGTGCAGCAACACACATGCATCATCACACATATATGCACCACACAGGCATGCAGAATCAAACTTTCACACAGCAGCAACATGGGAGCAATCGCAACTGCGCCTACAGAAGGTTATGATGTGCCAAGCACTAGCTTGGAGACCTGGTCACCACCCTGCCCTCTGGTCCTTGGAAACTGCAGGGAGAAGGAGCACTGAGCCCGGAGGAATGCCACCCTATCCTGAATCAAAGCCGAGGCTCTGCTTGCTCCTTAGCACCTCATCTAGAGATAGGGCTAGGGATCTTCTGGACACCTTCTACAGAGTCCTGAGCTCCAGCTGGCCATGCAAAATCAGGGTCTCCACTAGAAAGTCAAGGCCTTAGGGATTCCAGGAGGAATGCCAGAAGCACCCAGGCCTGCTCAGACAGACACCCAACCCAGAAGGCTAATATGCCAAGGACTCCTCTCAGGCCGGTGAGACCATGCTCACTTCAGGAAGTTGTGGCTGTCTGCTACTACTGATCAGTTCTCCAGAGCAGGAAACACTCAGCAACGGGCCTGCAGGGAAGGGGGCATGTGATGAACACAGGAGATAGGCAGTGCAGACCATGCAGGGGAAGCCAATCTGGGGGGCACGGTGAAGCCTCTGCAGTGGGGTGAGGATTAGGCTCCCCTGACTGCCTTGATAGCAATGCCGAGCAGGGAATGAGAACTCGCCGGCCAAAGGTACCAAACACAATCCCTGAGTTTGGAAAATGTTGGGCACGGGCTTCAGTCCTGCTCACACACATAGGTCTGGGGGCCTCAGCAGTACTGTCACCTTTTAAATGGCTGGGTTAAGAAATGCGTCTGGGTGTGTATGAAAAAGGACACTACAGATACAGTACAGACAGTGCACGTCCATCCCACCACAGAGGACAAGCCAACACTGTCCAGGCCTGTACTCTAACACTGGAACACTTATCCTGATTCTCTGCTTTCGGTTTAACCCTTTGACAATGACTACTTTGTTTTGCTGGGTCTTCTAAATAAGCCCTTCTTGGCCAATCTAGAATGGAGTTCAGCTCTGCCTTGTGATTCTCCTCAAAAAGAGAAGAAATGCCAGCCACTTACTTGGAGGAAGGGCCATCTTTGATCCACCTTGAGAAATGAAGAGAAAAAGGATTTATGTTAACGTTTTAAAATTAACGTATGCAAGTGTACTTTTCGGGTATAAAAACGGAAAATTCTGCCGGGCGTTGGTGGCGCACGCCTTTAATCCCAGCACTCGGGAGGCAGAGCCAGGCGGATCTCTGTGAGTTCGAGGCCAGCCTGGGCTACCAAGTGAGCTCCAGGAAAGGCACAAAGCTACACAGAGAAACCCTGTCTCGAAAAACCAAAAAAAAAAAAAAAAAAAAAAAAAAAAAAAAAAAAAAAAAAAAAACGGAAAATTCTTACTTCCTGTCTTGTGGGTCCAAGGCACAGAAAATCACACTGCTCACAGGGTAATGCCTCCGGAAGAAGAGCCTGTTGGGGAGGTGGAGAGAAAAGGTAGCTCCAGTCACTGGGGTTTAGGGGGATAGGAGATGGGCTGGGGAGATTCCTCATTTCCCCAGTGGGATGATTTGTGAAGTAGAAACTGTTTGGTGGCTTTACTTGTTATATGGGAAGAAGAACAGAGTTTGTGTTTGTGAACAGTCAACAACCTTAAATTGGGAGGAAGGGTTCTGGCAAGTACCAACAGAAGCGCCATAAAGAGTGGCAGTGGTGCTGGGCAGTGGTGGCGTACGCCTTAATCCCAGCACTCGGGAGGCAGAGGCAGGCGGATCTCTGTGAGTTCGAGGCCAGCCTGGGCTACCAAGTGAATTCCAGGAAAGGCGCAAAGCTACACAGAGAAACCCAGTCTCGAAACCCCCCCCCCCAAAAAAAAAAGAGTGGCAGTGGCAGCCACAGCGAAGGTAGGCATGGATCTAGGAACTCTGAGGAACTGGAGGGGCAAGTGGTAAGACACAGGTGGCGGCTCAGGACCACACAACTCCTCGGCTCTCCCAAGGCTGAGCCCATGTCAACAGCACCTTGCATGATATGTGCCCACTGCACTTGTATTGGAGTTCCTCAGTTCTGCGGTAGGTATTGTGGCATATAGGTTTGAATGAAGGAAAAACAAAACAAAACAAAACACCAGAGAGTGAAGGAGTTTGCTCAGGGTCATCTGCTGCAAGTGTGGGGGAAGCCCTGATCGGCAAAGCCACACTCTGCACTGTGGTCCTGCTCTCAGCCCAACTGCTTCATCCTAAAGTGGAGGGTGGAAGATTCTGTCTTCAAACTATTGGATACCTTGGGAAGATGAAGACAGAGTCTCACTTAAAGAACTGGCCCCAGGGGAGGCACTGCGGGTAGGCACGGCAGGGAGGCTGCTGGTGCACAGAGGGCTCAGGATGGATGGTCTGGGCTATGTCCCACATGTTCATCATGAGGGCTCCTGATTCCACACTGTGCTACTTTGACTAACACCAGCTGCCCACCACTCATGGAAGTGATGATACCAAAACAGATGCCAGTAGATTCTGGTGCATCTCAGTGGTTTTACAGTAATGACTTAAAAGATTCTGCATCTTAAAAAAATAAATACTTAAAGGAAAATGGCCTTGAAGGTAGAGAGCTGGCTCACGGGTAGCGTTTGCAGTGCAAGCCTGAGGACCTGAGTTCAAATCCACAGTACCCATGTAAAACCAGGGTATGCGGATGTGAGTTTCTAACTCTAGCACTGGAGGGACTGAGAGAATGGCATGGCATTGAGCAGATGTCCCTGGCGCTCACTCACCAGCCAGTCTAGCCAAAACAGTGAGTCCTAGGTTTACTCAGGAATCCTGTCTCAAAGAAAAGAATGGAAAATGACTGAGAAAGACACCCGCTGCTGACCTCAGACCTCCACACCCCTCCCACCCCACACTTACTTTCTCTGGTTGTCAGTCAGGGTGATGCCCTGGGCTGACACCTTGAAGTGTACCACTGTGGACACTGGAGGCGGCTCTTGAACCAGGGTCATACTCAGGGCTTTCTGGACTGCCTGGTGACCCGTGAGGGACTCCATTTCCACAGAGTTCAAGTACCACACGTTGCAGGCTGCAAGACAATGGGGAGGGGGTGAGAAGTGCATTAGCCAGGACTGTTGGGGACACACATGCTCTGGCACATGGAGAGAGAGCAACCAGAAGAGGAAAAGACCAGGAACAATTTGAATGCGTGACCCAGGCCAGGAGCATTGGCAAGCGCGTGTTCCCTGCTTTCCAGTACCAAGCACACATTGGCTCCAGTGCCAAGAAGAGGATATAACAAGCTACTAAGGAGTGGCCTGTTGGTGAGAGAAGTGCTGTGTTCATCCAGGATCTTCCCTAGCCTCAGAGAGAGTAAACATATATTAATACAAATACCCCAAATGTGATAAATACAGACACTGGAATTCCTGAGAAACATCCATGAGGTGATTACTACCTTGCCTAACGTGCTGGAAGGGCATGCAGAAGAGCCATGGAGAAATGGCTTGCACCCAGTAGCTTAGTGCCTAGACCTGACCTCCCATGTGTCCCAACTCCCTACACTGCCAGATGAGGGTGTTCTCTGCAGTCAGCTCCTCTCAGGGGGTGAGGAAAAGTGACCGAGTGTAGGTACAGCCCTGAGTACCCCACTGTCCCTTTTAGCCCCCACTCCTGCATTATAAGCAGAGGCTAACACAGATTTGAGAGTGTAGAAGCTGGTTTGTTAGCACAGGCCATGCTTTAGGCTCTGCCTGAAGCTCAAGAAGGAAACCAGAGCCTCCAGTGCAGAGACGGAGAAGGGCCCTTCCCTGAAAATGATCCTGTTTGTCCCCCCTGAGACTCCTGCTGCAATCTGTTCATCACTGTAGAGGCCCTCAGGGGTGATGAGGACACTAAGAGGCCTTCACCAGACCTGAGTAGGTATGGCTACAACACTGAGCTTTCCTTCATGGCTTGCTTTCTTGCTCTCCCTTAACACCACTCTCTCCTCAGTCTGTTTCCTGCCAGAGTTCAAGCAGCACAAACCAGCAGAAGCCGAGCAGATGACAATATCACGCTTACACTTCAGAAACGTGAGCCAAAATGCTCTCCTTTATAAACGCCCCCATCCTGTATAATGTTAGAACCACAAGAACAGATTAACAGTGGAATTACCCTCGCTGGCTCCACTTTGCAGAAGGGGGCACAGGGATATACTAACTCTGCTTTAAAGGCCCCGAGAGCAGTGGTTCTCAGCCAGTGGGTTGCAGTCCCTTTGGAGATGGATGGGGTCTTATACACTGACAAGGCAAAAGGAAAGCCCCTCCCTTCATTCAGAAGTTAACAGTCTGTCAGGACCAAAGCTTCGCTGGCCCCAGAAGAGAAAGGCAAGAGAGGAAGATCTGTCCTATCCTGAGAAGGGAGCAGATACTGAGAGGAAACAAGGAACCTCAAAGACTTGAGACAAGTCGCCCTTGTTGCTTTTAGCCAGGATTAGAGGTATGAGCTCAGCTCCATGGTTGAACACTTACCGAGCTCTAGCATTGCGAACCAACCCATAAGACTTTCTAAACGCACAAATGACAAGAGTTTCATCCGAGACACTTTTGGTCTGCAAACTTTATTTACATTTGCATCCCAGTATCCAAATGCCACTGTTCCTAAAGCAAATCTACATAAATTACTAACACAAATATAATTTTTCACTAGCTTGAACTTAACCTAGTACCTCTTATTAATAACAATCCCAAAAAGCCCCAAAGAGCAGTCTATGTTTATCACCTCCAGTTTGCAGACAAGGAGATTAAGTTCAGAGATGACAAGGAACATTGGTAGTCATCACCCCTCGAAGATCAGATCAAGGTGACTTTGCTAGAACAAACTTCACAGACAACTTCAGTGTTCAGACCTGGCTCACAGTCCCAGATGAGATCACTAAAGGGGAACTGGAAGCTTTGGTCGGTTACTTGCACATCAGTTCCCATCTAAACTAAGGGTTTTCCTGTGTTCTCTTGGGAAAGACAGAAAGGTGTCAAAAATTCTTAAAATTAAAATTGGCCAAGACATAAAGCTCACAAAGCTCTGAGGGAATGAGTACCGTTAATGTTGGGGTAACCTGAGCCACTCTGGATCATTTAGCCACGTTTGTCGGGAGGATCTGAAAAGCCTGGAAATAACCTCAAAGTCCCACTTCTTCAAAGATTAAAAAAGAAAATCTTCCAGAAGCATGTGCTACAGCTAATCTACAGAGCAAGATGTCTGTGCCCATATGAATTACAGCAGGAAGAAAGTGGAAATAGATTATGTCCAAGAATGAAGGAAGGGTTAAATTCCTTCTCTCAATGAAATATGAAGCCACCAGCAAATGGTAATCATGAAAATTATATAGCAACATGGAAAAATGGTCAGCAGGTAATTGGAAAAGCAGAATAAACCATCTCTGCTATGATTAGAACTATAAAATCAAAAGCATGTGTGCTATGAACAGGCATTGGAAAGAAGCCTGGAAAATGGAAACATAATTCAGGAATAGAGTATTCAGTGAATACTCTACCTCTGATCCTGTCATGTTGTTTATGCAGTTTCAAATGGCAGTGTGAGTGAGTGAGTGAGTGAGTGAGTGAGTGAGTGTGTGTGTGTGTGTGTGTGTGTGTGTGTTGGGGGGGCACATGCATGCATTTTTACCTAACTACTATGAAAATCCCATAGACTTGGCACACCTAGATGTGGTTCACAGGAAACCACAGACTAGACTGCTGTCTTGGAGGCACCACAGGGAGCTTCCTGACAAGGATTGCTCCTACTGTGGTACCAGGAAGAAGCCTGGTGTTGGGAGAAATACCACCTCTGGAGGTAGGTCCCCTAGGATCATGACAGTGGGCCAGCACCAGCTCCCACAGAGTCAGGCTCTCTCTAACAGACACCCTGTGGCCTGCAGAGCCAAGTGCTCCCAGTGAGGGGAGACCTGGAGCTGTGGGGCCTCATGGGACATCGAACAGGACAGCGTTTTTCAGACCAGCAGCAGGGAGGTCCCATGCCAGGAAAAGTTTCCATTTGAAAGCAGTTTCAGGTCCACATATCTGAATTCATTAGTGTCGCTTCTGGGACTTCAGCTTAAGATACTATGTAGAAGTCTGGAAAATGCCAGTAGGAAGATGGTCCTTCAAGCATGGCTTATGGCACTGAAAAACTAGTCAGGCAAGCTGGAGGACCACGAATAACTGAATTACACAACGGAGGGCTAGCTACACAGCCACAAGAAACTGACACTTGTGTTACGTTTGCACAAACCACAAGCAAACTCACTACACAAACTGCAAACAGGAATGTGAAGGAATTGTGCACGGAGGACAGCCCCGGGAGGGGGAAGTGCAGGAACAGAAGTGACTGATGCCCGGAGCAGTGTCTGCTTTAGGAAACTTCCGGCCCCCCACCCCGTCTTCCCAGTGTGAAGCGGGGCTGCACAAAGTAACAGGCTCAGGAGTCATTTATGCCCTGCTTCTTTAGGGCATTGCCCTGCTTTAAAAAAAAAAAAAAAAAACTTAAAAGAACACATAATCTTTATTAATTTATACTCAGAGGGCATTAAGTTCAACAGCCACACACAATCTACAGACCTATCGGAAGTCTGGAGAAAGAGCCTCTTTTCTCAGGATTAGCTTACACTCCTCAGTTTCCAGAAGAAACAATTAAGAATTGAAGGCTTAAAATGCCAGAAACAAATTGTTCCAGCTATTGGAACAAAGTCATAATGACATTAGTATCAAATTTCCCATCCTGCAGGGACTGCTGTGTTCCTGAGTCTTGGCTTCTACTGTGAAGACAGGGGACGTTTCCAAGGACCAGGACGACAAGTGGAATTCAGTTGGGAACTGCAGTGATCAGAGATCAGAATAGCCCCACCTTTTCGATCCGACGACATTTGTGTTATAGGTATTCTAAATGACCACAGGTAATCCTCAGACACGGAGGGTGCAAGCTCCGCCCCCAGACCTGGTGAGCGGAATCCATGCCTTGGTAGTGCTCAGTGGCACGGAAAATTCACACTCCTGGTGTGTTACAGTAAAAGAAAGAATCTCAAAGCAGCCTTAAGTTAAGCCTCATATCTTAATGCCCAACCCAAATAATTAAACAGACTACAAGGTTTCACATGAAGTCTTATTGCTTAGAAAACCTACCCACTAAAAAAAAAAATAAGAAGTGCTCTTTTAAAAGATGGGAAAATGTATTTAAAAATAGTGAGCTGTAGCCATACATGGGACATCTGTTACACACCCCTCCACAAAAGACTCAGGGATTATATTATGGAAGAGGCAGAGGTCAGGGGTGACTGGGGCAATGTCTTCTGAATACACCATGGCTACTAGAGCCATGAACTCACGGTATCACACAATCAGGCCAATTAACAGTCCAACACAGCTGGAAGAGACACACAAGCCCCAGCCCCTAGCCAAGGAACCAAGGACAGCTGGTGTCTGGTAAAGGGCATGAGAGTCTGTTTTCTTTAGGGAGTGTGGCTCCTGGGAGGTTAACCATGCTTCCGTGGCTGCCCCCATACCCATGAGTACACAGGCAGAACTAACTGGTCTCAGTAAGTTTAAAAAAAAAAAAAAGAGAACATGAGGTTTGGATGGGGACACACAGGAGGAGGAGCTGGGAGGAGCTGGGGTGACTATGATCAAAATACATTATAAGAAATTCTCAAAGATTCAATAAAATATGATATTAAAACAATGTGCTGGAAAGGAAGGGGGAGGTTTAACTTCTAAAAACAAGGACAATAGTGGACGCTAGCATGACTGAAGGCAACACTTACTGGATGGATACAGTTAACAAACTATAAAAACTGCTTGCGATGAGTGATGTTAAACCAGCGATGGCTGCAGCGGCACACTGGTTCTGGCACTCACCGTGGGGACAGAGAAGCAGAGCTTTGTTGCTAACACAAATGCAGGTGGTGGTATGGGCGAGACGCCCAGCGGGCTCTGACCAACAGTCTGTACCTCAGGAACTCCATCCCCGGAGTGGAAGAAGACCTTGCCACCCACTCTGTTCCATGAGGCAAGCTCTCCTACGCAGGGATGTCACCCTGATCCTTTTCTTCAGTCTTTTTTATTTTTTTAATAAAGTTGATACATAGCTGTGGTTTAAAAAGCAATCATTACAGTTTTTTTTTTTTTAATTTTCAAGTACATTTTTGAGAGGTACAATCAAATAATCAAATCAGCCAAAGGCCATACTGATGTCTTAACATCAGTATGTTATAGTATCAGTATGTTATACATCGGTATATATCAGTGTGGCACAGGGGTGTCAACCCTGGAGGGCTTCAGGGAGCACCTAAAACAAACTTAGGGGCCACGAGTTTACCTCTCACATGGTACTCACTGTCTCCTGTAGCCACCATGGGCTGTGGCCCAGGGCCAGCCTGCTCAGGCTCAGAAAGAACCAGAAGAAAAATGGGAAGGCTGGCTAACCAGGGAAAGGCTTTTCTCTTAGGTCAGGAAAACAATTCCCAAGGTCTTTTCCAGTGTCTACTCACTTGTTCTCTACCTTGTCTTGATAGGAAGAATATAGTCCGTATTGAACAACATAAACCTAAGGTCTGTACAGCTGCATACATGTTAGATGTTAATCCTTACTTGTTCTCTACCTTGTCAGGATAGCAAGAATATAGTCCATATTGAACAACATAAACCTAAGGTCCGTACAGCTGCATACATGTTAAACATCAATCCTCAGAACGGCAGCCAGGCTGGAACCCAGAGACACCACAGTGACACACTCCTAGCTTGGGGCCAGTCCCTTGTCACCTTTGTTGTGGCTATGGGTAAGCCATGTTTTTGGAAATCTAAAACACACTCCACATTAAAAATGAGAGAGTCTTCTCTGGTTGTACAGTGGTCACAGTGATGTATTTAACTTTACAGAGCAGACTGCATTAGAAGAATACACATTATACAGAGGAGACAGATGTTTCTCAGACTTGACCATGGCATTCTAGCTGGAGAGTGGGAGATAACTAAACAGTGAGATACCACTCTCCATCTTTCAGAATGAGCACATCCTTCAGAGTGACATCATCACCTGTAGTGAGAATGTGGAGCAAAGGGATGCTTCCTGACTGCTGGTGGGAATGCAAAATGGTACAGCCACTTTGTAAAAAAACAAAAAAAAAAGTCCTGTGGTTTCTTTCAAAGTTAACTATACTCTTGCCACACGATCTAGCAATCAGGCTCCTTCGTATCTAATCAAAGAAGTTGGAAACATACTGACCAAAAACTTGCATTTGGATATTTTTAGAAGCTTTATTCATGCTTGCCAAAACTTAGAAGCAACCAGATATTCTTCAGTAGTTTTGTGGGTAAATAAGCTGTGGTTCACCCAGGGCTCGGAAGATACCTCGGTTGGTAAAAATGCTAGTCATGGAAGCTACAAGCTGAGGATTTGAGTGCAGGTCCCCAGAAAGCACATAAAAGCTGGGTGTAGTGATGTACTGCTATAGCTTAGCATTGGGGAGACAGATACAGGTGGGTCCTTGGTCCTTGTTGGCCAGCTTGCCTACCCTTATCAATGAGGGTTCAGTGAGAGAATCTGCTTCAAAACATCTAGAGTCATTGAGGAAGATACACAACATGGACTTCTGCCTCTACACACATGTGCACACACATGTTCAGGCACCCACAGGTACCTGTACAAACACATATATGTGCTCCTGCACTACACACAATGAAAGAAACCACCAATCCAGGAAAGCCATGGAAGAAGCTTAATCATACTACCAAGTGAAAGAGACCAATCGGAAAATGCTACATAGCTTGTGTTTACAGCATAAGGCCTTCTAGAAAAGTCCAAACCGTGGAGCGCATAAAAAGATCAGTGGCAGTGAGGGTCTTAACAATGTGGGATGAATGAGTAGGGAGAGCAGAGGAGAATTTCAGGACAAAGGAAATACTTTGTGCGACATTATACTGATGAGTGAATGCCAAAGAGATTTCTTAAGCCTGTTAAACACCAAGAGTGAACTCTACATCTCTGGGTGGAGCCTTGTGAAATTTAAACTAGAGACAATCAATGGCTGCTGATAGAGGGAGACGCAGTTTTCTTCATGGATGAGTGCCCTGATACGTTATTAAATCCTACATGGTCAGGTCTAAATACATGTATATGTGAGCAACACTAAAAGGACACTGTGTGTGTGTGTGTGTGTGTGTGTGTGTGTGTGTGTGTGTGTATAACCATAATAATAACTAAAGAAGTAGGGGTCATGAATATGACAGCGAGTGGGGGTATGGAAGAAGTAGGAGGAGGAAAGGGAGGGAGAGAAATGATGTAAATTTTCAAGAAGTTGTAAATTGTAAAAAGACTCTAAGTAAACTATGGACTTGACTTAATGCTGTGTAAGGGCACTAGCTCATCCGCTGTGACACTATGGTGTGGGATGCTGCGAATGGAGAGCCAGCGTTCCTGCGGGATCTCTAGACCTTTCATACCTTCCGGGAATGGGTCTAGGAAGTAAAAGCTATTAATAAAGATGTTTCAACCAAGTGGCCTGGTCTCCGGAGACCTGGCTCTGGGTGGTGTGTCTCACCACACAGATGGCAGAGAGGGCCCAGTAGCTGACTCACGTTGAGTGACTGTTGAGTCACAGCTACAGAACATTTTTGCATTTTCAGCTGGCAAGGCAGGTCACCCACATCCTGCCTTACTGTGCCCCCACCTCCACCCCCACACTAAATACAGGGCTTGACATTTATTCCACTGAATTTGGTCTTGTTCGAGTCAGACCCATAGCTCTAGCCTCTTATGCCCTGGCTGTGTCTCCTCACAGCTGCCACCCCACCCAGCTGTGCCAAGCATCTATAAAAGGAAACTTCCTTCACAGTCCCCAGAAAAGCAGGAAATGACTGTCCAAAGGGAAGTTCTATCACAGAGTTCGGTTCTGCCCAATGACTCGGAGGTGCAGAGACCGAGAAAACAAGGAAGGCTGTGCTCACTGACCTGCCCCCTGCTTCAGCAGCTCGGCTGCCGAGTTGGCCGCTGTCTGGGGAGAGTTTTCTGCTATCTCCTCCAGTGGATCTGCAGGAAGACGGAAGAAAAGAGAAATAAGGACTTCTGACACAGTAGTCCACATGACAAAGACAATCTCGTGACAGGATTCCCAGACAGTGACAGCAGCAGTAACTCTCTTGACAGACAATAGTCCAGTCCACAAAAACTGCGATCCCACCCAGAACACAGATGGGAGTGACATGCCCCCCCTCCCCCGCCACTCCCACACACAACATTTTCCTGGTCTCTGATTTTATTTACATGAAAGATCAAAATTTTAAAGACAAACCCACTTACCTACAGGAAAGTTGGAACACACAGTCAAGCCCCATATCCCCCAGATATTAATTTTTAAAAATTATTATGGGTATTTTCTAACAAATATAAAATTAAAGAGACTTGTTTCTTCATAACCTAAATTTAACCATAGCAGCATATTTCCCATTTTGTAAGTTTGTAAACCTGTCATGCAAGCGATCTTGAAAATCAGTCTGAGAATATATATATAATACACACACATATGTGCGTTTGTGTATATAAATTAACTACTTATTTATGTATTTTACATTCATGTAAATGAATGTAAAAATGTGTTTTACATTCATGTATGTCTGTGGACCTCATGAGTGCCTGGTGCCCAAGGAGGCCAGGAAAGGTCAGATCCCCTGGGATGGGAGTTGTGGATGTTTGGGAGCCAACTGATGTGAGTGCTGGGAACTGAACCCTGATCCCCTGGAAGAGCAGCCAGTGCTCTTAACTACTGAGTCATCTCTCTAGCCCCCAGGTGTCTTACAATTTTAAGCTGAAGAGTCTTTGTTTTCTAGGAACCTTCTAATGTTCAGTATCTTGAAGCTGCTGTCTGCAGCAGGGCCTTCTCCCTTCTGAATTCAGGTGGCTACCTGCTTGCTTTGGAGTTTATGTAGAGCACATGTTATTAAAGAATCTTTGTCTGTTTTTTTTTTTTTTAAGGATCTCTGTAGGTTCTGGGAGCAGCATGCTATGAACAGTGCAGAAGATTCTACACACAGCCAGTCTACACGGAGGCCTCCACCACATACCTCTCTCTGGAATGAGCAGCTTGCAGGGTAAAGCCAAGGGCGTGATGGAATGCTGGCACACCAGAGCTGTCAGGCTCCCTGCAGAGTGGATAAGAGCAAATGAACATCCTCAAGGTCTTCCTCTGCTGTGTCTTTAGTTGGAGCATCGGTTGGGACCAAACTCCCAAAAGGCAAGCCTTTAACACCACTGTGGGATGTGACCCAAAACTCCCAGAAATGTCGAGGTTGCAAGACAGTGGTTGATCAAGAGACTTGCAGTATATTCCTAGCACATCGCCTTTATAAGCGCGAAGTGCCTCGTGCTTCTTAACGAGTAGGATATGAGGCTGCCCAGTCTGTCCAGGAGGCTACGAAAGGCTTTCAGCTTACAGAGGAGGAGGGAGGCTCTGGCGGTAGCTCTGTGCTCCTCCTTGTGCCTGAGGGGTGGGGGCACACTGGGCTCCAACCCTGCTGGGACCCACTGGCTGACTTCACAGTATGTTGGCTTGTCTTATTCTAGCCCTGGGATGGTCCTTTCCATTTATTTGGTTCTGACAAAGCTTTTGAAGGCAATTAACTCTTTCAGCTTATCTTAAAGACTTCAGATGACAGCAGCCTGAGATTTGGGGGCTGAGAGGAGAGCAACCCACCATGACGGAGAGGCCCTCGGATTTCAAGCCACCTGAAGGAGGGAATCCATGCCCTGCAAAGTATCAAGAGAGCTTCTCAAATAACTCACCAAAATACGGTTCATTCGAGCACCCTTTCAACCGCACTCCCTTTGGGGTACACTCAATCAAGAAATGCCGGACAAGTTCATTAGACAAATCTCCAGCTGCAGAAGGAAAAGAAGAAGAAATAATTTTTAAAATTGAAAGCACAGGAGACTCAGAGTAGGGGGAAAGGCTAGGAAGAGAGAGAGGAGAGACAGAGATGGATAGATGGTGGAGGGATGGACAGACAAGACAGACAGACAGAGACTTAAAAAAAGATGCCTCCTGCAGATATAAAGGTAAGGCTACACCTAAGAAGGCTCCCTCTGAACAGGACTAAACTGCAGCACTATGGGGCTGCCTAGAACCACCCTTGGGATGGTGAGCAGTGATAAAAGCCAGGTGGATGGTAAAACCTCTTGAAGTGAAAATGTGGAGACTAAGAAAATCCCCCCCCCCCCACACACACACATCCTCCGACACTACAAGTGTCATCCCCCAGAGAAGGGATGGCTTGGCAGTTGAGAATGACCCTGGCCTCAGAGCACTAGCTGCATTCCTCTGAGAGAGAAAAGACCACTAAGGCTCGGACAGAAGAGACTCCAGTAAAGAGCTGGAAGGATGCCAGCCCTCTGGGTGAGGTGGAGCTGACAGCCGGGGAGAGAAAGGCCCTTCAGCAACAAGCATGCTGCTGTGTAGGAGCAGCATTCCACGGCACACTGCTGGCCAACAGAACCTTGTGTTCACGCCAGCTGCTGAACCCAAAGAGAAGAGGCACCAGGAGCAGTCACTGAATGGAGAATGTTCTGAAGACGGAAAAGTACTAACTGAACCCGGAGAAAAAGAAGTCCCTGGCCCAGGCTGCTGAAGTCAGTAGACATCCCGTGTGCTGGGTCCACTCTCCTATCACTGCTCTTGACCACCCACCATAGGAGCTGGCCTCTCAATATTACTGGTGCTGAAACTTCCTGGGAGCAAGACCTGCTGGATTTGTGCTTGGAGGGGTTGCCAGACTCTAGTCTGTTATGTAGGCTGAACAACCCTAGTCCCAAATCCAAAACCTGGAAAATTTTGAGCACCAGTGTGCAGTCATAAGTGGAAGACTCCATATCATGAAACTTCGATTCCTATACAAACTAATAGAAAATATTGCATCACATTTCTGTCAATATGTAATGAAGTGTGTATGAATTCTATACAAGATGTAAATGAATTTAATGTGAAGGCTTGGGTCTCCCAGGTTCCATTCTCAGCATCCACATGGCAGCACACAACTGTCTAACTCCAGTTTGAGGGTATCAGATACCCTCTTCTGGCCTCCATGGGCACCAGAAATGTACATAATATACAGACAGACAGACAGGAAAAACACCATACAAATAAAATAATAAAGTAATCAAAAATTTAAGGACTCATTTCCAAAGCATCTCATTATGCACATACAAACCCGTTGAAATCTGAAAATAATCAGAACCCCCAGACACATCTGTTTGGGGTCATTTATGATGAGGGATACTGAGCTGGATTTAGGCCCCAAATGATGTTTATAAACAGTAACACCCATTAGTAACAGTACGTGTCAGCATTTTCTAGGGGCAGTCAAGCTTGCAGAAGGGAATGATGGGATTCCATGAAAGTCTATGTGTGATAAAATGGAGGGGATGAACACACGGCCCTTCCTCTGTGGGAGGAGAAGGTGCAGGACTTCCAGCCTAATGGGAAAACCCACTGAAGGTCTGGATTCTACTTGTGGGAAACGGCCCCATGCAGATCCTGCTGCCAAGACCTTTTTGGAATGCAGAGTCTAGAATGACCAGTCATCTCATCTCAGGATGACTGGAGGTGGCGGAGTGACTTACTGGCTCTTCCCTCATTTGGCAAACTCTTCTCTCAAATCTACTCCTGGACTACAAAGCACAAATGTCAAATCCAGACCTGGGTGTACACACAGAGGCGAGACTGCATTCATCCAGTGGAGACCACCATGCCAGGTTTCCTGACATCTGCTACTCACATAAGACTCAATTTTGTTCCTTCATCCTCACACTGAGTATAAAGTCTGCCCAAGGCAGGATATGCTCCCAGATTTTATAAGACTTTTCCTGATGTGTCCTTAACCAGTGCTCCCAAGTAAGACCTGGCAGTCCTCAGCAGCCAGATCTGAGTGAGGGCTCAGTGATGAGGGCCCATGCTCCCACCCAGCAGTAGCGTTCCATTGAGCTTCTTATGATGGAAATTCTAGATGTTCTGGGAGGCCACGCATGCATGACCTCACTTATCCTGCTCCCTCACCAGAAGCCCTGCCAGCACCCACAGGTTTGAGGGCTGTGCTTTCTGACTGAGCCCCAGGTACCTCCCAAACTCATTCCCTAGCCTTGCAAGACAAGCACATTCTAGGAAGCAGGTCAGCTACCCATGCCTGAGGATGGCCCATCTGCAACACATCTTATATTCTTGGTGCAGCTCAAAGCTGTTGGCCCCAGAAAGCTTTCAGCACAGACTTCATGCAAGAATTCGGACAAATCTTCTCAGATCCAGGTATGGAGTGGGAAAGAGAGGTATGTACAGGAGGCCCCACATCTGGGATTTTTCTGATTCCTCTCCCCTGCTAATGCAATGTCTCCTCCCATAGATCCATGTAGCAAAGGTTCAGCTCCCAGAGAGACATTCTGGTGGTCAGTGGAAACATGAGAAGGTGGGGGGGCAGTCTTAGGGTCACTGAGGGCAATGCCCTTGAGGGAGGTGGTGGAAACCTAGCTTCCTCCTCAGCTCTCTCTCTCCCTTTCACTTTGTAGGCAGAGGGTGAACATGTGTTCCCTTACGTACAATCATGCTATTAGGATGATTCAGCAGAGGCCTGGTACCAGAGCCAACCAAATGAGCTGAACCATCTAAAACTGCAGGCCACAGTGAGCCTTATCTCATGATAAGATAATTACCTCTGGCGTCTTATCACAGGGCGACTACCACACACTCCTCATGACCTGAGCTGTTCTTTACCTCCCCGGCTCAAGTTCAAAATGACCATTTTGGTGGTAAAGAGAAGACAAAAGTGACTTTTTCCTTGCTAGAGTTGGTGATAACATGGTAAAGATGGTTATATATAAGGGCAAAGGGGGTGGATGAGCAAACTATGAAAACGTCCACCGACAATGGAAAATATGTTCCAATATATTTGTGAAACAAAACAGAGAGCTATGAAAGAGAACAAGAGCTATCATTTAGAATTCAGTGAATCTTAGACTTTTGACTCAAAACAAGACATGTAAGACTATATACTATATTAGTTTTCACATTACAAGTTAGAAATAGACAAAATGATTGTTTTGGAGATGACTGCCTGTCAGTGATGAATCAAGCAGTGATGTCTTACATGAGGCCACCCAAAGGAGAAAGGGCTGACATGGGAACGGGGTGCTTTCTTGGGTTCTTGGCTCTACTATATTATGGAAAAGATTACTTGCTTAAAACAAAAGAAGATAGAATGAATAAATAAAATATGTTCTTAAGCAAGACAACCACTTAAGGAGATAACCTTATAAAGCAAACACTAAAGAGAACCCGTCCAAGCAGCTGCCATTATCAGTCACTGTATTTCCCTCAACACCAACCACACACACTCCGCACCCATTCCAGGGAACCTTACCTTTCTTGTTCAGGTGCAAGACAGACGGAGGGGGTGTGGCCACCTTCATGGCCAGGCCGTAGGCCCCTCGGAAGGAGTGACTGTCCCTCACGATGAATGACCCGGGAGCTTTGTCCTTCAACATGGCAATGGCTAGAGGAGGGGAAAGGCATGGATGACTGACCGCAGGGGACAAAGGCCACTGCCCACCCAGACCCTTAGGTGGCTCCTGCTGTGCTTTGAAGACGGCCCCGCCTCTGAAAGTCACACTTGAGTCTGAGCCCCGATGCTCAATACAACTGCTCTCTTGGGGTTGGGCGATGGTCCCGGGGATGGCTCAGCAGCTTGAAGGTGGACTGTGACAAAGCAAGGTGGCCATGCATGGCCTCTCTCTCTCTCTCTCTCTCTCTCTCTCTCTCTCTCTCTCTCTCTCTCTCTCTCTCTCTCTCTCTCTCTCTCTCTCTCCTGCACATGCGTACTTGCTCCTGTCTTTTCATCAGTGTGAAACTGGTGCTGATACGCTTGGAGTGCCCTACCCCTAGGACTATTCCTTTTTTTTTTTTTTTTTCCGAGACAGGGTTTCTCTGTGTAGCTTTGCGCCTGTCCTGGAACTCACTCTGTAGACAAGGCTGGCCGCGAACTCACAGAGATCTGCCTGCCTCTGCCTCCCAAGTGCTGGGATTAAAGGCATGTGCCACCACTGCCCGGCAGGACTATTCGTTATAAGACATCCCAATCTCAGGGGCTCGGTGACAGTCTCAGGAGATGGACTAAGGCAGTCCCTTCTCCCAGCTTCTGCAACCAGGGCCGGTGGGGGCCCTGCTTGGCGGATGAACATGGAGTAAGGAAAATGCCATCTTTTCATCTGTGCTGCTAAGCAGGGAGACAGAGGCGGGAGGACATGGGGACACTGGCAGCACATGACAGCTCTGCTCAGCCCTTGGACTTGCTAGGCGGCTTTTACAAAGGCCGCCTGGGGAAATAAAAGTCTTTCCAGGCCACGGTTGTTTCCCCCACTTCTTTTCCATTCAAAACGACATCAGCTTCCGTGAGTTCTCAGAAAGAATTAGAGCCTCATAGTTTCTATTATCTCTAAAATCGAACGGCAGGATCTCAGGGAGAAAACTAGCCTTTCTGAGAGATGGAGGGCCCATGAGCTCCTTCTGCACCGCGGCAACCAGGCAGGTTCATGCACGTGACAGGAAGTCTGTGATAGCTAGAGCTCCAAACGGTCCATTTCCTTTCATGGCCTGTAGCCACCAAGCTGACGTCTCCCCCCAGTGCATCTCTCTCCTCCATGACCCTCTTTCTGCAACACTCGGAGGAGGCCTTAGTAGAGACCTGAGCAGAGTGTCTCTTCCTCAAAGCCCATGGTGGGCTGGCATGGCTGGTGAGCTGCTGGCTTGGCGAAACAGCCAGTGTTCACACTCCGCACACTGGGATGCACATGGCTTGAATGCACTTCTCACCAAACCCTCACCAGTCCTGAGATCTTCCCATGACAAGATGAAAGTTGTGAAATTTTCCCCAAACCTATGATAAAGGTGTGTTTTGCTCTAATTTGATCTGTACCAGGGGAGTTCCTGATAGAAGCACCCAGAGACTGAATAGGACCGACATTGCAAGAGGTCCCTGGTCCCCCACCTACCTTGTTCTCTGGAGATATCTGCCTTGTACCAGAACTTGGAAGTGTCTTGAACAAATTTCACGATCACGAGCTTATCATTCGGGCTGTCTGTGAAGCAAAATTTTAAATACAGAACATTTGTATTGCTGCCTCATGCCTAGGTGTGAGGGAAAGACACGGGGGTCCTAAGTGGGGAAGGAAACACATCTCAAAGGAGGGAACGGCAGGGCAACCCAGTGCCTCACGGCGCTCTGCAAAACATAGATGTTTCCCATCCCAAAAAGAGGACACAGAGGCAAGGCTGGTGTCAAATGCTCGAAACAGTTCATAGCTCAGTTTCGGATTAATTGTTTCGTTGGGCGAAAGAAAACAGCTTCCAGAGATCTTTACTTTCAAGTCAAAGTGGAGGCAGAGTCATTGCAGCATCCGCACTTCCTACTGCTGGATGAGTCTACCATGGATGAGGGAGGAAGCCGATCAGATTTACCAGAAGCACTGTGTCTACCTGGCTTTAGACCAGCAATGTGGGGAAGAGCCATCAGGGGGTCTGAACATTTCCGGCAGGACACGTGACTTAACCCTGGAGACACCCCCCAAACCCTCCTTTCCTAAGGGACCGGGCGGAGGCGGGGACATACCTGGCAAAGGTGAGGCCACTTCTGAAGGCTTGCAGAAGTCTGGAAGGACGTTCGGGAAGGGGATGCTCATGGTGCTCCCGCTATGGGGGCTGGAGAAGCCACTGGAGGAAGGGGAGACTGAGCCCAAAGAACGATCACCCTCTGAGGCTCTCTTCTTCTCAGGGAGGGGTGGCTGCCCGGGCAGGCTTACCCCCTGGTTCTGCAGGCCTGGACTGTGGTGGCTGCTGAGTCCAGGTGACACCGTGAGAAAGTTGTGGGACAGGAAGCCACTGTCAGCAGCCCCTGCTGTTGTCAGAGGGGCTCCAGGAGCCGGTGATGTGCCGTGGGAATTGACCAGCAGGGCACTCGGGTCCTCGCCAGGTGGAAGGCCACTTGCTCCCTGAGCAGTGTTGAAGCCTAAGAAGGCTTGACTGCCCGCAGGGGGCAGAGCATCCTGAGGCTCTGACATGGACAGCTCGTGGCTGTGGAAGGAGGCCTGGAGCTCCGAGGACTGGAAGCAGGGCAGCCCTGGCGAGTCCTTGCCAGAGCTGCAGAACTCGCGGGTGCCGAGAGAACCTTCAGAAGGGTGGGTGCTCCCCAGTAGGGTTAGGGTGGACTTGGGGCTGCTCTCCACCCACTGGCGTTCTGCAGAAGGCGGGCTATTCAAAAGACAAAAAAAAAAAAAAAAAAAATACAGCCATAAGGGAATGTAAGGGACATAAGATGACCTCGAAACCAACAACTGCTGCAAGACTTGGAGAAGACAGGTCTGGGGAAGTGGGTACTGAGGCTTGCTGGGCAGCAGAAGAAATGTAGCATCTCTCATCCCTTATAGGTGTTTTGGAGACACAGGTTGACCTTGGTCTAAAATGGTTAAATTGAAAATTCTAGAAATAAACAACTGCTAAGTCTTAAATATCATTCCGAGTAGAATGAGGAATCATTTTTGTCCAGGATGTGAATTGTCCCTTAATTCAGAGTATCCATGTGGTATATGCTGCCCACTCTTAGTCAGTAGTTAGATGGCTGGCTGATGTTGTATAACTGTGTTCATGGTCAAGTAACTCTCAGGTTACTTAAAAATAGCCCCGAAGGGGCTGGAGAGATGGCTCTGTGGTTGAGCACTGGCTGCTCTGACAGAGGAGCAGGGTTTGATTCCCAGTACCCACACAGTGGCTCACAACTGCCTGTAACTCTTGTTCCAGAGGTTCTGATGCCCTCTTTGGACCTCCACAGGGACCAGGCATAAGGTGAGAAACAGACAGAGATGCAGACAAAACAGTCATCCAATTCAATAAAAATAAATAAAGATATAAACATTCAAAATGAAAATAGCCCCAAAGAGCAAAGTGAGGATGCTGGCTGATTGGCTATGCCAACAAGAATCTGTAATCTACTTTCTTTGAGAAAAGGTCAAAATTATCATAGGTATGGATGCTTGAGAAAAACATATTGTTTGCAGGGTTTGGTCCAGTCTAGGATCTTAGGCATCAACCAGTTCTAAGAACTTATCTCCTGCAGACAGAGGGACAACTTGACTGGGAAGTACCACATTTAGGAACTTAGGAAAGCCACTCAAAATACACCTCTTGTAACATACACACATTTAAATTGATAAACAATAGGTACAGACTCTACACATGATGTCAAGGACTTTTAATTTTTAAAAATTCTTTCCTTCCTTCCTTCCTTCCTTCCTTCCTTCCTTCCTTCCTTCCTTCCTTCCTTCCTTCCTTCCTTCCTTCCTGTTGGTTTTTCAAGACACGTTTTTTTGGTGTAGGCCTGGTTGTCCTGGAACTCACAGAGCTCCACCTGCCTCTACCTCCCGAGTGCAGGGATTAAAGGTGTGCACCACCACCGCCTAGCGACCCCCTATATTTTAATGGGAAGGGAAAACTGGAAACCTGTACAAGAGACATGGGGGAGTTGAATTCTACTTTGGGCCAGAGTGGCAGCTGGCCTTCCTGGGTTTCTTAAGGCCTCATCTTTTGAAAACAAAAGAGGACAGTTTGGTCTGCCACAGTCCCTTTCTTCCTTTCCATCTTTGCAACATTTTCCTAGGTGCTCATGTATTTGCCGGTGCCTGTGCACAAGAGCAAGTTCCATGAGCAGCGATGTGTGGCACAGCATCCTGGGTACGGACTCTTCTCCACCTTACCTGAGCAGCCTGAGAGACCTGAGTGGGGTCTCACTGTTGGGCCCTGCTCTACCCAGTCTTTTCTTTCTCCTCCCAGCTGGGTGCTCTGATGTCAAGGGGAACTTCTAACAAGGTTAAATCCCTTCCTCCTACCTCTCTCTCCTCTGGCCAGGTCCATTGCTTGAAACTGTGCAGGAGGATGCAAACATCTGCTGAAAGTTGGGTGTTGCAGGCATATCAGCCCGAAGCATGGTGGGTTTGGGTCCAATGGGGCTCTCTGACATCCCCACAGTGTGGCTGATAATCTCTGGGCAGCCTCGTGGTTCTGGAGCAAGGAAACAGAAAGCAGAGATTACGTGATCCATAATGTCACAATCTCAGCCCTTTCCTGTGTTCATAACAAAATGAGTTAATTTTTAAAGCTTTCGGTTGCTCATGGTCACGATGAACCACGACAGCAGTAACACAGGTGGCTGTAGGGGGTGACTTTGTGCTACTATGTGTAGATTGTCACCCATCACTGCTACCAAAAGAGAAAACTGTGTCTCCATGTGCAACATCCATCCTGAGCTGGCGGCTCATGTATGAGGGACAGATGTATGTACAGCCTACCCAATAAACTAAAAGGACCCTTTTTCACAGAGATGCTCTCTTCCCTTGAGTGCAGGCACTGCAGAGCTATCATCTGACATGCTTACCTTTCCTTCCATTCCCCACCCTCCCATATTAGTGACTCTGGGGCTGCATGCCCAGGGACCATGGGGCACGGATCTGATCTACTACATGCTATTCTTGGGAGGTTGAAGATGCAGGTTCAGAATTACCAAGGCATCTGGGATCAAGAAGGCCAAAGTCACACAGAAAGAGGACTTGGAACTTGTCAGGTATACCTGAGTCCTAAGCCTCTGGGCTTGGCACCAACTACCCAGTTACAAGTGGCTCCTTGGAGCTAAACAGGACTGGGGCAGTTTCTTCTGGGTGGTAAGAAAAACCTATGTGTGGGAAATACTCAAGAAGCATGACCCTAGCCAATAACTAAAGGTCCCAATGCCCTATGCTCCAAGGCACCAGACACTGGATGGCTTTCATGCAGCCCCACTTTAAATCTGGATCTTGTCTGAGGAATACCCACCGTCCCAAACCTGCCTCCCACCCCATCTCATTTTAATTTTGATACAAAATTAAAATGTTGCCAGGAAACATGACAAGTGAAAAGAAAAAAAAATCACTACCCTCCCCAAACAAAATGAGACAAAATCCCACCACCACCACCACCACCAACAACAACAACAACAAAAACATAGCTGGTTCAAAAACTGGAATTAAAACATACAGACTACAAAGAAACAGAAAAATAGAGATTTCACCAAAGCACCTGAGTCCCTAAGGATAATCAAATGGAAACTCCAGGAATAAGAAGCAGAACAAACAAGCATGGGCTTAAGGACTTCAGCAGTGGATTGGATTCAGCAGAGGAGAGGGCAAACTTGGGGTGAGGAGGAAGCATGCAAGGAAGACACTGGAGCACAGACAGAAATACAAACTCAGCCAGAGAGACCAGTGCCAGGATGAAAGTTACTACCACGTCAAACCTACACGGAGTGGGCACTGCATGAAGCAGAATCCACGCTGGAAAAGACATTTACTGAGAACTTACCAAAATACCAGAGAAGTCAAACCTCAAGTTATAAGAAAATTACCATGGATACCAAAAGAGGACATATTAAAAGGGCTCACTGCTAGCTAGTATGGCAAAAATGCTTTGCCTTGTTCATCGGGGGCCATGATGGGACACCAATTTTTGTGTTGTATTTTTTCAGCTCATTAAAATTCTCAGTATAGGAAAACCCAATATTGATGTGATATCTGAGTAAATCACAGGGTGAATGCCCATGTCTTCTGGGATTTATCTGTACATCCTTGGGACAGGTATAGTCTTCTTATCCCCATGCCAATAAATATTTCAAAGTAAATGCTTGGTGTGCTAATTAACTAATTGTATGGTCTTCCAAATCCATCCTTCAAACTTTCAGTGGCAACTCTGCAGAAAGAACAAATACACTGTTTAAACCATCCCTCCCTTCACTGTCTTCCAAGTGATAACTTAGCCTCATTCACACATCCATCTGCATTTATTTTCCATCTAGAACCTAGGAAAGAAGGAAACCAGAACATGGTAGTCACACCAGCATGGCCCTGCCTTTGGGAGGCGAGCATCTGTCTGAGAATGAGGCCAGAAGGGAGGTGCAGTCTGGCTTCCAGAGGGACCTCTGGAGGACTCCCTTCTGTCTAGAGAGTGCCTAGATGCCTTATAAAGTTTATCACTTACTCTGCTTATTGCTGTTAAGGGAGCAACAGTTCATTTTTGCTGAGAGTTTGAGGGAATACAGCCTACCATGGTGCAGCATGCATGGATGCAGGAGAATGAGACAGCTGATGTGTCTACACTCAGGAAACAGAGCATGCACGGATGCAGGAGAATGAGGCAGCTGATGTGTCTACACTTAGGAAACAAAGCATGTACAGGAAACCCAGCTGATCTGTAAAACCTCAAGGCCTGCCCCTAGTGAACCACTTCCTCTAGTGAGACTCTACCCCCTAGAGCTTCCATAACCTTCCAGAACAGTGAAAACAGCTGGGATCAAGTGTTCACAACACAGCAGACTTGGGGGTGGGGTAGGAGAGGCAGCGCAGAATTCACATTTAAACCACAACATTGCAGAGGTGGCATTTGATGAAGTCCAAGATAGACAGTGGGCTTTAGGTGGATACAACAGGCTTGGAGAACACCAACCCCTGGCCTGCTGCCCATTGGGAGGAGCTGTCTCCACCCTTCACTGATGGTACATAGAGGAGGTTCTGGTCATGTATCTTATGAATGCGTGGACGGATGGATGGATGGACGGGCAGACAGACAGAGGACGAGGAGCAGCTGGCTTCGATCTTAGAGCTAGAGTCCAGAGCATGATGTGGAAGTTCTGCCTGAGTCTGGCTGGAGGGTAGAGAGAGGTGTGGATGATCCCTAGGATCAAGTTCCAAGGAGCAGCACAGATCTTTGGGATCTTTAGAGCTGTTCATCAGCAAAATCGAATGCAGGAGCCAGCAGGGGATGGAGGAGTGCAGTCCTCAGCATCTGCCCCTGTGACCTGGCTGCTCCAAGAGGCCCCACACAGAATAGGGCAATCCTCGCTGCCCCTGCCTCTACTTGCTGAGTCCCTGAGCCTTGAGGATCCAGGGAACCCATGCCAAGATTCAGAAGCATTGAATATGCTTACATGGCGCCAAAGATTCCCTTCAAATGAGAACAGGCGGAGGAAAATCAAATCCCACTTTGTTCCTGTTATCATCGTGTTTTCCCAGAAAACAGCAAGCCCAGCACTTCCCATGAAAGTGGCTTTGTTTATCATTCATTAGCACCAACTCTGGGGGCACTGTGGTTCCCTCTTATCCCAGGCTTTGTGTCAGTACTTAACCCTTTGTTTACAGAAACAGCCGCCTAAGCACCAGGTTGGGTGTTCATGCTAAGCACTTAGTGCAGGGACCCCCAGGCACTCAGTAACGAAGTCTTCTGCAGATCCCCTTCCCCTGCCTGCACTCAGGAATGCATGTCAGCAAAAAGCAACCTCTAAACAGCATAATGTCACAGCAGCGAATGCACTCAGTATCTGGACCTTTGCATTCCCAGAAACGTGGATGCTAGCTGCTCTTTTAAGTCTGCAGGATGAAGATCAACTCTGGTGACCAGACTGCAGATACCAAGAAGACATTGGCGGAAGTACCAGTTTACATGACACCTACCCAGTGCAGGAACAGAGCTGCCACCTTAAGAGGCTTCCTTTGGAGCCACCTTCCCAAGCTCTCCTGTGTACTGTCCTTGCTGACAGTGCAGTGCATGGGATAGAAATCCCACAGAACTTGGGAGTATGCTGAAATCTTACTCAAGGAACTGACACAGGCTCCAGTCAAGCCGAAGTCTTCA
Organism: Peromyscus maniculatus bairdii; assembly: GCF_049852395.1. Classification (NCBI taxonomy): domain Eukaryota; kingdom Metazoa; phylum Chordata; class Mammalia; order Rodentia; family Cricetidae; genus Peromyscus; species Peromyscus maniculatus. Next base: position 11,770,254 of record NC_134861.1, read on the forward strand.
GACCCTTCTTCATGGGTTTCTAGAAATTCCTCTCATGAGAAGAGCAGATTTGGAATAATGGCCACTGTTCTTTAACTTCAACATGAGGCTCACAGTAACACTACTGGTGAAATGTCACCAGCCAGGATGGTGAGCAGCCTTGTCCTTCAGAGAAAGGGACCTAGGGACATCACAGAAGGGGCAGCAGGTTTTAAAGCAACCACTCAGAGGGTCTACAGGGCAGCCCCAGTCCTTCCAAACTCTGCCTTCTGAGTCATGAAGCCGCCTTCTGTTAAAGTGAGTTTCCATGGCAAGGAGAGGTCTAATGGGGTCCTGCCTGCCCAGAAACCATTTAGCTGCTGGGAATCTTGACAGCATTGCTTTTGTTTATTATCCACACACTCGCATTTTCTGCTGCTGCTGCTCACATGCACAGCAAGGGCTGGAGGGGATAATACCGTGTTTGGAATTTGAAGATGACCACACTTTCTGGGTTCTCCTCCAAGCCTGTGTGTGTCCTTGGTGCCCTGTGGTTTCAGGGTGCAGAAACCTCTGCCTAGAATCCCTTCCAGGCCAGGCGGGAACTGGGGGGCATATGCCCAGCCTCTTGGGATCTCAGGAATGCCTGCACTCTTCTCCTCTCTGCCTCCACTTCCTCCATTTCCTGTACCAGGATGAGGGTGAGAAGGGGTCACTGGCATTCTTCCAAATGATCTATTTTTATGCTTTCTTTCAAAAGCTGCTGCAGGAGTGTTCTGTGGGAAGCTGGACACCAGTCACTCTACACTGGTGACTGGTGACTTATAAGTTAACAAGAAGATTCTGCTTATGGCCAAGACCACTGATAGCCTAAACAGTAGCCTCTTATCTTCATCTACTCATCCACCCATCCACCCATCCACCCACTGAACCACCTACCCATCCATCCATCCATCCATCCATCCATCCATCCATCCATCCATCCATCCATCCATTTCCATCTTCTTTCTTCCCTCCTTGCTGGTAAGACCCAGGTTAAATAAGCAGTCTCCTTTGCCATCACTTGAGAGTTCTGGCCATGGTAACATCAGCACATCTCTTAACTTGAATCTTGCTGGAATACTGGATACAGTCTCAAGTTCTGGGGCCTCCAAGCTCTCCTTCCTTATAATCTTATCAATTGAGGTCATAATAGATGATTTCTGGAGTTTGTTTACATAAGCATTTAAAAATTCTATTTCCAGAAGGCAAAACTTTTTTATGGGAGGTTTGATGGTAGTAACATTTTAAAAAGATGTCCTTAGCTTATAATTCTGCTCTCTAAAAATAAAAGGCTATTAAAACCAGCTTTCTGAAAGCAAGGGAAAAACGGGCAGGCAGCCACACATAATGAGAGTTAACTAGTGGAAGCCCCAGACTTTGGAAGAGCAGCACATGTTTCTTGATGAGAATCTGAGTCTTGACTCTCCAGCCCCATACAAACATACATGAAAACATATGAACAGGAAGGATTGTGCTTTCCTGTTGCCAAGCTGCTTCTTGGTAACTCCTGAGGTCAAGGTCCATAGTGAATCAACTCTGCTCTTGACAAAGGCAAGGCTTTCATTTCCCCTGGAGGACAGAGGTATCCTTGCTATCATTAGAGGTATTATTGTTGTTGTTATTATTATTGTATTATTGTTATTAATAATAATAATTTATTTTAAACAGGATCTCATGTAATGTAGGCAAGCTTTAGACTCACTACGTAATCAAGGCTGGTTCTGAACTCTGGATCCTTTCTCTTCTACCTCCCAAATTCTGAGATTATCGATATGTTATACCACGCCTAACTTTGGGGTTGGAATTTCCATCTGCCATTGGCTCACCCTTCTGTGATGCTTTCATCCCAAGAGGAGTATCTTCTTTAAAAGGATCATGTCAGTGTTCCCTTTAACCAGTAACAGGAAAGGAAGCAGAGACACAGATAAAATGGCTCATTACAAGCAAGGTCCTGTGTTTTCCTGTTCTTTAGAGATGCTCCATTTAAATTCAAAGATTCCAAGTGGAACTGGGAAGCAAACACTCTGTTCTGCTCACTCGGTGCTGTGTACAGAATCCCAATGTCGAAGCACTGAAAACAGCGTTTCTCTTTGCAGAATGCCTCAAGCAGCCTGGACCCTGGGATGCATGCAGTAAGCATGGCCCACTAGCTCACAAGCATCCTGAAAACCTACTGTGGTCTGAGTTCTCAGGGAAACAAACACTTCCCACCTGCTAGATTTTCAGGAAAAATAGGTGGAAGGATGCCTTGGGGTGGGGAGACTGAGCTAGCTGGAGGTCACATGTAGCTGGATGACAAGCTGTCACAGAACTCAGAGACTGGGAGTATGGACAGTGGACAAAGGACAGAGAGCCCCCACTTGCCTGGTGACAGAATCCTTGCAAAGCCAGATCTGAGGACAGGTCCCCATGATGCTCAGCCACACCCTGCACTGTTATTATTTAATTGTGATTAAAACAGGCATGGGTTACTATCCTGACCACTTCCAAATGATGATTCCAGGGGCCTTAAGTCCATCTTCCATTGCTATTGAACCATCACCATCATCAATCTCCAAAACTTGTTCTTATAACCTCAAACTCCGTACCCTATTAACAACTCTCTTTGCTCCCCTGCTCCCAGCCCCTGGCAACCCCACTATCCTTCCTGTCTTTACAGATTCTATTCTTTCACAGACCCCATGAGTAAATTATGCAGCGTCTGTCCGTTTGTGATCAGTTTATTTTACTTAGCATAAAGTCACTGTCTTTCAGGAACACACGTGGTGGCCTGTGCCAGAAAGCGCTCCCCTGCTCAGGCTGAGCATCCACCCACTGAGTGGAATGCCCGTTCTGCCTGTCTACCACTGCTGCAAGGACACGTGTGCCAGAACCATGAGCTACAGTCTCTCCTTTCTTAATCCTTTAGCCAGTTTGGGTGGGCACCGGTCACTGCAGCAGAAACTGGCCTCCGTGACAAAGGTTTGCTGTTCCTGGGCTGCGGCCACCCACTGGGGACAGAGGCAAATGGGGAAAAACCACTATAGGGTGGTCAAGCTGCAGCTAGGGTGAATGGGGCCGTACCAGGGAGAAAAAGGGAGGCACAGGGAAGCCCTCCTTATGCAGGGGGTGGGGGGGAACCCTCCAAATGCAGAGGGAGTATTCTCCCCACACTGGAGAAACAACTCAGTTCCTTCTAGATCCCTGGGCTGAGTGGGGCTGGAAATCAAGAGCAGACTAGTGTCTCCAGGGGAATGAACCAGAGCAGGGCCAACTAGAACTTCCTGGTGATGAAAATACTCCTAGCAGGCTCTGGTTGCTCCAAACTTTCAGTCTCCTGGAGAATTCTAGTCCCATAGTTGAGTCTGCACACAAGCCGAAGTCTTGGTACTTTGTGTCTGTGGATAGAATCCCCACAGGACCCAGCCATCCTTTAGAGATGGGGCAGGTGGAGGAAGTTGAGGCCTGTTCCTTAGCTCTATTCAGGCAGGAACTGTCAGTCAGTACTAAAGGGCTTCACAAACAAATCCCTGGAGTCGGGACTCAGTACAACTACTTTCTCTTCTACCAAGTACATCACAGGGTTCTGCTCCGAGTTCTGCACAACGCTCAGGCTCAGGATGAAGAGACACTATTTTATACCTGATGTCTCTGACTGGGACTCGGAAATTTAATCAACTCAATCAAGTCATCCTTAGAGGACCCTTTTCTCTACTGCATCCACACCCCTAGCCCACCAAACACCCAGGACCTACAGGCAGTTTGCAGAAAGTGTCCTGCAACTTCCCTGAAACTGGAACAACACTGGTCAGATTCCCAAGCAAGCCCCTAACGAGGCAACGGTACCTCTGCCCAGAACTTCTGATACTGTGAGTTACAGTGAACACTATACCAAGAGGCACACAAGTACTTCAAGAACTCAGCTTTGGTCAAACCTACCTAACAAAAAGGTATGTTCTCACTACGGGACAGACCACAGTGGATGAAATCCGGCGGAAGTCTCACCCGACCCTCAACACCTTTTACCTGTCTTTCAGAAAAATGCGTGGACTATCAACATGAAACTAGTAATCACTGTCCTTGTGGCACTTAATAGACCTCTTGACTTTAGAACAACTGGCAAATGCTCACACCAGCACCCAGTACAATCACTTTCTTATCTAATGATTGCACCATGGAGTTCCGCACCACATTCAAAACAGGGGTGCTGGGCCAGTGGCTATCGGCTGGGGCTTGGAGCCTTAGCTCTGCCCCAGGAGGGAACCGGCATCCCCCTGCACCAGGATCCCACCCTGATTCGTAGGCTTCCCACCCTTCACTCTTTAGCAAACCCTTGTCCTTCTTGATGTGCAAAGCTCCATGGGTTAGAGTTCCGGTGTCTCATAGCTCGGGGTCTTAGCTCAGTCTACCATAACCAACAAGCATCTAACTGATTTCTCACTGTTCTGGATGCTGGAGGTCCGTGTTCCAGATGTAAGCAGTTTCCACAGGGTCCAACTACTGTGATTACAGGTGATATTGTCTCCCCTTTGCCTCCCTTCTTGGACCTACATCCTAATCTCCTCTTATGATAAGGACCACAGTCATACTGGACCAGGCTCTGCCTCAGGGGACACCAATTTAATGACCAGTGTGAAGATCTCCTTTCCTAATACGGTCACATCTGAGGTCCGGCTAGGGCTTTCACTCAGTCCTAACACAGGAATAAGATTTCAGGAAGTGAAGCCTTGCTTGATGGCAGCAGGGTGGCTGAGGGTCTCTATCAAGGTTCCTGAGGAGCAATGAAGGGAGGACATGCAGGGTGCACACAGCATGATCAGGCTGTAACCACCCTCTAAGGCAGTGGTTCTCAACCTTCCTAATGCTGTGACCCCTTAAAACAGGTCCTCATGTTGTGGTGACCCCCCCCACACCCCATAACTATTTTCATTGCATACTTCATAACTGTAATTTTGCTACTGTTATGAACTGTAATGTAAATATTTGTGCTTTCTGATGGTCCTAGGAAGCTCCTGTGAAGGATCCCTTGACCCCCAAAGTGGCTGTCACCTACAGGTTGAGAAGGGTTGGTCATAAGTTTAATCTAAGGAAGAAGCAGGAGATAGCATGGTGCTGTGTGTTGCATGGAGGCTGCTTCTGAATTGTCTCTTCCATGGCTTACAGGATGGGGATTCTGACCAGGCTGAGCCACAGCTTCAAAGCAGACCACCCTGCCCCAAACCCCGTGTCCCAGGAAGCCCTGCACCAGCCAGAGGAGTGAGAAAGACCCAGTTCACAATGTCTCCCTTCTCATCTGATTCTCCTCCCTTCTTGGCCTGCGGCTTATGGGGCAAGCTGGGGGAAGTCCTGAATAGGACAGGACCTTAAATGGGCAAGGGTACCTCTGCCCAGAACTTCTGACGCCGTGAGCTGTTCGACACACAATGGGAGCCTTTCAGATTACAGCCACTTTGGTTTGTGTGTTTCTCTCACAGGTTTCTAATTCCACTGATTTCTAGCATGCAGGCTATCCATGCCAACTCACTTGAGAGTGTCAACTCACCCCTTAGCTTCAGTGCAGCCATTTTGCTTCTGGCTGGCATTCCTACCCAGGGAATAGTGCCTGGCAAATGTCACATGCAGAATGCCACTGGTACCAGGGCTGAAGCCACTGCCCAACCAGCTCCTTAGCTTCTCAAAAAATGGCCAGACCTCTAGCACTGCCCAGATGCTGCCAGGTTGTGCTGGCACTGGACTGGACTTCCAATAAAGTTTTATGTGCATTAAAACTGCCCCCCAAATAACAATTAATCAATAGGTGGATTTACAGCAAGCTGCAGTTTCTGTCATGGAGGATTCCTTTTCTGAGAAGGATAGCCTGTGGCAGAACCTTCTATGCCTGAGGCTCTCGGCCAGCTTTGTGGAACGACTCTTGTCTCATGGTAGTGAGTTCAGGGGTCCAAATGCTGCTCACCGTGCTTCAAGGGGAAGGCTGAAAGTCCCCTAAAACTGACAGTGACCTTCTTTATTATGCGCTGTCCTCTTTCAGAAGATCAGTCAGCTAAAGTTCACAGTGTATGGTAAAATATCTACTCATTGTCCAGTCAGTAAGACAGGATAGATGGATGACCTGCTGGAGAAGACCCTTGGCCATCCACCCATACCTAGTGACAACACCCACTGGGCATTTCCTGGATTCTCAGTGGTCCTCCATCATGACAGAGGCAGGAGATTCCAACGTAAAGGGTTGTACTAGAACATCCAGCACTGGGCAGAACTGGTGCCCCAGATCCAGGCCCTGGATGCCAGTATTTTATACAGCCTTGAAACACTGAATGGAGCAGTAGGCAACAACATCAAGTACAGTGGAGAAGTGTGTGAGTTTGGGAGAGAAAATGAGGCAAAGATTAGTTATAAAATGGAAATTATGTCCCTCACCAAGGTAGAGTATTATGGGGAAGGAGAGGGAAAGCAGAAATGGTTGTTAATTTACCTGTGACACACACAGGGCTGACAGCTGTGGATAAATATTTTAAATAAGTTGGTAAAATATATATATCATGCACTGCGCCCAAGCCAAGACTGAAGAACTCATGTGATCAGGATTTCTGTCTCCAAGAAGGAATGAGTCCCACACCCTGCTCTATGCCCTGATGTTCTTGTGCACAGCTACTTGCCCCCTCCCCAACACTGAAGACCCTGAACCTCCCAGACAGCTCAGCACACAACCACAGACAGCATGCTCTGTGGCCTCACAGGCCAGGGCCAAGAAGGAGAGTTAACCACCAAGAAAAAGGAAAGAAACAGAAAAACAAGTCTGTCTGTAGTTTCCACAAAGAATTGAAAAAATAGTAAAATCATTGGTGCTTCTAAGAGTTGATGACCTTGTGTGATGCCAGGAGCATGGCTTGCTGTGTTTTGAACAGGGACCTTTCCAGCTCTGTTTACAAAGTGTCTTTCCTTCCTCACTGATCAGCACCAACCAGCCCATCTTATACAGATGTTTACTGTTTGCTGGAGTTTGAAAGTGAAGTCCAAACTCCAAAGGTCCATGTATTCAAGAGTTATAGATTTGGCGCCCAGTGTGAAGCTATTGGGAGGTGGTAGGACCTTCAAGGGGCGGAACCTGGTGGGAATTCTGCAGGTTACTCAAGGAGTAGACTTCAAGGGACTGGAGAAATACATTCCCTCCCTTTTCCTCTCCCTATTTCATCTTCTGGCCATGAAGAGTATGCTCTGTCACATGACAAACTACCCCACCACAGGACCAAAAGCAAAGGAGGCAACACGTTAACCATGGACCAGAACCTTCAACATTGTGAACGGAAATAAGCCAACACTGGCTGAGGTCTCCACCTTCATGAAGGTCCTACCTCCTGACAGTTAGACACTGATAACTCAGGGTCTTTATTCTTTGACATTAGACAGAATTTACAAAGTTTCACTCACAGAAATAATAGTAATAATAACAATGGTAGTAAAATTTAGAATTAAATGTGTAGATGAAACTTAGAAGAGTCATTACCATTATGACATATCTTTGCCCAAACATGTCCCTTCTTTCCAGTTATTTATAGCTTTTAAATATTTCTTAATAAGCTTTGAAAATGCCCCCTTTTATGAACAATGTCATTTTAAACAGCCTCTGAGTGACTAAGATATTATCAACTTGATTTCCCCCAACATGGTACAACATGGGCTACAAAGGTGACAGAGGCCTTGGTGGTGACAGAGACCTTGGTAATGACAGAGAACCTACCAGATATCAGAGTGGATGGGGTAACTGGGGAAACTGCACGTCCTCCTTCCTACAAAGATCTACTCTGAAGTACGATGAGCCATTGGCCGGGCAGCTTGTATCTTCTTCTAGAATACACACAGGATGTACACATCTTCTAGGACTAGATCTAGTCTTCTATAGACTCTTCTTGTGTTCTCTCTCTTTCTCTCTCTCTCTCTCTCTCTCTCTCTCTCTCTCTCTCTCTCTCTCTCTCTCTCTCTCTCTCACTTCCTTATTACTTTGAGGAAGCTCTAAGGACATTCTGGAAGCTTTTCTAGCCATATCCAGTCCCTCAAGGAAGTTGGCCATCCTACTGTTCACCATGGCCTTTTAGACATGTTTAACCAAGTAGTCATCTTTTCCTGGGGCTAGTCTAAATCAAATACCATAGAGAGGCCACCACCCAAAGCTGTGTGTCACACACACAGGACAGGGTGGGGGTGGGGGTGAACCTGTTCCCTGATTTCCCAGGTTATAGTCTGTAACGGGTCCTCCTGGGCCCTCAGTTCTCACTGTGGCCTGTGATTCTAGTACCTTTTAGACATACGTTAGTTCCAGAAAGGACTGAGACTGGACACGGTGCTCTCTACAGCCTCAGAATGGAAAGCTGGTCCCAGACCTGCTGAGACAGCTGTCTGACCAGCTTCCACATATCACTGGCACCTACCAGTCTGACCTGCTTCCTTTCAGTGGGCAGCTATATGCCTTTGTCTGTCCTTTCTGTATTAAATATGGGGACAGGGATCGGAAAGGCAGAGAAAGGAAGGAGCCTCCGGGAAGGGGGGACGGGACACGGGACACAACAGTGGACAGAAACTGTCCTTAATGCCATGTCATCACCCAGAACTGGGAGTGACCATGGTCCCCATGCCACCTCAACTCACTTTCTCTGTGTTTCAGGGCAGGGCTGAACAAGTTGTGGGCACAGGTAGGCACACTGGCAGCCACCACTCACCCTCAGTAGTACTGAGAAATCTTGGTACCACTTCACACATGGTCTCCCCACAGAATAAGAGGCAAGAGCAGCGGCTGACTCAAGGCTGAGAGCCTTCCATGCGTGTGCCAGGCACACCGCTAAGTCACAAGCAGGCACTACCTCACTTAATCCTCCGACATGTTCCATATCAATGATCATTCCTCTATTAGGGACCAGGAGACAGACTCTTGACTGGAGGTGTAGGGAGCTGGTTCACAGGAAGTCAACAGGAATCTTGCCTCCTATCAAGATCTCTGATTCAGCAGCCCACCACTGAAGCTGCCTCTCTCACATGCAAAAATCCTAAGACTTGTCCTGGAAAGGTCAAAGAGCCTGCTGCACACATTTGCTCTGAGCATAGGGAAGACACGGGGTTCTTGGTGAGTAATTTATAGCCCTGTTGCACAACATGGACAGGGCCCCCCAATACTCTAGGCTCCACGATTTGCTATAGGCTGGTGGTAAACATGAGCTCTTTGTCAATTCAGATAGATAGCCATACTTTCCATCTTACCTAAGCCTAGGAAAACATTTCTATCCAAGGCAGCCAATTTAGAATATATTGACATACATATGGAATTCATGGAAAAATGACGATTTTATGTGGATCCCATTAAAAGAGCAGGAAGCTTTTGAAAAGGCATTTTCTTCCATTTGATTTGAAGTGTCTCTGGCTCTTAGAAGGGGCAACACATAAAACTCACAACCAGGAAGCATAAGGCAGACCCTAATCTGTCTGGGCTTGTCTTGGGGCTTATGCAAGAAAGGTTTTCTCTCAAGCATATGGCTCCTTCCCCTCTCTCCCTTAATCTTGCTCATGATTTGAGCTGAAACACATACACCCAGTCTTGTATCTGCAACATGCCTTCGTAAGGATCTACAGATGCTTCAGGAGACCACGAATTCTTCCCACACCACTTAGGACCCTGAGATCCCCTCACCCCACACATGGGGGAGGCAACCCCAGTCCCGCAACAGGGAGGGAGGACAGTGAAGGTGCCAGCTGCCCCTGCTGCGTGCAGACGCTCTGCAAGCAATCTGAGATCACTTCAGTAAATGCCTGTTTTGTTTCAAAGTTCATGGATTTGTTTAGAAATACTCCCTTTGACTGCTCCAAGCAGAGAAGACTCAAGAGAGGGCCTCATTAAAAACCCAGAATATGTCCTATAGGCTGCCTGCCTCCTTAGTGGGAACACTGCTGTCTGGAGAAGTTGTGCAGGGAGCGATCTCTTGAGGGCCTATGGGGTGGGCTGTGACAGAGAGCATGCAGCAGGCCGGTGATCATCAGTGTGGGCAGAAGGATGCACAAAAAGCTGCACATCTGTAAACCAGGCTTTTGTTCACCCCAAAAAGTCTCAGAGAAGACAGAAAGCTTGCCTTTCCTTGAAGGAGCAACCTGGTTCGGCTCAAGGGTGGAGTATCTTGTCCCTAAAGTCTGGGAACTTGAGAAATGTCACTAAGTGATAGGGCAACACAGAGCAGAAAATGTCTTGCTGTTTCTCCAAGACCCATTTCACCTAGGTAGGTGTCTTGGCCACTGGAACTAGGTCTGTCTTCTCCTCCTCCTCCCTAACCCCACCACTACCCTCCCCCACATCCCAGATCAGGTTTCAGCAACTGGATGTGCCCAAAGGATCCAGAGCACAGAGACATCGGGAACACACAAACGGCTCCCAAGAAGCCCCAAGGCCAGCTGTTGGCTTACCTGGGCACCTGGAATCTGGTCAGTCCATGGAAGGGCCTAGAATCTGTGAGCCTTATGAAAGGCACTCTGCAGGGCCGGTCTCCAGCAGCCCCGGGTGCTGAGTCCCGTCCCGGCGGCGTCCCCCACCCACCCTGGGAGGGCTCTGTGTTCTGCCAGTCCCGGGGGAGTCAGGGCGAGAGGCGGGGCGGCCACCTCCAAAGAGGCCCATTCAGAGGGCAGCGGGAGAGCGGGTCGCAGGAAAGAATCCCGGGATTGTTGGGCGGCGGGCCGCGGGCTGCTGCGGGCCGCCTGCCCAGTCAGTGCCTCCAGACTTGGCCCCGCCCGCTCCCCGCGGCAGTTCGCTTCCTTTCCATTCCGCTTCCCTTCTTCCTCCTCCCCTCTTCGAGCTCTGGAAACCTCCCTGCTGAAACCCACCACAGCTTAATGCCACGCGGAGGCCAGTATCACCACCCAGCAGAGACGAGGGGCAGGACCAGCAGCCACGCCCCACACCTCCCCTTCTCAGCAACCTGAGGAGCCAGGAGTTCGGGAGCTGAGTCTCACCAGTGAGGATCCTTTCCCTCTTAATTCCTTTTCTGGTGGATGGAAAGCCTTCACTACAGCCCTGCACAAGGCAACCAAGGAGACTTCAGCTACAAAACCCACCCGCTGATATCTGCTCACACTGTGCTGGTTTTTCTCCTGGTTCCATAAACTGATCTGGAATCAGCCTCTTCACCTGGCCGATAACCTCTCTACCAACAGGTCTTGGGCAGCATCTATACCTATATCCCGCCCCCCCCCCCTTATTCTCTTCATGTGCTTCCCTCTATCTGAAAGAACCCTCAAACCAACTACCAAATTCCTATAATGTCTTCAACATTTCTTACAAATAACACTTTAGTTTGGGACACTTTCTTGCTCATTAAGTAGAATCCCAGTTCTATTACTTGGGCACTGATATCAGCGGTAACGTAGATTGTGTACAGCAGTGCAGAGGGACCGGTGTGTCTGGTCCTGGAGACAGACACACCACACCAGGTGTTACCATGAGGCAAAGGCAGCAGAGAGATGACAGTCAGTCCTGCTTTGTCCTGTCTGACGGGTAAGGCAAAGCCTCACTCATTCTGCAAATACGAGCTTCTAGAAACAAGTTCTCCCTGCACTTCTTCCCCAAGAGAAGGTTCTATGTTCCCCTAGGGATGTTCCCTTGCCAGTGTGTACCAGAGTTGGTTTTTAGTTCATCATCACAGGGCTCTGCCCAGATAGAAGCTTCCAGCGCAACCAGCTGACCATCTTGCGGAATCTAAGCCTGCCCAACCCCACAGGTCATAATGCCAACCTGGGAGCCTCATCAGGAGAGGCCCCTCGGTCTTGGCTCCTCCAGACCACATGTCTAGGGCAGAGCCAGGAAGACCCCTAGGAAGACACTTCCTCCCTCTTGTTTATGAGCCTGCAAACAGCTGCTCCTGCATTCGGAAATGCCTGGCCCCAACCCAACAGCCTCAGCGGGAGGCTCAGCTGGTAAGGTGGATGTACCAGCCTTTCCAGTCCGTGACTTCTGCAGGATGAAGGACATTCTCGATGGCAGGTCCATCCCCTCTGTGGGTCCCACCTGTTCACAGGCCAGAGGACTGGAGGCAACCCCAGAGATGGGCAGCAGAGGAAGCTGGACATACTGCGTTTGTGACTGTGACAAAGCCATGACCCAGGCAGTTCTGCGTGGGTCTCCTCAGGCTTAGAAGAGCCTCTAGGAAACCTGCTTATCTCCCTCCCTCCCCTCCCTCTCCTTAGCTGCAGTGTTAGCAACTGGGATGATTCTGAAGCATTACTTCCTTTAGAAAGAAAGTCATTTCTCGGAAACTCTGCTCTTTCCTCTACAGATCAGGGTCAGTACCTGGACAGGAGGTAGACACTCTGAACCAGCTGGGATGCTCATGGGAGGGGAGCAAAATCCCAAGATGTAGCATAGCCACATGACAAATAGAGAGTTCTTGGAGAGGACCACAGCCCCATAAATGGGCTTGGCCAGCCCTTAACCTTCAGCAGAAAGGATGCTGGTCCTGTAACACCTGGGGCCTTGCTCCACATGCTTTGGGCTCGGGCCCACTGTGGCACTGACACATTGGTCCCTAGACTGGAAAGCCTTGTCTTTAATTCTACTCACTATAGAAAACTTTTGTTTTTCCGTGCTAGAGATGAATCCCTGATCCTAGGCATATCCTACTAGTGACATAAAGCCCCTGTCCCATGCAGCACAGGCTGGCCTCCAACTCAAGATTCTTCTGTCTCCGCCTCCTGAGTGCTGCTGGCATTATAGCGCTCCTGGTGCAGCCGGCAGGCTCAGACCCTGGCTGGGACTATGTAGAAGGAAAAGTGAAGAAGGAAAGATGGAAGGAGCCAAGGCGGAAAAAGCTCACGTTGGAGGAAGGCGTGGGGGGGAGAAGAGGCTTTCAGAGGGCTGGAGCTTAGCAACATTGGAAATAAGAGGCCATGATGCCCAGTGGTGGCTAAGGTACCTATAGCAGGGCAGAGGAAGGATGAACATGCTTGGGGCCCGCTCTCCTAAGACACCATCCCATCAGTCTGGCAGAACTCGGGCTGCCCAGCCCCAAGTGTGTATCTGTTCATAGGCTCTTGAGTCATATATGCCCCAGTACTTTCCCCCATTGTACTGCAGGGGTGCCAGGCAGCACATCAGAAGCATGGATCCTTCTCCTCAGAGCCATCTGGCCAAGTGTAGGGAGATCCCTAGGATTTGACACACCCTCTAGAAAAAGAAACCAGGTGCTTTGTGTGTAAGCTCTGGGTTTCTCTGCCACCCACCTGACAGCCCTGGGGAATATAAGAGGGTGGTGTCGGTGTGCCCTGCAGGTCTTATCTGCAGCAGCAGGTGCTGCCCCAAGACCCCCAGATGGACCCCCAAACCACCACAGTAACCACCACTATAGCTGACATCTCCAAGTCAGTCTAAAGTCCTTTTCCTGATTGTCTGGGAATCAACCATCCCCCCCAGCAGACCCAAAGAGAATGCTCCCTGATAATTTGGCAGGAAAAGGATTAAAAACAAAACACAATCCCCTCAAATCTGTGTGCCTGCCACAAACAGAACTCCAACTGCTGGTGATGTGGACTTTCTAGTGTGCCATGCTGAGACCCAAGGAACACCAAACTTACCCACCATGCCCTTTGGAGCAATTGGGTGCTGTTTTCCCCTTTTCCCCTCAAAGACCTCAAGTGCCTGCTTTTATTTTTCTGTAAATGTGTTCACTAGTCCTTCCTCACAAGAATGGGCATGTCAATGAACAGTTCCTATGCAGCACTCATATAGTGAGACACTGCAAGTCCAGATATAACCAGGGGAATTTGCAGACATGACCACCCCTGTGCTGTGTCTGTATACAGTGGTCCTCTTGAGATCCTCAGTTCTATGTCACAGATTAAACTACAGATGAAAACCTTGATTTAAAAATGGTACCTGTACTACACATGAATGGACTTTCTGCTCTGTTGTTCATCCCTAAGTGACACAGGACATTAACTATTGGCCACATTTGCAAGGCATGAGGTATTTAAGTATATGGGAGAATGGGTGGGCAGAGTAGATAAAGTCCACACTGCTGTGCTCGACACACCCAGAGAATGGTACCCACAGGGTTCCGAGAGCCAACACCCACGAGTCCTGAAGGAAGAGTGTACATACTGGCATGGGATCTAAACAAAGGCTGAAGTACCTAACTCTATTGAAACTGTCAGGCCTCAGCCAGGCAGTGGTGGCACAGGCCTTTAATCCTAGCACTCGGGAGGGAGAGGCAGGTGGATCTCTGTGAGTTAGAGGCCAGCCTGGGCTACAGAGTGAGTTCCAGAAAGGCTCCGAAGCTACACAGAGAAACCCTGTCTAGAAAGAAAGAAAGAAAGAAAGAAAGAAAGAAAGAAAGAAAGAAAGAAAGAAGGGAGGGAGGGAGGGAGGGAGGGAGGGAGGGAGGGAGGGAGGGAGGGAGGGAGGGAGGGAGGGAGGGAGGGAGGGAGGGAGGGAGGGAGGGAGGGAGAGAAACTGTCAGGCTTCACCTCCCTCTTCCAAGGAAGCACCCTGATCTGAGGGGGTACGGGGGTACCAGCCACCACTAAAAGCCCCGGGTGATGGCAGGGAACAAATGGAATGTTCACTTCTTCATAGCCCTTACCAACACAGTCCATGTGCCCCTCCTGTACCTCCCACAATCCAGATCCTCCACAAACCAACACAATGGGGCACCCTGGCCAGGAATGCTAGCCTGAGGGGACAGTGGCACCAGAGTTACAGAGGAGATTCCCCAATGCCTAAGGCTGTATGACACCTGGAGACAAGCCTGGGCCAGGTGAACTGGAGGGCAGGGCCTTGGGAGATGAGAGACAAGCACATGGCTGACCTGCCCAACGAGCAAAGGTTGACACAAATGTCTTTTGCTTTTCCAGCACACTGTTTCCCAGGCTGTCTGCACTTAGGTGCCTACCTGGTTCAGTGTCCTCCAACCCCTGCTGTGGCCAGGTCTGCAATGGATTTCAGGCTCTACACCTGCTACAGGCTGGGCTCCAACCCACTTCTCCAGTCTGGGGCCTAGAGCATGCTCTAGATAGAAGTGGGAAGAGCAGTAGCTTCAACTCCAAGACAAATTTTTGGGACATTCTCACAGAGAGATGAAACAGACTCTCATTTCTAAGACATCCCCGAAACCACACATAGTGCTAGCATTCTTATTCTTTTGTTTAGAAGATGTTTTAAGAGGTTATGCAACTTGTGCTAGATCACAGAGAGCCGGGCTTCTGTCACCATGCCCCAGAGTCATCCTGTGGGCTAAGAATCATGATCAAAGTAAAACTCCTGTTGGCAACATGCCTGAATAGCCTTTCCATGCTGTCTTTGAGAAGAGCCCACAGGCCTGGACAATGACATGAGTTGGTAAGTACAATCAAAAAGGGAAGATCTCCCTACCCCACTACCAAGCAAGTCAAGGGATGCAATCTGCTCAGTTTACAAAGCTCTCAGCTCATGGGATCCTTCAAGTTGGCCTGCCTGGTGGATGAGGTGTCAGCAAGGGATGCCAGCAGCTTGTGTGTTCTGAGCCACATTCCACACAAGCAAATTCATGTTCTCATCGAAACAGACTCCTAACAGCACATTCACAGGGCAGTGCTGGACTCTGACCTCCGTGAACCAATCCTTGCTGTTTACTTTTAAGTATATTTACAAGCGGTCCACTTTTTTTTTTTTCTTTCACATTCTTCATCTGGGGTGGGGAGAAGGAAGGGTGTTGTGAATTTACTAATCCACATCCATTGCTGAGGCTCCCCTTCCCAGTACACATTCTTTGGTATAAGTTGGAATGCGGACAGTATCACAGGCATTTGTGCAGACAGTATGTGCCTCCCATGCACAGACACTCTCACGTTATGTGCACCTAAATATAAATACACAGACTGGTACATTTGCTTCGTAAGTTCAATAAATTCAAAGCCACCAAGGTCTACCATAAATATCACCTGTGTTAAGATATAGCATGTGCCTCTATGTGCTCAGTAAAAATTCTCATTACAGATTCATAAAAATTCAAACAGAAAAGGAGCTGGGTATAAGAAGGAAAGGGAAAGCTGGCTGGAACATTTTATAACATGTCAAGGTTCCGATGATGCCAGAATATTCATTTAGTTTTTATTATTTATCTTTGAGATTATAGTATAATTACATCACCCCCCTCTTTCCTTTTCCTCTCTCCAAACCCTCCCCAGTTTTTTCCTTATTTTTATTTTATGTGTATATGTGTTTTGCCTGCATGTCCATCTGTGATCCACTGTGTGCAGTGCACATGGAGGCCAGAAGAGTGTGTGGTCCCCTGGAACTGGAGTTACAGACAGTTGTGAATTGCCATGTGAGTGCTGGGAATTGAACCTGGGTCCTCTGGAGGAAAAGCCAGTGTTCCTAACTGTTGAGCCATCTTTCCAGTGTCCCAACCATTTTTCTAAGCAAAACTAAAATACTGCTTCTGAATAAGATCAGTTGAGCGCCCCCACCCCCACCCCCACACACACCTTCTCCTCCCTTTCTGCGTTCTTCCTAACACTCCTGGGCCTTGCTTTTCTTCCTCTTCTGGCAAACATCATCCATTTCTGTACTCTGAACTCCATGAAACCCAGCTCCCCTGTTTTGAACCAGTTATTCTGGTTCCTATTCTCTATGAACCAAGTAAACAGGCAGACCCAACCCCCAACCCTTTCACAAAGCCTGTATTCACAGTAGAGACAACAGCCCCAAAGGACCCCACATCACTCTGCCAAATACAAAACAGAAATGGCAAAATTACAAAAGCATTCCCTTCAAGTAAACAAACAGTAGCCATCAATCTTTTTTATGGATGCCCAGAGCCCTCAAATGTTCTCGAAATAACAATTATAAAAAACTGTTTTGTGACAAGAATGTTCTGAAACTACAGAGGGGCAATGGTTGTGAGACATGGTAACTGTACTAAATGACAATTTTCACTTGAAAGTGGCTAACTGTGTTACATGAATTTTGCCTAAAATAAAATAATTTTTTAAAAGGATGATTTTGAAACAATTTGGAAAGTAAGTTATGTCAGAAACATGGCTTTCTTCATGAGACAGTTCACCATGTTTTTTTATTTCACTTATTTTAGAAATATCAGGGCTAAGTATCACCTAAGAAATGGAAGAATGTTTTATATCTTATGCTTCATAATCTTTTTCTTTCACCTATATAAAGGTTGAGATTAAACAATGCTTGCTTCAATTCTTTTTTTTAATTTATGTATTTATTATGTATACAGTGTTCTGTCTGCATGTATTTCTATCTGCATGTATACCTGCAGACCAGAAGAGGGTGCCAGATCTCATTATAGATGGTTATGAGCCACCATGTGGTTTCTGGGAATTGAACTCAGGACCTCTGGAAGAACAAGCAGTGCTCTTAACCACTGAGCCATCTCTCCAGCCTGTTTGCTTCAATTCTCTAAAAAGGCATTTCCTTCCAAAAGGCTCACTTCTGGAATCCTAAAACCTTTATGCGTGCCCTTCTGATTACGTATGTTTCTGGGGTACAACTGGGCTGAAGTGACGATGACCGGACAGACAGCTGCTCTCCAGGCCTGTGCTGGCTGTCTGGCCTCCATCCTCACAAAGCTCAAGGTCTCATGTCAGGCAAGCAAGGATGCTCACGGGCCCCTGGACACTTGCTCAGACACTGTCCCTGGCTCCCCTCCCAGTGTCTACGGTTGCTCTGCCATCTCCATGCCTGACCTCACCCTTTGCATTCTTTCAAGCTCCTGGGGCAAGGCAGCAGCAGCAGCATTGACTGTACATCAGTCCTGAACTGGTCTTCATTTACCTGGAGTAGGTGCTTCTATGGAAGCCTCAAGGGGCCTAAGTGAGTAGAGAAAGACTCCTTGGGTAAGAAAGGCCCAAGGAGCTTCTGTGTCCCCACAACTCATGCTCTGCTATGGCCCGAACATGGCCCCTCTCTCCAGTTCATGTGTTAGGAAATCAATGCTAGTGTGGCAGGGGGGATCTCAGAAGTAAAGACGGAGGAAGATGGAATCTGTTCTCATGAAAGACGTAGTAGCACAAATCTCAGGCACAGATTCCCGACAACCTTCCTGGTTGTCTCTCCACTCCCTACGGGACACCTTCTGCTGGGCTGGGACCCATGAAGACACTCTCTGGTCCCTGCTCTTAGGCTTCCCAGACTACTGAACTGTGAGCCAAGTCTCTGGTTCTTATCAACTTCCTGGGCCATGGTAGTCTGTTAAAGCAGAAGGCAGACTAAGATTCTCCATGCTATTGACAAGTCATGGCCACCAATGGTCTTCCACTACTTATGACACTACCCCTTCCTTGGCTGTTTGTGCTACAGTTTTCGTGTACAACCTCACTAATTCTGCTTCAGGGCTAAGTCAGGCACCTGAGCTACCATGCTCGTAAGTGCTCACAGGAAGAACATGCAGCAGGAGTCACTTACTGCGCTGTTCTAAAACAGATAAACATTGGAGTGCCAGGAACCTCCCTGGCCCCACCCAGGTAGAAAGTGTCAGAGCTAGGGTGTGTGTGCAGCTTGCTTCTGAAGGGAGATGACTAACAGGACAGGTGCCATCCAACAATACCTGCCTCAGCTACCTAATCCTCTGTGTTCACTGAGAAACACTCCAAAGGCTGGATGGGCATTCCTAAGAGAGGAACAGCATGGTGGCAGAGCCTTCTAGAACCTGAAAATGCTCGGACATATCTAGATGGAAAGTGAAAAAAATGTTTGCAGGTGTGATCATTTCTGCTGTATGGTATAAGAGAGAAATCCAAGGTAAGTGAAGAGTTGACCTGTAAGAGCTTCCAAATCCTGTGGGAGAACTGCCTTGGCAGACTGAGAAAACCCAGGTCTAACAGCTGGCTCTTAGGTACCATCAGGTGTTGGCAGGCTACTCTGTTGGCCATTGACCCCCCCTCTTTCACTTATTCAGGCTTTTATAAATGAGGTTTCTTCTTCTTTTTTTATTATGTATATGTGGGTATGTCTGAGTGCATATATGTGTACCATGTGTGTGCAGGAGTCCATGGAGTTCAGAAGAAGCCATCATAGTCTCTAGAACTGTAGTCATATGTGGTTGCGAGCTACCTTGGGAGTACTGAGAACAGAACACAGTCCTCTGCAAGAGCAATCAGGGCTCTTAAGCCATGAACCACTTCTCTAGCTCAAAATAGGCTTCTTCAGTTTATTTAACTACTAGCAGATCCCAAGTATGCTCTGGTTTGCTTTCTGACTACTGTCCAACTGTTTACTGGAGTGTGGCTTGTTTCTGGGGTGGCTGTGTGCAGCATGATTATAGCAGGGAGCCGGCTGGTTCTGGGGACATCTGACTCAGGAACCTTAATGTTAAACTAAGCATGGGAGGGCCTGAAGAGACACAGGGGAAGTGTGAGCCTTGGGCACAGGAAATGACTGCCCTCAGAGCCAACCCAGGTTGGAGACTTGTCCAAAGACTCTCCCTGTGCTGCCTCTGAGTCTTCTTTTCTGCAAAGCCAGACCTTCATCCTTGGCCTTCCACATCTATTCTTGCTTTTAGCAGTAATTCTGCTCAGTGATCCCACTTCTAATGTTCAACTACATTAGGTATCTGAACAAGCTTCTCATCTCTCAGCTTCAATGTCTAAGCTCCAGGTCTTGGCCTTCCTTTAGCAGGAATCCAGTTAGACTACTTCAGCAAGAAGCCCCACACCTGGGTCTCCTTCAGTAATTTTCCATCCCCCCTACCCTCCCACTCCACTCTGCTCCGTGGAGATACAACCCAGCTGACATTGTGGCATTGGGGCTGAGCTCAGCAACGTCTCTGGCTGTAATAGTAACTCATGCAATCTACTCTGCTCATTGCCCCAAACTAGTGCGCAGTGGTGTCCATTGGACATCTGCCAAGGGGCAGGATTTTTAAGTACAAGTAAATGAAAACTGTTTATTCCCAAGAAATGCCGATAATAACCATGCATGGGGGGGTCGGGTCGCTCACTTGCCCTTCCCAGAGTAGAGAAGATGCTACATCAAGAATCTAATTCACAGAGAAAGGTGACTTTAAAATGTACATGGGGTCTGTTGAGGGTGGCAAGGGGCTGGCTCAATAGGATATAGACAGTTTTCCGAGTTATCACAGTCTGACCCTGGAGACCACAGCCTCAAGCGGCTGGTCCCCCATGGCACTGACTAAGCACATTGTGTCCGTAGTGGCCACTGCTAATCTCTAAGCAGATCATTCATGACTCTACCACAGCAGATCGTGATAGAAAGAACCTTTATTCAGACCATGAGTTTTGTATTCCACATCAAGTCCGTCGATGGACACAGAAGAAAGCTGACATCTGCGGTGATGAACAGGGCAGTGGGACATTTTGTTTCTCACCACTGAGATGCCATCTAGGAGTAGACTCTTTTGATCTGGAGCTTGTGTTACACAAGTCAGTTTTTAAAATGACTGTGCCGTGTCCTGTTGGCCAAAGAGAAGCTTGAAGACCAAGATGCTTGAGTGCAGCCTCAAGGAGAGTAGCAGCCTGGGGGTATTCTTTGAGGGACAGGTGGGTGAACACTCAGAAAACAAAATGGAAGCCAAGGTCCTAGGAGAGGACCTTTGTGGCCACTCCGACTTCAAATTCCCCCAGGAAATGCAGACAGAGTAACCTTAGGGCCAAAGGACTCTTCTTCAACTTCTTGCTGCTAACCAAAGACATTCCCAGTCTGGGGAGATGGGCTGTCATGAGTCAGGCACTAAGGAAGAACTGGCTCAGGTTAGGATGTTCCTTTGGACCTTGGATGGACTGAGATGCTTTTGGAAACTATCCAGATAAGCCAGGGGTTAGGACTCAAGGACAATGAGATTACCCACATTTTCCAGGAATAGCAAATAGCAAACTTATATTATGAAAATGAAATGACCAAAAGAATATATGTGGGGCTTCTCTCTACCTTTTCACGCTTGGCCCATCCTGGGATCCTAAGAAACATGGGCAATGTCTACCGGGAAGGAACACTGAGAAACTCACTGGACTGTTAGCTGCCTGCAGTGCAAAATACTGAAGGTCTCCAGGCGTCATTGTAGAGAACAAGAGAAAGGACCAAGTATTTAGGGACAGGAAGACTAGGTGAGCAGCTGGGTCACAGCATGAAGAGATGACCATGTGGTGGGGTGCATGCAGATGCCCTGCCCTTTGCTGGAACCCATTTTCTTAGTGAGTGGATAGCATTCCTCCCTCAAAGCCCTTGCTCAGTAGGGATTCAATAAGGATGCTAAGCACATATGCTGAGCTGACCACAGGTCCTACTGAATTGAGCATAAACTGCCACATATGCTACTATCACACTATTCTTACAAATGCTGGGAAGACCTTCAGTGTTTTATTGCTACTCAACTCCCAATGGGTGGATTTACAGCCACATCCCAAACCCTAGCAAGACATATCCTTGCCCAAGGTTTTGGAGATGTGGCCCAAATGGAAATTTTTCTGCATCAGAGAATGCCTTGGTAGAAACAGCAACCATGCAAATATCATGGCTGCCATAGCCAAGGGTTCTTACCACGTCCTCCTTTGCGCAAACTGGCTGGGCTGCTCAGCTGGGGCTCGGGTGGGCTGAACGGAGGGTAGCGTGGGGATGTTTTCACTAGAAAAGAAAGTAGGGAAAAGGTTATTGTTACTTCTCACTGTTGCAGAATACTTATTTACACGGCAAAGATGTGTCTCTGCCTAAGACACCTTCTGATTGGTTTAATAAAGAGCTAAGTGGCCAACATGCTAGGC
Source organism: Peromyscus maniculatus bairdii (assembly GCF_049852395.1). NCBI lineage: Eukaryota > Metazoa > Chordata > Mammalia > Rodentia > Cricetidae > Peromyscus > Peromyscus maniculatus. The sequence continues at coordinate 11,791,971 of NC_134861.1, forward strand.
AAGAGAGAATAGACAGGACTTCCAGGCAGGGAGAGAGAAACTGGGAGAAAGAATCTAGGTGTGCGATTTCACCAGCAGACTCGGAGCAAATTGGATGTACTGTATAAGAAGAGGTAACCCAGCCACGTGGCAGAACACAGGTTTTAAAAACCTGTGTTTTTATGGGTTAATTAAGTTATAAGAGCTAGTTGGGGAAAAGCCTAAGCAAAGGCCAAGGTTTCATAATTAATAATAAGTCTTTGGGTCATTATTTGTCTGTCTGGCAGTCCAAAGATAGTCCAACAAGAAAGCTTGCTACATCCCACCTTGTGGTACCAAGTTGCACCAAACTAGTTTTTCTTCTTTCTTACCATACGGAGTTTCTGGTGACACAGGGAATGCTGGCGTCAGACACATAGACTCCTTGCTGTTTGAAATCCTGCCATCGATCATATCGAGGTCAGGGGGATATGCAGTGATCATCGTCTGAAATCAGCATAGAGAGAGAAGAGAAAAATGAGGAATCACATAAAGGTGCCTTCCACGTAGACATGGCCCCTCAAGATGGTCCACTGACCTCTGAGAGCGGCTCAAGGGGGAAGAAACCGGCCTCTTACCACTCACTGTTACCCAAGCTGGAGCACAGAGAGAAGGGACTTATGGGCCATCATCTTAATACAGTGCTGGAGAGCCAGGAGCGAAGGTGATGGAGGCTTTGATACAAGGTAAGTAAGCATCCCACCACTGAGCACGAAAGAGCACCAAGGAATCCTTAACTACATCACTGTTACAGATAAGTGAAAACACACAGAAAGTCAAACACACAACACGGAATGAACTTTAAGAGAAATGTTCCATATATCAATAATGCATGTTTGTAAGAGTTACGGAGAAGGCTCCAATTTTTCAACTTGAGAATCAAGTGTATAATTAGAGTTAACTATCTGGGGACGGTGGCCTGTCCAACTCCAGTTCTGACTCGAAGCCTTGAAGACATCTCCCAGGCAGGACCTCCCTCAGGGTCATCATCTGCCATGGAGGACTTGGAGCCCTGTGTGCAGGCTACAAGTCTGCATTTGTCACCGTCTATGCCGTCCAGCTGCAGGGTCCTGCTGGGTCCAGGGCCATGCTTCCTAACCCTCACAACCCACCTGTAGGCTTTGCATCTCACACTCATTCTACAGGTCAGAGCACTGAGGTTTCAATGGTCCATGTAAGGCACCCCCTGTATAGCCATCGATGGGGAGTGTGCGGACCCCACACAGGCCCTCTGACCTAGGCTCCCAATCAGAACTCCTGTCTGTCACTGAAGAAACCATGTCAAGGACAGAAAGGTTACAGTGACGGGTGACCTTATGCAAGGCATAGTCATTGCCCTAAGCCCAAGGACAGGAAAGTGGGGTTGAGTAGAGGCGGGGGCAGGGCCAGGACCTACCTCTTTGATGTCTGCAGGAGAGGAAAAGGGTCCCAGACTTGGGGCCGGGTCCACACTGGCCTTTCCCCAGCCACACTTAGAGAAGGACACCTGGCTCCCGGCATCATTGTCATACTGCCCGAGGCTCAGCTTCCGGAGCCGTCCCCCGATGGACTCATCACCTGAGGAGCCGGTAAGGAGAAAAATAAATGGGCTTCTGAGCAGGATCCTCATCGCACAGTGTAGAGACCGTTATAAAGCCCATCTTCAACTATTTCTGGATAACGCCATCACTAGTCAGTCACTCCAGACAGACGCAAGGGCTGCTACAGGCAGGCCACAAGCACAGGGGCCACCTAGGATGCCCAGAGACAAACCAGAGTACTCCATCCAGAAAAGGCCTTGGGGTACAGGCAAGCCTGGGCACTAGGATTCAGTGCTAGGACAGGAGACTGGCTGAGCTTGACTTGAGAGAGGGCCAGTTAAGATCCAGCCCCCAGGCCTGGTATGAGCACTACCAGAGTATGCACCTGCAGTGACCCAGGCATTTGGTTCTCCCATGACAAACGGAACCTTCACACGGAGGGGAAAACCCCAAACCAGATACTAAGAGTGAACATTCAATACCCCAATGTCACTCTCTGCCAGAAACTCCACAGGCATTTACTCCTGACCCAGATGCCCATGATCAAACCGATACTCTTCTTGTTAGGGAGAAAAGTATGTCTGGGCGAGAGTCTGCTTTTTAAAATTTCTTTCAGGGAATTCTCAAAATTGGGCAATAAGGGAAAACTGCAGCAGCCTATAAAAGTGATAACGTTACAAGTCACCATGTAGTCTTTTCACACCAAACCAGGCTTTGCTGGCAGTCTAGGCATAAGCTAAAAACGCAGAACCCCTAAGTATGGTGGTACATGCTTCTGATTCCATGAGACAGGACCACTGTCAGTTCAACGTCAGCCTGGACTAGGTGCTGAGACCCTCTCTCAAAACGGTAAACAGACAGGGCTGGAGAGGAGGCTCAGATGATAGATTGCTTGCTGCATGGGGAAGAGACTTCACACAAGGCTGCCCAGATTCGGCCTCAGGGACACAGGTGGCCCTCCCATCTCTTAAACGTGTTCGGTCCTGGGACAGAGAAGTCTGAAAGAGCGGGAAGAACAAGGTCCAGTGAGAGAGCCTTGTCACATCGCAGCAGCCCTGCCCCTGCCCCGGCAACGGTGACAAAGAAGACATTATCAGAAAGAGACCACTGTGTGTGTACTCATGGTGACTGGTGACCACGCTGGACAGGGGCGCTCGTGTAGAAAAGTCCACAGTCCCTCCATCACAGTGAGCAGCAGAGGAGTTTCAGGCCTGGGGGTTTGCTCCGCACCACACAGCAGATCAGTCAACAGCCGTGTATTAATGATACGGGCGCAATGGCAGATGCTTTAAGGTCCAAAGAAAAAAGAAACAGTATCAAAATAGTCAAAAGCCTATCTCTGGGATGCGGAATTCCAGGCAAGGGCTCCCATTTTCTATAAATGTCTCCTTAAAAAAAAACAAACAAACAAAAAAAAAAAACTTTCAAGCTATAATTATTTTTATTTATTTTTTTGAATTATAGCATAATTACATCTTTTTCCCCTTCCCTTTCCTCCCTCCAAACCCTTCCATGTACCGCACACCTTGCTGCCATTCAAATTCCTGGCCTCTCTTTTCTTTAATTACACACACACACACACACACACACACACACACACAGAGGTATGTGAATATACATATATTCCTTAATACATAAAAACAACCTGCTTAGTCTGTATAATATTACTTATATTTATATCAACCATTTGTTGATAACCATTTATTGTTCGATAACCATTTAGTATGCTCTTCCCTGGAGACTATTTCTCCTGCCCTCAGCAATCCTCAGCTGCCTGAAGTTCTCTGTGCATGGCTGAGGCCTCCTGCTCTTTCCCCCATCCACATTAACACATCTATTGGTATCATCTCGGCTGGGTCCTGTTTAGGCGTGTTGGCAATACTTCATGGGTGTAGCTTCTCTGAAATTTCTAGGAGACACAATTTCACAGCAAAGTTCCTGTCCCTTTGACTCTATCTTCTAAAGTTTCACTAAGAACATTTTTACTTTCTAAAATTAAGGAAGAGACTTAGATTTTCTTTGGGAGAAACCAAACTGCTTCCTTTTTCTCTCCTCTGCAGGGCTCTGTATGGATGGCCTCTGCTGGTTCTCACATCTGTATGGATGGCCTCTGCTGGTTCTCACCTCTGCAGGGCTCTGTATGGATGGCCTCTGCTGGTTCTCACATCTGCATGGATGGCCTCTGCTGGTTCTCACATCTGTATGGATGGCCTCTGCTGGTTCTCACATCTGTATGGATGGCCTCTGCTGGTTCTCACATCTGTATGGATGGCCTCCACTGGTTCTCTCCTCTGTACTGCTCTGCATGGATGGCTTCTGCTGGTTCTCACATCTGCATGGATGGCCTCTGCTGGTTCTCACATCTGTATGGATGGCCTCCACTGGTTCTCTCCTCTGTACTGCTCTGCATGGATGGCCTCTGCTGGTTCTCACATCTGTATGGATGGCCTCTGCTGGTTCTCACATCTGTATGGATGGCCTCCACTGGTTCTCTCCTCTGTACTGCTCTGCATGGATGGCCTCTGCTGGTTCTCACATCTGTATGGATGGCCTCTGCTGGTTCTCACATCTGCATGGATGGCCTCTGCTGGTTCTCTCCTCTGTACTGCTCTGCATGGATGGCTGCTGCAGGGTTCTGCTGGCCTACACTGGTTCTCTCTGAGCCTCTGGTCTTACATTAGACCCACTCTAATTATCTTCACAAACTCTGGTGTTGGGTCAATAAATATTTCCTCCTTCCTGAGCAACCCACTAAAGGAACCCAAATGGATATGGCCTTCCCCACCATTTCAAGGCGATGCACCCTACGGAGCCACAAGGGGCCACACTGCTGGCATCTCTGCCCTTCTTTAACTACCCAGAGACAGGAGAGAGGTCTAACAGTTCCAAGGCAGGACCTGGTCTTCCTATTTGTCAGGCAAGGTGATGCCGAAGTTAGGTGCCACAACAGACCCAAGGCAGCTCAGCAAGTACAGTGAGAGAGCAGAGCTTAAGCCTAGGCCCGAGGCCACACCTCGAGCCGGAACACTCCAGCAGCTCTGTCTCCACTAGGCACCCACAGCATCTACAGCAGAGACCCTATGGCAGCTGCTCCTCCTCAGCAGTGGGAGGTGACAGGGCAAGAGAGAATTCCCAAGGGTGGGGACCCTATGCTTGAGAACTGAACGAGGCCCAGGAACTGAGTGGTCCAAGAACATCCACGGGGATGGGCATGGTCTCTTACACAACCATTGTCCTTCAGTTCCTCACACTCAGCTGTCACGCACAGGTTCGTGTGACACGCCCACATTCACTGTCACATACACTCGCTCTCACATGCTGACACATGCCACATACCCAGTCTCTCATCAACACACTCTCTGACACCGAGTCACACCTTCTCTCCCCCATTCCCACACATGGCTACTCAGACACACGCCACATGGGCACTCTCTTACACCTCACACTCATGCATCTGTCTCCCCCACAGCCTCCCACACTGTCATGCATTCACATTCACACACTGACCTCCATATTGACATGGCCTCTGCCTGCACACCTGTAAGAGGCAAGGCTTGGGTTTTGTGCTCTCCATACTGGGGTGGGTGGGCACTTCAGCACCCCCACCCCACTTCTGCGGGTCCACACTCCTGGGTGCTACAAGACTCCCCATTTGAAGGCTGCTATCAGGAAGTAGGGTGCTGGGCATTCCTAGAAATGCACTTCTTCCCAGATGAGGAATCCCCAGCATTTCCACTTCCAGGGGTTACGGAGGCAGGTGTGGTGTAAGGCTTCCCTTCTTGCAGGGAGCATTCCTCACCTACCAAACACCTTGCGCTGATAACTCCTCCTTAAGGCCTACAATGACCCTATGACAGTGAGTATGCCAAGATCCTTAGCCTCAAACACAAACACCAGAGCCTCAGAAGAAAGATCGGGCTAGGGACTACCCCAAGAAAAATGCAGGCACCGCCACTTCAGCCTGGCAACTCTCACTACATCAGGGCTTCTCAGGGCCAATGTTCCCAGGTAGAAAAGACACAGAAGCCACCAGACATTTTTACCTCTCACTCTAGTGATTCAGAGGCCTGGAGGGAGGCTGGCTGCTGCAGGGACATTTCTCTACGTGTTTTATTTACTATCTACTATCTCCAGTGCCTGGCAAGCAGGCCACCTCTCTTTAGAAAGACTGGAACAGTAAGCAGGGTTATCTCTCGCCCCTGCCTCCCTTGGGCTGAGCTTCGTCACTGAGGGTAGATGTGGAAACAGCCGCCTAACCATCATGTCAGATCTCAGCTCTGATGTCCATCCCCACTGATGCTCTGGAGGACTGGGTGCCTATGAGTGGGTAAGCAATAGGAGGGCAGGAGATGGAGGATGAAGCGACAGATGAGGGACAGATGACCTGGTCAGCAGCCTATGCTGAAGGCTGACTCCTCAGGCCTCCCTGAAAGAGCCCATGATGGTTTGTCAGACACATGCTCCCAGCCCTCCCTTCCCTGGGAACAGTGCCACAGAGTAAGGAAGACACATAGCTTGTTTGTTTCTTTTTCTACTCTAGGCTCAGCTTGTGAGCATCTGCTGGGGAATAAGTCATTTATGTCCATTAGGTTATACTCTTCGCACTAACATGAAAGCATCACTATGCACCACCCTTTGTCTTCCCACTGCTCAGGGTAGCCCTGGGTCTATCTATCTGCCAGCTCCTAGCAAAGCAGTTCTCAATCTGTGAGCCATGACCCCTTTGGGGATGATCAAACAACCTTTCACAGGGGTCACCTAAGACCATCGGAAAACACAGATATTTATGGTACGATTCACTCATTACAGTTATGAAGTAGCAACGGAAATAATTTTATGGGTGGGGGTCACCACAACATGAGGAACTGTATTAAAGGGTCACAGCATTAGGAAAGTTGAGAACCACTGTCCTAGCAGGACCCTAGGGAGGGGCCGCATCAGTGCCGCCTGTTTCCCTCTATGGCTGGTATTCCACATCTGCAGTAGCAGAAATAGCAGCTTTCGTTGGTTTATAGTATAATGACTGCAAACTGACTTCAGATCTCCAGTGCAGAGCTGACCCGATGGGCTTGGGCAACTAACTGAATAGCAAAATACTTCATGAGTCAATGAGGAAATGGTAAATCTACTCTCTGAACAGAGCTGTCAAATCCATGCTATACACGTGGCGGCGACATTCTTTACTGCTCATTTTCCTGTACGAAGTCAAATTCGGGAAAAGGGGAGGGGAGAGGACAAGAGGAGAAGGGAGGAGGGGAAGGGGATGAGGGGAGTGGAGGGAGAGGAGGGGAGGAGGAGAAGGGAGAGGGGAGGGGAGAGGAGGGGAGGAGGAGAAGGGAGAGGGAAGGGGAGAGGAGGGGAGGAGGGGAGGGGGTGGGGGAGGGGAGGAGCAGGGAATGCTGGTGGGCACTAAGGTGTGGCTGTCGCTGCTGGTGCTTGTCTGACATGGAAACGAAGAGGAGCTGTGCTGGCTTGAGGGAGCTTTCTCATGGTTTGGCGCGGCCCTACATGCACACTACTCGTCTAGGTTCTGAGACGAGCCAAGGGAGAAGAGGGAGAAACCAGGCATCGGGGAATATTTGCAGGCAAAGGGCCTCTCCCATCACCTGCACCTGCTGGGGCCGCTTGGCTCCCTTCCCACCTGTGCCTGCTGGAGCTCAGTTGTCGTAGGGAGCTGCACCTGCTTCCAGCGTGTACCCCGGCAGTAAAAAGAAAACTTTACCTGGACCCTGGCGCTTCCAAAAGCTCAGAGAGCTGGGGACAGAGAGGCCACTTCAGGCCTAAGTGAGCAACTCTGGTGATGAGCCTTGTTCAGCTGGGCTTCCCATGGAGGGAGGGACAGACAAGCAGCCATGTGGTGACATGCTTTGCTGTGGCAGGATGACTGGTCACCCAACCTCGCTCTCGACTCCGCCATCAACCCCGCCAGCTCCTCTGAGCATTCAGCTGTCCTTGTGTGGGCCAGCCTTCCACCTGGCCCTAGGGACCCACCGGACTTCAGGCTAGAGCTCAAGACCTGAGTCCCTATGTGCTCTTCACTGTGACTCCCAAAGTCAATGCACTGATATGTGAAGACACCTTCTGAGCACTGCCCGGGACCACCAGAGACCTTGGCAAGAAAAACAGGAGCTGAGATTGCCATGGGTCTATGGGGTGTACAGAACCTCAGAGAGAGGGAGAAGCCAATGCTAAGTCACTGAGAACGCACATGGGGACAGAGCCCTGTAGCATTCCAAGGCCAGGCAGTCATGTGGGCAGTGTGGTAGCAGAGCAAAAACAGCCAAGCTAGTGGGCACCATGATAGTGGGGAGATCATGACCGGGAACTCCCTCAAGCACCTCATCTGGAGACACAAAGAGCCCACAAGCACTGTGTCCAGGCCAAGATTGTCAGGTACTGGGTTAACATGCAGGACTGAGTCCATGACAGCCCAGGATAGATGAGCTTGCCATTGGGAATCCCTGGGTATATGCTTGGGGGGGGGGGGGTGAGGTTTAGATCACTTAGCTGGAAAACTACCTTTTAGAAGAAATCTCCCACAATGCTCCTTGGCAGTTCTGCACTTGTTCAAATGCACCAAACTCCCAATTGTGGATGTGGTTGGTACAAAACCCTTCCTCACGGGTCTCATTCAGCTGTGTCCTTCAATGCTGCCATGGGCCATGCAGATGCTTCTTAGTGTCACCTGGCCTTTCTGGAAAGAGGGAGAGGGGTGCCGAGCAGGAGACATCAGGACACCCACACTGACTTTTCAGGGTAGAATCCTCTCCTTGGTGGGGTACATGGCCCACTCTGTTGCTAAAATAAAGCTACCAGTCCTAGCGGGAGGCAGCTGATGGGGCAATACCACTGGCTGTCCTCTACATCCTGCACAGCAAGGCCCCAAACTCTGGCCCCATTGGAACCAACCTAGGAGAACATCCCAGCCTCAATGAGTCATGGGAGGAGTGACTAGATACACATCTACGTTCAAAACTGTGATTGTAAACATGTGGTTCTGCAGCAGTATGTCACTAAGATCCCCCAGGGTGGGCTTTACCCTTCTTCTTCTACACCTGCCTCTTCCCTTGGAGTCAGGACATGAATGTCAAGCTCTCAGCTTGTAAGCACTGCAGGTCTGAACCCAGGAGTCATTAACTGAGCATCAAGTACTTCAAACACTTGGGCTGTACCAGGCCAGTCAGCCTCCCTTTGCAGCCAGAAGCACGAGTGGGCATCATGAGCACCAGCATCCAGAAAGCCCATGGGTGGTCACAGAGTGCAGTGCAAAGAATGGATGGAGTCAACGTCTTAGCAAGAAATCAGTGTGTAACACCGAGATGATGGTGGACTCATGGACTCTTAGCAGCACTCTGCACAGGCATGCAGTGAAATGGATATGCTAACTTGCTTGACCACACTGAGTACCTCAATGGTGTATATCAGAATGCACTGAGCATCTTACATAGACACAGAAACAAGCATAACTAATAAAAAGGACAGGGAACAGGTCCTAGAACGTGATCCATTTTCAAACATGGTCTTTATTTTCTACCTGGGACCCTGGAGAAGGAAGCACCCATAAGTGATTAATTCTTCTCTACAGGATCATGTAAGAACAAAAAAGCAAGCCTGGCACCACATGGCATGTGGGTGGTTTCGGAAACTCCCTCACATTCCTGGGAATGAAAACAAATACCATGAGGTATTTCTGCTGAGGTGGGGGCCTCCTGATTTCAGCTCACTTGGATAAATAAGCATAACCTCTACAGACAGTGACTGGACAAAGGCTGGTGTGATGAGGACAGTTCAGCTCAAGTGTTCCCTGAAATGAACTGAAGAGTTCTCTTTCGGCAAGCTGAACAGAGACAGGCTCAGTGGCCCCAGTCACCTGGTGGGCATGTTCCTCAAGAGCAGGTGGCACGAATGGGTAGGACATTGGCAGCCCAAGTGCTGAGTGACATGTCAGGAAGAGGGCAGGAAAGCCCTCTGGGTATACACAGGGCCATCCCCTCTTCCCAGTCTCTGTTCCTAACCTGCTCCTAACAGGGAAAGGAGACTTCTGCAAAGTTATGACAGAGGAAGGAAATGGAACTGAAGATGTGTTCCCCTGGGAATCCTGCAAGTGCTTGATTAGGTGAAGGTATATTTGAAAGGGAGATAACATATCCCCAAATCTGGGAAGAACATCTTTCTCATGCAACAATTATCTACCACAATGCTGAATGAACTCTGCGTAGAGTTGTAAAGAGTTCCAAGCTACAAAGGGGATTCTGGTAACGTCAACCATCACTCACATCTGAGAGATTCCACTCACCAGGAGGGTTTCGGGACGCAGTTCTGATTCCTCCCTTTTATGTTTAAGTAACCTCCTCTACTACAGCTACAGAGGGCAAGACACTTCCCTCAGTCAATGCCCATGTCATGGCACAAAGGCCATGTGGTAGAACCAGAAATGACAGCACACGGCTGACCTCACCAAGCTTGGGAACTGTCAGAGCCTCTTTATCCTGATGGAGACAAAGGATTTGATCTCCATCACATGGAAGACCACAAAAGGCAGTTCTCCCTGAGGATGGCCTTCCCAGAACCTGGGTCCCTTATGAGATAACAGACCACATGTTTCTACTACATTGAGAGCTCCAAGTTTCTGAAGATGACCCTGTCCACCGACGGGCTGGTTAGTCTTCAAAGAGACTTTAAAACATCTAAGTGGCACTTTCCTAGCAAACTCAGCAAGAACTGCCCCATGGCCCAGTAAATCCACATTTAGTGAGAAGCAAATAGGTATTCCAACAGGTATGTATGCATCCACAGGCATAACAATATTCACAATAGCCAAAAATGCTGATGGAATCCTAGTGTCTGAAGACAGATGAACTATGGAGTATTGTTTAGCCATAAACAAGAATGAGTCTCCAACAGTCACAGACCTTTGAAAATAATGTAAAAAGAAACCAGCCAAGAAGGGCCACATCATATACACTTGCATTTATATAAAAAGCAAGAACATCTAGGGAGACAGGAAGGTTAGCATGCAGAGGGCTGAGGTTGGGTGGGTGGAAAGGGAGTGCTAATGGGTAGAAGTCTTCTCTGGGGGGAATGGGGACAGTTCAGAAACCACATAATGGAAGTGGCTGTACAATGTGTAGCATTGCTAGAAGCACTGTGACCCAGTAGCTCCTTACCCCTGCAGGGACAAATCCCCAGGCAGAGCTGGAAGCAAACACAACCCACGGCATTTTCATGCACCTAGTCCCACCCTTCTGATGTCTCTGAGCCATGACCCCTGACTCATAACCGAGTCCTACCCACAGTGTCCCCTGTCACATCCACCTTCGCCATGGATGGGACAGCGATTGTATAGACAAGCCTTAAGCTGCCCAAGGGTCCATGGCTCACCCTTGGGGCTCCTTGAACACAAGTCTGAACCTGTGGTGGGGCCCACCCTGCCCATCCAGCATTATTTCCTGACACCTCTGCTGGTACTTGTTGTTTAGCACTAACTAGGCTTCCCCCAACATCCCTTTGGGAACATCTACCTGGCCAGTATCCCTGCCAGGCCTGGCTATGAGGGTCTCATGGAGCACCCCCTAGATTCCTTGACTTGCTAGTGGTGACGGTGACTGAAAGGTGTTAGCGAAGGTAAATCGTGTGGGGCTCTCCTCTTCCACGTGTCTCTGGTCCCTGCCATCAGAAGCACACAAGGGCTGGCTTTTGAAGCTTCACACACTCCTCCCACAGCACAGGCAGGAAGGCTAGGATGCTATCTGCAAGAAGTGCCTGCCAGGCTCCTGTCACCAGGGCACTGAGCCTAATGTAACAAAAATGAAGTATTTTATTAACAGCATGAAGCAAGAAGTCCCCAAGGTATGGATTTAGCAGCCAGCCTTTTGTCATGCATAGAAGGACAGGCTTCGTACTCTGGCTCACGTCTCTGGTTACCCAGGCAGCCCGGCCATTCCACTGCCGCTTAAAGGCTGTGATCCAGGAAAGCTGCCCACTCACAGGCTGAATTGGAGTTGGGGGAGGCAGAGGCTGGGGTTCTGGCAATGAAGCAACATCTGGGGCTCTCAAATAAGGTACAGTCAGAGTCCATCACACCAGAGTGAGGGAGCAGTCTTACTGGGGAGTGGGCACTTCGAGGCAGCAAAATCCCCAAATGAACTGCTTGCCCTCACCTGGTTTTAGGCGGGATGTAACACTGTAGTCAGCACAAACAGTGCTCAGTGGGTCTCGGGTGCCAAAGCTGGCTCCTCACCCCGGCCAGCCTCTCTGGTCCTACAGTGGAGATGGGGTACCTCATAAATCCCGACCATCCTCACCTCAGTGTCCGTCTGGCAGAGCAGCTAGGGAGGGAGGCTCTGCACTGTCGCCTGACGAGAAGTTCTCTGTTCACAGATATCTCTGCAGCGTTTACCCCAGTCCAGAAACCACAGCCTGCTGGTGAGGGGACCGACTACAGCAGAACAAGGGCATGGCCAAGAGATACAGAGTTGACAGGTGGACAGAGGGAGTACTCAGAGGGGATTAATACTGTCGTCATCATGACCACCCCTGCACGACCACCATGATCACAGTCACCATTACCACCACCATCACTATAGTCACCTTCACCACTGCTACCACCAACATCACCACTTCCACCACCAATACCACCACTACAGTCATGATTCTCACCACTACCACCATCATCGTCACTACCACCACCATCATCACCACCACCATCACCATCACTACCACCACCATCACTACCACCACCATCACCATCACTACCACCACCATCACCATCACTACCACCACCATCATCACCATCACCACCATCACTACCACCAGCACCACCAGCACCATCATCATCACTACCACTACCATCACCATTACCACCACCATCATCACCATCACCACCATCATCATCACCATCAACACCACCACCATCACCACCACCATCATTTCTGCCTCTTCTTACAAATGGCATGACTCTCTATGGAGGAAATTCCACAAAAATTACCAAACAAACATCCCCAAACCAACCAGCAACAACAAAAGAATACTTCTAGAAAAGAAAGTCCAGCAGAATGAATTTCTAGCTAGACCAAAAATCCCATGTTAGCTTTCATCGCCAACAAATAGCAGCGATAACTACACTGGAAAGAATAAGTACAAAGGTTCATTTTGGCACAGGACTTTATAGACTTCAGTCTATAATCAGTTGGCTCTATTGCTTCGGTCCTAAAGCTATCACAGTAGAGGAGCATAGCAAAGTCAAATCATTATTCACAGCCAGAGAGCAAAGGAGAAGAGAAAAAGAAGGACAGGACTTCTACTATTCTCTTCAAAGGCACACCCTCAACCACCTAAAGACCTGCTAGGCCCCGCTGTTTAAAGTTTCCACCGTATCCCAATGGCACCTTCAGGGAGCAAGTATTTATCACGTGGACCTTTGGAAGGCATGTAAGATCCGAACTACTATGTTTTCCATCAGCACCATCACTGTATCCATCACCTGCACTAGCTGCAGCCATGGAAGTACCATTATTTCTACCGCACTCTGAGAGAAACACCTCAGATGCACTCAGCCTTCAAATGTGGTCTCTTTTCAGAAATAACCAGACCCACCCACAGAGGGGGCAGACTGCCTGCCGCTCGCTGCCTTCAGAGCTGGTGTGAGTCGAGCTACACAGTTCTGCGGGAATACTACAATCCTCAGGAGGAGTTCCGGCAGAGTCGTTGCTCTCAACTCCTTACTACAAGATGGCAGCTTTCTCCAATTCAAAACGTGACCTGGAAAGTGAAGGATCTTACTGACTTGGGAATGCTAAAGCCCCAGCCAGTATCCTAGAGTGGATCTGAATCTCTAGCCAGAATTGAGAGCTCAGTAGGAGCTGGCATCGAGATCAGGATGGAAGGTGGGCCAGAGAGGAGGAGGAGGAGAGCATGGGGAAGAAACAGAATTCTGGGAATTTCACAGCCCAGAATCTCCACGTGTGTACAAGACTGAGAAAGGCCGTCAGCAGGCAATTCCACATCCATAATGGGGCCAGGTTTCATGCACAGCAATGTCCTGGGGACGACATGAAGCTTTGCAGCCTCACTGGGTCCTTCCTACTCAGCACACTCCAACTGACAGCCCTGCACAGAGGACCCTAGCTCAGCAGCCCTCACTCCCCTCCCCACTCAACTGACGGAGGAAACAGGCCTGGGCAAACAGACCTGGGAATTGTTTAAAGTAGAGAGAGGGTTTTATAACACCACAGAACTTCCAGGGGTTCAAAACCAGCTGCTTAGCCATTGGTACTTTTCTGAATTTATCTGCTGATGTCTGGATATTGTTTTACGTCACTTATTACTAAACTTTTCCATTCAGAGATGGAAACAGGATCACTGAAATTTAAATCTTAAGACCAGGAGCTAGAGGTGGCTCAGTGGTTAAAAGCACCACCTGCTCTTCCAGAGGACCTGCGTTTGATTCCCAGCACCCACACAGTGACTAACAATCTTCTATAGCTCCAGTTCCAGAGGGTCTGACATCGTCTTCTGAACTCTGCAGTTACCAGATCTGCAAGTGGCGCACAGACACACTGGCATGCAAAATACCTACACACGTAAAAAATGTAAAAATAAATGAAACTTTTAAATTCAATTACAAAATTTAAGAATATCAGGGTCCTAGAATTCTCTCTACCTGCCAGGGAGGAAAGACTGCCCCCTTCCTCACCTAGGTGGAGTAAGTACATCAGTATTCTTTTGATGGGATTTCATCAAAACAAGATATCCTGAATTGAGATGCCAGAGCCTGCTGTGCGGGCTGTGTGGTGGCTGCCAGCACCACACCCAGGCTTCCTATATGAAGCAGAGTACAAGACTCAGGCTGGCTGCATTTGGGAGCTGAGTACTGACCTGACACAGGAAGCCTGTCTTGGAGGAAGAGCTGGCTACAGGAAGGGTGTCACCAGCTCAGCCCTGTCCTCATGCTGAGCTTCCCTTCTGTGCTCACTGCTGCTGCTGGGGGACAGCATCCCATTTGCAATAGGATTCTAAATTTCAAAAACACCTTCAGGGTCAAGTCTCAGTTTTGAGATATATATACATACATACACATACATGGGATACACACACACACATACATATGTGTGTATGTCTGTATGCTTTGTGTGTGTGTGTGATATAGATAGATAGATAGATAGATAGATAGATAGATAGATAGATAGATAGATAGATAGATAATATGACACCACTATGGTTCCAAAGGATTGTCATAGATAGATTAATAAATTACTAATCCATTGTTTAAGTAGGAAAGTTATTTAGTTTGAAAATTATACTTATGTTTATAAGAAAAGGAACTAAAGAGGATCGAAGATTAAAATAAAACTCCAGTTAGTAACATGACCCATTTCTTCAGTAATTTAATAATGGCCAGTGTGAGGGTGGAAGCCACAAAGTGATGCTCTCCAGTCCCTGGCCCTGTACCAGTCAACAAGAAAATAGTCACCTGAGCCTGTGTCCTGTGTCTGCCCGTATATACCACACAAAAGCTGCAAATTTTTCTAAACCTCAGGAGACATTTTGTTCCTGAGGGAAAGCTTTTGATTTCACCTTCCCAAATACCATCTCCCAAGAACAATTGTTAAACAAATGTCGTACAGAGTTTGGTTTCCACTCAAACCTTAGAACTCTGATTTTCCTGAAAGTATTAAATTCAATGAGCTCACGCACCTACGAGAACTGACCTTAGTCACTGCTATTCTTTATGTCATGGGGCCTGGGGTTGTTAATGGCTGTACCATAGCCTCAGAGCTGTCCCATGGAAGAAGCCTTCACTCTTTTCACCCCCCCCCCAGGTGTGACACATACCTACCAGCCACTCCAAACAACTAGAATATTCTGCTATGTGTCCAGTGATGGATCCCAGCATGGGACAGGAAATATAACCTGGCTTTTCTTCATACCTCGTCATCAGACACTGGGATAGTGTTTGCTTCCTACAGACAGCGTGATTGAAAAGTCACAGTAGCCCTGTCCTTTAATAATGGCAGCATGCCAGTTAGCTGGCAGCCCATGCAACTCTGATGTTAGCTAGGATCCACACTGCAAGGTTCTACTCCTGCCTGAAGAGGGATCCAGACATCAGCTAGGCTGCAATCATCCGAAGAGGGCAGAGACCATGGGTCTATACCACAGGGTCCATGTGAACTCAGGACCTGTCATTACCTACTAACCTCCACAAACGTCACAGCAAGGTGGGGACAGGCTCTTGTAGCAAGAGTCCTTGGAAGATGAATAAAGCCATTCTGCTAGGACCCCAAAGCAAGATTCAGCACACTCAGGGGCTTCTAGCATCAACATCATTAGCACACAAACTAAGGGGATGCTCACGGACTCTCTGAGAAGCACAGAGAAGTACTCATGAGAGGAAAAAATGGTTGAGAGCCTTTTGTATCGTCTTTCTTGCCCTCCTGGCCCTGGCTCCTAATAACACCCATGACTCATCTTACCTGCCACCTCCTGCAGCCACTTCATCACCCTCGCATAGAGACCACACCTTGGTCAGCCTCCTCCAGGGATAACCTTGTGTAGATTCCAGACCAAAGCTTGTCCCTTCCGTTATCTCCCAGACCCCTTCTCAGGATGCACCGCCGCCCATGTCACACACTTTGGCTTGCCTTTTCATCCAAAGACAAAGGAACTCCACCAGCTCTCAAACCCTCTTAGCTCATGTTCACACTGGGGACATCAGACTGTAACTTGATCCTAACGCAAGCCTCATCAGACTGATGCAGTCTGCAAGAAACCCTCCCACAGACTTGGCCAGAGGCCACTGTCCACTACCACCAACCTTGGCCTTCCCAGAAAGGCCCTGCCCTGTTGTCTAGCTCCCCTGGTTCTCAGGTAGAAAGGCCCACACCGTTCTCTCTCACGGCAGTTGGCCAGCGCTCATCTGCTTCAGAGGGTACAGCACATAGATGGTCCTTACACCCAGGCTGTCACCCTTGCTGGGCCTAGGCCCACGGTCTTGGCTCTAGATCATGGTTCTCTGAACCCGAGAACCTGGATCTGCTCTCCCTGAGCTTCTCTGGGGCCACGCAACACTCTCCGCTTTCTGCCCTGTGTGCCTGTCTCCCTCAGCCCTCTACAGCCAAACTTCTCTCTAACACATGGTGGCTGCTACCATCTATGAACAGCCTACATGGTGTCTCAGGAACTTGGACCCTTATGTGTAAATATGACAGTTTACATACCCTGACTGCTTGATCAGACCTCTTGTTCCTGCAAGGATGACTCCAGAGCCCATCCATTCTTCTAACTCACTGAGAGGCCTGACCCTCTTCCTAAAGGAACATTCCTGAACTGAGAAAAGTTTCATTGTTGCTTATTCTTCAGATGTGGAAACTGAGGATCAGAGAATCTATGCAAAGGTTCTGAACCACACAGCCAGCAGGTGGCAGAGGAATATGGATCAGGCTACCTGGTGCTCTCAGATGGCCAGCTGCACTCCGCAAGAGATGTGACAAAGTGTGTGAAATAAGACATCGACATCCCTCTTCAAGGGGCCCAATCCCGGCCCTCAGCCATCTTTATAGGCAAGCTTTGCACCTCTTTCTTCCCACCATTCAGATCTGCTACCCAGCTCCCACCGTACCAAGGTACCACTGGGATTCTAGGTCATGGCTCATTAGAGTAGAAACTGCCAAGGAAATAAGTTTCAGCAAATCCAAATTCCCACCTGGACAACTTCCTACCTGACATCAGCATCCCATCCGCTCACCTTGTCGGCCAGGGCTCCGGCCAGGGACTTCCACAGGGTCCAGCCTGCCGCCACACCGGAGCCCACTTCCCACGCCATCAGGACACACAGAGCCATTGGCTGAGACGCCCAGGGCATTCATGTGTGTGGGGATGGGCTCAAAGGTGGGGTCCAGCTCCAGGATCAGCCTGTTAAGTTGCTCAATGGACTGGTCAATATCCAGAGTGGGAGAGCCTGGGGAATGACCCGTGTTCAGATCCTGATGGACTCCATTCATGGCTTTGTCCTCTGCAAATCTGGGCTGGAGTGCTTTACCCGGACAGAGTGGCTGTGTGTCATGGGCATTTGGCCCATTGCTGAGTGGGCCTCTTTGAATGGCCACTCTGCTGCTGGCTGCACGAGTGGGAGTGACTGGGATGTGGGGTTGGGGCTGGGCAAGGCTGGCACTGTCCATTGTACTGTGGCCGCCCAGCCTGGCCTCCCCATCCGGGGCAAAGCTGTACTGGTGAGCAGCCACCATCTGCTGCTGACGCACCCAGGTCTGGGTAGAATAGTTGCTTTGCCCATAGGCCTGTGGAGGGGTGGGTGCAGAGGGCTTCCTCAGCAGGGGCTGCAGCGGTTTTGGCTCTCGGGCCCCACACATCCGCTCCCGGTCATAAAGGGAGTCCACACCGAGGCCTAGGTCTGGAGAAAGGGCGCCATGGTGATCTTCACCAACACCATTGCCAAAGCCATCGGACAGGAGGGAGTTCTGGCTGCTCTTGAGGCAGGCGAAGGGGCCCAGGTGTGCTGACTGTGGCCCTTCAGAGGAGGAGAGGGTACCCAGACTGTCCACACTGTGCAGATCATGGTGGGGCATCTCATCATCTAGAATGTCAGTCTCTCGGTCCTTTAGGGCAGCGTCTCCATTCACATGGACCTGGGCCGGCACCACGTGGCGCGTCCCACTATACTTGCTGCGCACATCAGTCATGTCTTTGTGGGAGCTCGAAGTCTCTTCCAGGCCAAATCCACTGAGTAGCTGGTCCAGCTCAGCCTTCTCCTGAGGGCTCAGGCCCCTCTGTGCTCCTGGGGTTGGGCGCTCTTCTGTCTTATCAGTCCTGGCGGAGGCGGTAGAGTGACCCGAGTCGCTGCTGACTGACAGGGTGTGGTCACCGTGGTCTGGACTGCTGGTGGCTGGCATGCCCTGAGGGCTGCCAGGGATGCCAGAATCCGAGGCACTCTTTTTCCTCACCTTGGCATACAGGCTTCCATCCACTGGGCCCTGTGTGTGTAGCACTGTAGGGAAAGCGAGAGACAGGCCATAAGCCAGGGAGCAAAGAGAACAGCACCTACCACAGTGGGCGTACAGTTATGTAAACAGAGGAGCGATTCTACAATGCACCTCAACAGTAAACAGGTGCGGGCTCAACAGGGGGTCCCCAAACTCCACCTCTCCTCTGTAGAGTGAGCATCAATAAAAAGGATGCATATATCAAACATATTCGAATAAAATCGTTTTGGCCTTTTCAACTTTGTTTTTTTTCTGTCACGCTGAGGATGGAACCCAGGGTCTCATGAATGCTACTAAATGCTTTACCAAATGAGCTATACTCCAGCTTCATGTTGACCTACCCATGCAGGATAACACACACACACACACACACACACACACACACACACACACACAAATGCTATAGGGTATTATTTTAAGCTGTGTTACTCTTGTTTATGTTGCATTTGTTTAACTCTGTGAAGCTGTGTTACTGTGCCTGTCTAAAACACCTATGGTCTAATAAAGAGCTGAACAGCCAATAGTGAGACAGGAAAGAAAAATAGACAGAGGTGGCAGGCAGAGAGGATAAATAGAAGAAGGAATCTGAAAGGAAGAGAAGCAGCTAGAGAAGGAAGAGGGCTCCAGGGACCAGCCACCCAGACACACAGCAAGCCATGAAGTAAGATTAAGATTTACAGAAGTAAGAGAATAAGAAAAGCCCAAAGGCAAAAGACAAATGGGCTAATTTAAGTTAAGGAAAGCTGTCAAGAAACAAGCCAAGCTAAGACTGGGCATTTATAATTAAGAATAAGCCTCCATGTATGATTTATTTGGGAGCTGGGTGGTGCCCCCCCAAAAAAAACAAAAAACAACCAACAATATACATATCTATAGAGAAGCTTGGTGGTTTCTCACTCTTTGATTCACTAATGTCATTATTTTGAATGTGAAGCCCAGCTCAGCTCATGAATCACCAAGAATCAACTGCTCATCTATACTTCCATCCATACATCTAACATCTTTTGAGCATGCAGGGTGCCAACTATCAGTCAATCCACTATGTCACTGGGAAGCCTGACACCCTATCAACACTCTGGGATGTGCTAAAATCGAAATACAAAGCTGAATGGAAAGGGACAGCACTGGGCTGGCTCAGGGCCTGTGGATACAGCACAAGATCCTTGGGTAACACAGGCATCTGATAACTGTCAGGACCTTGGATCCCTTGGGCCTAACTCGCATGCACCACACATGGAATGTCATGCAAACAACGTGGGCAGAAAAGCTGAAGCCCCTGCTGCTGTTATTAATTAGGGCCCTGGCAGCTGTACATGGAGATTCATGAGCCACGATCTGCTGACTGGCAGCTGTAATTGCTTTGGCCACACAGGGCGTGTCATAGCAAGATCTTCCAAAAATAAGCTGGAGTTCACAGTCAGCACATCTCCCCTGTAAGCCTCCCCCATTTCCCTGGACTCTCTGCACTGTGGAATCACAGGCATTCCACAGCAAGGGGGCTGCTGATGGCTAGAAACCTAAGCCGTTTAGGCACCTAGGATTCAAGGCTTGAGCCACCATCCGCCTTTCTGGTAGCTATTGAGCCTATTCATACAGCAGTTCAGGAGAGACTAGTCCTGAGCATGTGTCTCATGGCCCCTGGGTACAGCTGGACACTTGGTCACACTCAACAGCTGCTGTCATTTTTGGAAATATTGGGATGGGCTGACATGTTGGGAATGGGGCTGAAAGGTATGGGGTGCTGTGCCAAATGCTCACAGAGCCCCGAGAACACAGCTCCGAGAGCATGCTTAGCCTGGGCTCCCTTCTCAATTGAACTGCACTGTAGGGCAAGCACGCGGAGAAGAGGAGACAGGGATGGAGCAAACTAAAGTGCAGTGCAACCTGGAAGAGCCCAACCACATCTTAAAGTAGAACTCGGGGGAGGGAAGCTCTGGGGGGTAGGAATCCTACACACAAGCTGTAAATAGACCACATCTTCAGACAGAAGGCAGGTAGAGACAGGCACATACGCTGGACTGGGGTGTGGAGTTATGGACCTTCATATTGTTATTGCTTGTTTAGGAAGATCAGAAGCTCTAGGAGAGTAAATAAGATTAAGCAGCTGTCAGGAGTGGGAGGCACGCAGAAGCCAGGCTCCAGGGCCTGGGTGCACCTGCAGCTCGACGCCACCTACCTGCACAGACAAGGCCGGGACTGCACATACTTGAGGTTCCATTGGTGGCCCTAACACAGCAAGCGACACTGAGCCAGGTTTCAGACACAAAGAGACTGAAAGCACATGCTACACTCAGCTCTGTGAACCTCAGACAAAAATGCCTGGAAAGATGATCCTAAACCCCAAGTCACTTGCGAGTGTCACCTTTACAAAGAATACAATGCAACCACCCATGTGCAGAATCACTCAAGTTGTATAAAAGAACAGCCCCTGAAAACTTCAAGCCCATGGCTCATTCCCAGGCTCTACCAACCAGGGAGTTCACCTTGATCTTCAAATCCCCTCTACAATAGGTGGGAAGTGATTCTGTGTGGAGGCTGGCCTCAGAACTAACGGCAGCACACCAGGAGCATCTTTATAGGCCCCATGGAAGCATCGGCTCCACCTGGCATCAGGGTGTTCTGCTGCAGGAATCTCAACCACAGAAGACCCAGCAGACTTCTGTTCTGCACAGTCTGAGAAATGTACTGATGAGAAGTTTCTGCTCCATAAGAAACAGAGACACTATGCTCCTACACACACACACACACACACACACACACACACACACACACACACACACACACACGGAAGAATGCCAGGTGGCTGCTACTCCAGTCCCCTGCACAAGGCAGGCAGCCGGAGCACAGATCACAGATCACTGGGACACACAGCCAAGGGCAGAAGTCTGCCCAATTCAAAGGCAGGGTGCATGCTGCAAAGACAGTTCATTTACAGCTTCCATAAGGCCTGAAGTATGAGTTCTCCATAAATCTTAATTAAATGGTACCCAGGCTTAAAAAGAAAAGGGAATGCAAGAATGAACTGTAAAAATATTCTTCTAATTTTCTAGTTTAAACTGGAATTGGAGCCAAAAAAGTTCCTTCAAAAACTTCTAGAGGCCCTTTAATCCCAGCACTCGGGGAGGCAGAGCCAGGTGGATCTCTGTGAGTTGGAGGCCAGCCTGGTCTACAGAGCGAGATCCAGGACAGGCACCAACACTACACAGAGAAACCCTGTCTCAAAAACAAAAAACAAACAAACAAAAAAAACAGACAAACAAACTTCTAGAGCCAATCTTCTGGCTGTTCCTACGCAAAGAACAACACACAAAGAAGGACCTAGAAAATGGAAAGCATGGGCTATTTTTTTTGGCTGGCAGTCATGAATCATCCTATTGTTATTTTTATTAGTAACAGTATTTTTTTAATTTGAGTTTTTATAATTTTTAATTATGTGCATATGGGAGCAGGGGAGTTTGCACGGTACAGCGGTTGCAGAGGCCAGCAGTGGACATGAGATCCTTTGGAATTGGAGTTACAGGAGGTAGTGAGCCACCACCTATGTACTAGGAACCAAACTCCAAAGTGCTACAAAGAGCGGCATCCATTCTTAACCACTTAGCCATATCTGCAGTCCCAAATAAGAGAAATTTTAAACCGACCGCGATGCAGGAAAACAGCATGATATCTACCCTGCCTGTGAGCCTGATCTCAGCCTGGCCCAGTTCTGAGGCCCTTAGAGGGTCTTATACATCCTCATAGCTCAGATAGTATATGGCTGTGTTCCCACGGGCAACCCCAGGGCTGGACAGAAAGGGGCCATCCAACCCCAACAAGAGCCAGAGGCATGTTGGACTCTCCTGAGCTTCCTGTTGCATACACGGCTAACTCTCAACATCACAACATGCCCAAGAAGTCTACACGAAAAGCATACTAGGCTTCCCAGCTGGCATCTCCTGCTAGAGGATGTGGAGGGCAGGGAGCCCAGGAAGGCTGAGGAAGCTGCCCCAGGGCTACAGCTCCTCAACGGTTCCAGCAGGGCCCACAGGGAGGAGAACAGGCAGCTCCGGTCCTCACTGTGCCCACTCCGTTTTCTGGCAAAGTGCCACTTGTCACCCTCTTGACAAAAGGGGTGAGAAGCTCAGCTCTGGACACACTAGAAGCCTAAGCTTCTCTTTCAGCCTGCAGGACCAGATCCTTGCTCTGCCATTTCCCTGTGACATTTCCAGTCCGGACATCCCGATTGGCCCCGGCTCCTCCCTGATAAAATGAAATAATCAATCCCAGCTTTCAATGAAGTCACTAGAACTAGAAAGCAATGGACTGGAAGTGCTCGACCCACTGACCCCTGAGAAGGGCAGTATGGAAAAGATGTTTCTACAATGATGAAGGCCTAAGGGCTCCCTCAGAGTCCTTTCTCACTGCTCACCCCACTCCTCTCAGATTGCTAAGGAGGGCCCCTGCATGGGGGCCTTTGCGCTCACTGCCCCCAGCGCTCCCCATTCCTCAACATGCACTTCCCTGCTGGATTTTTGTCTTATGCACAGCAGACATCAATGTTAACACCTACTCTGAGATGCTTGGCTCTGAGGCAGGGGTTTTCTTCTGCTTTGCTTCCTCTGGTACTCTGGCACAAGAAACATCCAGTGGTCACTGAACAATGGAGAGACTGACTGTCCCCAGCTTATCATCACATGAGAAAACCTGAGTCACACAGGCAGCCAATAACGGTGGCTAAAAGCAGATGTGCCCAGCAGCCCTGGGCCATCTGTAGTCAGCTACCCCACACTCTTCCAGACAGGTCTGACTGTCCATGCAAGGCAGGGCAGGGCTGGCAGTCACTCCTCACTCTCCTGGCTGGCCTTCGCAGGGGTAGAAAAGTCCCTGGAGTGAACAAACCTCCGGACTCCAAAAAGTTAAAGAAAACCAACACCCGTAAGTGTTAGTTCAATATGCCCATAGAGTAAGAGGCAGTAGCCAAAGGTGTGAGGGATGTGTGAGCCATTCTCTGAGAAATCAGAGCAATAGAGAGGAAGACAGCATGTCGGTCAGCAGAAGCAGAATGAATAGTACCATGCCATTTCTGGTCCCATGTGCTTTCACCATCTCTGAGTGCACATCTGTGTCTAGTGTTGCTAAGCGATATGGGCAACAACATCTCATCACAGCACGTGTCTAAGACAATGCAAAAATTGCTACGGATGACAAAAGGGGCATCCTAGTAGACATGAAACTTCAGTATGAGCACCGGCCAGTTGCAATCTCTCCAACCAACCCAAAGAGGAACCTACACCTCACCACTGCAGGCACTGAAGGACATCCATCATTCCCTAAGGCAGGCAGCACCTTATGATGTGGTTCTAGTTTGGAAAAGTGTTGCCAAACCTCACTTTCTTCATCCAGACCAAAGAAATGATGTTGCCAAACAAACCCCTCCCTGGGTTCTGGGGCCCTGGGGGTAGCCGAGTTCTTCGTTCTCAAGGGGCAGAAAAGGTGAGTCCAGCAGGGTTCCAAGCACCCTTCTCATAGGGAACACAGTGTGCTGCTGCCTAAGCTGCTGGTATTTGAGGATGGGAGTGTAAGACTTAAGATTCCGGAAGCTGCACTACAGTCACTCGCAGGCCCCTTGCCTCCTTTTATATCAGTTATCTTTTGGTACCCACAGATTCTCAAAAGCCCTCATTTGAAATGCCTTAGCATTTGTGTATAATCTACACACAACCTCCCATGTGCTTAAAAGCACCTCAAAGCAAAAGCTGTGAGATAATCACTATACTGTCTATGGAATAAGGACAACGGAGAAGGGTCTCTATAAATTCAGAGTTTTTTTTGTTTTTGTTTTTGTTTTTTTAATTTCAACCCTTGATTAGTTGGCTCTGTGGATATGGAATCTGAAGCTACAAGGGTAATTGCTTAAATGGTAGGGTTTTTACTTTTCCCACAGTGCAAAGGACAAGCACATGGGAGCAGTCTGAAGCCAGCCTCATTTTGAAGATGGAGATTAAGCAACCAGAGGCAAAGAAGGACCTGCCCAGGAACCCCAGCTTTCCCGACACGAGGGAAGACGCTCGACGCAACTCCATCCAAGGTAACCCTTCCATTCGGCGGCCCAGGCAGGCCGAGAGGGCCTCCCCTTCAGAAGCAGCTCCGGTGCTGACCGGTCAGGATTTCCCTGCAGCCAGGGTTGGTTATCAAACACACATACAGTGCAGAATGACTTATGCTGCGTGACACTGGGGAGGTTACGGGCTAGGAACCAGAGGGAACAACGTACAGATGGGACAGTCCCGTTTCCTTGAAGACCATAACCACAGATGTCCCGCCATCTCCACATGGGAGACATCATTCCTCCCCAATCTCCCTGCCTTACACACTCTCTCTCTCCCTCCTCCCTTCCTCCCTCCTCTCTTCCCTCCTTCTCTCTTTATCTCCCTTCTTCTCTTCTCTCCCATCTCCGCAGTCCTAGAGTTTGGATCCAGGGCCTTATACACACTGTGCAATTATTCTACTAAAGACCTACATTGCAGCCCATTTCCCCTTTTTATTTTAGCAAGATAGGGTCTCACTAAATTGCCCAGGTTAGCCTTAAACTTCTCCTGCAGCTTAGGCAGTCGCTGAATGTACAAACGTATCGCCTCAGTAGCCCACAGAGCTGGGATGACAGGCCTGAGACACCACGCCCAGCTCCAATCCTACCTGGAAAATGTGGCTTTCCCACAAACAGGGAGAGCCGTCCACAAAGTATTTCAAATGGGAAAGACCAACAACAAAATCAACAACAACAAGATGAAGGGGGTGGAGAGATTAAAAAAAAAAAAAAAAAACAGCAGTTATGAACATGTAGACGTGAGTTCAGTTCCCAGAACTCACACATCAGGCAGCTCACAACTGCCTGTAACTCCAGCTCCAGGGGATCTGGACCTGTGGTCTGTGCAGGCACCTGTACCCATATGCACATACCCACATGTAGACATGAGCACCCACATATAGTTAAGAGTAAAAAATAATCTTTTAAAAGGATGAAAAAAAATCTCTTCCCTTCCTGGCTGAAGACACTGGAAAGTGCACACCTGTGCTCACACGTGTGTGAAGAATCAGCTGAGAAAAGAGAGGGTGGCTCCCGACTTCAGAAGGCTCAATGTCAAGACCCTGGAGACTCACAACACTGCCGACTGGTCCTGCCTCCGGTAGAAACTTGACTGACACCAAGGAAACGCAAGGCTCACGTGTCTAAGAAGCTGCCTGGAATCTTTATTTCCTTTGTGCCCTGACTTCATGGATCCCATGTTCCGTTTTTGTGACAGATTTGCTCAAAAAGCAACTTTTCAAAGGAGCTAAACATGTCTTCAATAGAGAACCTGCGCACCCTCCAGCCACTCTGTGTGTGTGTGTGTGTGTGTGTGTGTTTTCTGAGCCTGTGCTGACTGTCAGCTATAAATGAAATGTAAAGATCCCTGCAATGCCTGGAGCTCAGAACTACTCAGCCCTTGGGGGACAGGGAGAAACAGTTGATGGAAGGGAGGTGGGCATGTGGGAGAATCTACTGAGGGGAAAAAAGAGTAGGACTGTTCTAGTTGAACCAGGGGCTGCAGAATTTCCACCACCCCTCTCCTGTAACCCATGACCCCACACCACCCCTCTCCTGTAACCCATGACCCCACACCACCCCTCTCCTGCATGATCCCATACCACCCCTCTCCTGTAACCCATGACCGCACACCACCCCTCTCCTGTAACCCATGACCCCACACCACCCCTCTCCTGTAACCCATGACCCCATACCACCCCTCTCCTGTAACTCAAGTGACACTGAAGGACAAACTGCTGTCCCTGTGACTCCAGGGACAATGACTCAATTGCCAAGTCTCCACTAACCTGAACTGGGAAGCCCACGTTACAGATGGAAACAGAAGCACAGGGCAGCTGAACTAGTGCTAAGTCATTTTTAAAGGCCAGCTTGGGGGATGAAGAGATGGCCTGGTGCTCAAGAGCAGAATGGCCCACAAGGTAGCTCGCCACCACTGCAGCTTCTTAAGGCCTACTTGGATACCAGGCACACTTGCATATGGCACATATACCTACATGAAGATTAAAAACCCCATATATACAACAATAGAAAGAAAAGGAAAAAATTAAGGCTGACCCAATACAGCATCAGAAATTAAGACCCCCCACCTACTTGAAAAGTCGGGTCTCTTGGTTCCTTCAGACTGCATTCCAATCCCAACCAAACACAAAACCAGCAATTTAATTTTGGAAAGGAATGTTTTCTTTAGCCTCCACAGATAAAGTACCCAAACTATGCTACATTCATACTCCTACACCCTCAGTCTCTGGAGACCACTCAGCATGCTGGGTTTTCCTCCCTAACTCTCAAGACGGCTAATCGTGCCAAGTCAGATCTCAGTGCTTTCAATGCACATGTGCTGATGCTCGGTTAGTGTTTCTGTTCTCTCAGTTAATGAGCTAATGAGCTTGACTTTTGTTCCTGGCTTAGGCTCCTCGGTTCCCACTACAGTTGGGAGGTCTCCCTGGACCCTAAAGGAACAGGCAGCCTCTCCCCAGTGGCTGTCATGCAGACATGTCTCCAGGCCGCCCTAAAGTGACTCACTTGAGGCCACTGAGTTGAATCAACTCAATATCCAAACAGTGAGACAAGTGGGGGCAGCCACAGGTCCTCATCGTGAAACCCTGAGAGCAATCGCCCTCCCAGGAAGGCTGTGTGAGAAGGAGAAAAGACTGCTCTTAAGAACGAAAGGCCACTGGCAGCCTACTGGGTGGGTCTCTGAAGGCTACACTGGAGTGAGCACAGCCAGGCTCAAAGGCTGCAACTGTGGGACTCTAGGAAGGTAACAGTGTGGGGGTGCCAGGCCAGGATACAAATCAGGGTGGCCAGAGAGAGGAGGGCAGGCCGCAAAGGGGTGTGGAGATGTTTTGGCGCATAGACATGTCCACCTTGACTGGTATTAGCATTGCTGTAGAACGTTCCTCCCACATTAAGACCACGGCGGGCAGAGGCAGACAGAAGTGAGACTGGGGGCATCAGGCCTCACCCCCTGCCCTGTAGACCCTTTTCTTCTTCTAACCCTCCCGTTCTGTCTCATCACTCCTCCTTGTTCCCCCGTGAACGGGTAGGACGTCATTGCTGGAGTAGCCATCACGGTCCCCTCTTCCCATATCCCTGAAAGGGTAGGATGACATTGCTGGGGTGCCAAGCTTGACCCCTGCACCTCCCTTGTGGCACAGAGCTTCTGTGTGGGTTTTCATTGGAGACATTTATGTGCACTTTTGCCCCCTTCTTATTTCCTGTAACAATCATTCTGATTGGCCCCAGCTTTGTGACCTCAGGCGAGTCACCCAGTCTCTCTGTCCCTCATTGTCCTTCTATGTAAGCCAGTAACCTAGAAGGAGGCTGGATGGCAGCCCCAGACTCAACACCATCTGGATGTGTGCTGCACGTCAGCACTGGAGAACAACCTAAACTCTGGTAAGATTTCACTTCTGTGTCCCATCAGGGCCCCAAGCTAGGTGAGCAGCGTACTCCAGAGCATCTGGTAACTACATACACAAATTGCTTCTTAAGATACATCTATGAAGCCACAGATTAAGGGGCTGGAGAGATGGCTCAGGGGTTCATGCAGTTGCTAATGTTGCAGAGGTTCAGGGTTCAGTTCCCAGTACCTACACGACAGCACACAACTACCTGTAACCCCAGTTCCAGGGAACCCAACACACTCTTCTGGTTTCTGGCGGCACTGCATACATGTTGTGTCCATACACACATGCAATCAAAACACTCATAAAATAAAATCAAATAAATCTTTTAAATGAGCAAGGATTTACTTTGTAATTTATCAAAAAGTTCTGTTAAGTCAGTGACATGATTCTATCACCCCATCCCTATCCCCAGTGGCTTTATGGCCAAGGCAACCAGTAGCCTTTACAGACACACATTCTGGTCAAACATAGTTTTCTCCTGGGTGGCAGACAGGAACAAAATGACTGGACAGCCATTTTTCTCTGAGCATTCCACAGTACTGCTTCCCATGAGGCTAGTAACCAACCCCCAGGGAATCCAGGATTCTCTCAGCTTCGCTCTGTGAGGTCATGGTACTGAGAGATACAGATCACATCTGGCTTCCCAGGGGCAGGGCCAGAATGACCCAGTGGATCTTAATGATGAACGTGTCAGGAGCCCTGACCATAATACCTGACCTCTCCTTAGAATGCTAGCCCTTTCTTCTTGGCTTGCCAAGTCAGCTGACAGCTGAGCTAGATGAGCATGTACAATAAATGGACCCGTGAGTTTCCCCAGCAGACAGCATGGCTGATAGGTGGGAACAGTCGTGTAGAGCATGTGTAGGGCTGGCAGGACTGATGGAGTACCAGGGTTCAATCCCTGGGCATGCGTGAGCCTATCACCAAGTCAGGTGGCCTGAAATCAAGGCTGTGCCAGAGTACAAGGCAGGGGTGAGTGCTGGCAGCTGTGGTCATGTCCCAAGGCACCTGCTTTCTTGGGCTCTGGTGGGGGCTCAGGTACCAGAAGATGCTTCCACCCTCAGGAGACGCCAAGCCCAGACATTTCCCGATGTCACCTCACTAGTCACATCTGGGAAGTCACTCTTCGTTTTTTCACGTCACTAGAGCACTACCAGCCTCTCGTTAGAACAAGCTTGGCTTTTACTTTTGCACTAGGGCCCTGCCTCTGTGCGAATTAAATATTTCCTGGTTTGTACTGAATTACCTTCTATCTCGGAGCAATCAAGAGCTAAGTCATGTATGTCTGCGTGTGGGTCTCTTAAAACATCACCTCTAATCGGCAGCACGCCTATATTATTGGTAGGATAAAATGAGTCCTTTTCTCTTAAAAAAAAAAAAAATCAAGAAGAAAACAAACTTTCATACTGTAGAAGGCAGTCTCATTTCTTACCACAGACAGTGTTCCAGAAATAACTCACTCCTACATCATCACCATTCTCACTTCCTGAAACCCCAAACACAAACCAACCCTCTAAAGGACAAGGTGCGAAAGGCAGGGGCAGGGAGGACAGCTACAGGTGTCAGCCACAGGACAGCCAGCAACCTTCCTTGACATTGACAGTGAGCACCTTGAAAGGCACTGGAGAAAACCAGGGAGGCTGGACAATCACGGGCAAATATAAACCAGGAAGGGAAGGAATGGAAGAAAAAGCAGGAACAGTTCCACACCAACACCCTAGGCCAGCAGTAGGCCACCTCCCACAAAGGGACTGCGCCCCCACGCCCTACTTAAGCCAGGAGCAGCTGGGGCGCCTGGAATCTTAGGCGCCTGACTTTTCCTGGGCGAGGCACCAGAATTCGGCAATAGAGGAGTGTTGTGAATTCCAGGGGTCTGGGGTGGCAGGTCCAAAAACAGGACCAGGTGACTCTCAGCTGCGCATACAAAACACACCCCCTCAACCCACAAATGCTGGCCACAGGGTTGCGGCACCCTTCCTGACACCTTCTGACCCAGTTCTCTGAAGACATTTTAAAACAGCAAACAGATTCAGACCAAAAAAGGAAAAAAAAAAAAAAAAAAAGGAAAACAAGTTCTTCAGGAGAGGCCACCTGGGCAGACCAGCCACAGAGCTGGTCAAAAGAGCTGAATATACACTTCAAAAAAGACCCTTCCACATGGAGCCACCCTGAGTGTTTCCCTCAAAGAAACAGGTATGACAGACTCCTTTGGCTTGCACGCAGATAAAGGCATTCCTAGACCAATCCTGCTGGATGTGTCAAGTAGGGGCTTCTGATCCTCTTCCCGTTCCACTGTACAATCCCCACAGCTCTGGCCAGCATCATCTCCCCCTCCAAGAGCCAGCTGGCAAGTCTCAGAGATCACGAGGCTGGATTTGGGGTCACCTGGAGCCTGGCAAAAACCACAAGCAGACATGCGCAAGCACACTCGCACCGCTTACCTTCCCTCTAAACACCCAACAGCTCCTTCAGTACGGAGAGTCGGGCCAGTTCTGGGGACCGCCTTCAACAGCATCCCGGGTGCCGCCTCCTTCCCAGGGCACCTTGCCTCCCACTCCAGCAGAAAGTAAAAATCTCCTCGGCTACAGGGACTTTGATTTTGTCCAGGAGGGCCCAAGCAATGTAAACATGAGGGCGGAGTTGACTGCAATCAGGTTTAGTGAAATTTGAACTCTGCTGGCTGAGGGGCGGGGCCAGAGGCTTTCACTCTGCTCAGTGGCCAGCTCCCGTGCATTTTACAAACAAGTTTTACCCTTTCATTTATGTTCTTTAAAAGATCCAGACAGAAAACCTCTGAGGGGCATCCCCCTGGTTGGAGCTGTTTGCCTTCCGTGCTTCTTGTGGCAGAGAGGATGGTGTCAGTATTAACTGTGGCACAGCGTACCTTTGTGGTTTCTATAGGGCCTCATTATATTCAACTTAGCTGGGCTTCAGCCAATGCCCTCTCACTCGGGCTGAAGTCAGTCCTGGCACAACCACCTGCCTCTACTCTAAGAGGAAAGAACAGAGACGCCCCAACAAACCAGCGGAACCCCTCCGACGCTATGAGGTTCCCTCAGCCTAATGAGAACCCTTACAAATGTCTTCAGTCATTCAGCCAGGAAGGGAGACATGCCTGGGCTGTGAGTACAGGCAGAGGGCAACATTTATCATCAATAAATCACCCGAGACCTCAACAGAAGCACACACAGCTTACAAGATTGTAAGATAAACTCGGCTCACCCTCGGGAGAAAGGCTCTCCTCCACGTTGGGACATAATGCACTTCTTGTGTAAGAAGTTCTGTTAAATGCGGAATTCAGGAGAGGGTATTGGGTAACACACCTTCCCATCAAGGGAAGCAACATCATTGTTCCCATTCTGCAAGCAAGAGTACTGCAATAAAGGCCGGGACTTACTAACCACAGCCTGTTTTCCCTTCAAAGAATCCACATCAAAAGAAAAAAAGATTAGGAGATGTTTCAGTAACCTAGCTCGGGGACTGAAATGAATGCCTATGTCCCTTTGGAGCTTCTGGGGCCCTGCTTGAGTCAGAACTAACTATGTTCTGCTATTGCGGGGCCAAGTCTTCTGAGGCACAAGGGCCTTGAACACAAAGTTTCATATTCCAAACAACAGCTAGGACACCAATAACAAAGAGAACAAAAAACTCGTTCAGCCCAGCAAGGGGTCTTTTTTGTCTCCATTTCTCGTAGTGAGGCTGAGATGATTAGGGCTCAGGTGTGTCCTCTTTCTTTACTGTCAGAGAGGTTGCTGAGGACAGCGTTATAGATGAGCTGCCCCAAGTCTTCACCAACAGCATTCACTCGGCCTCCAGTCCTGCTTTTCTGCTGCTGTGACCACTGGGCAGGGCTGCCAAAGTGCTCTCAGTTTCCACACACCCCAGCAGTGGGTTCTGATTACATGGGCCTGCTTAGGCTGCTAGCATTAGCTTCTCATGAAACAACATGGTCCCTTGACGCCTTGCTGAAGGCCGGCCAGCAGGCAGCTCTGCAGCCAGAGGGCTTTGAAAGGCACCAAATCTTTAACCCCGGGCAGCTGCAATTCTACGCATGAAATCGTGTATCTGATGAAGAAATGGCTGGAATGGGCTTCTCAAGTATCCCTGAAAGGGGTTGACCAAGTGGGTAGGAGATAGATCTGCAAAAGGTCTAGTGTGATTCCTATGTGAGACTCCAGAAAGGGAGAACACGCTTCAAAAAGATCATAAAAGATGTGAAAATTAGAAGGAAAAAAAAAAGTAAATAATAACACCAGAGATGTATTAATATCCTAACAGCACCACATACAAAAGAATGCTCACAGCAACATTTCCATAATTATATAGGAGTGGAGATCACCCAAATGTACAGAACTGATTACCTCAATTCAATCCACAATTGAACATCAGTCATGGAAAGGAATGAAAAACACAGAGATGAACCTTGAATACTTGGGACAAGCAGAGTGAGTCACAGAAGACTGAATGGTTCCATTGATGTGAAATGCCAAGAAGGGGGCACACCAGAGAAAGAACTAATGGTTTTCAGGAACCAGAGAGAGCAGGATCAGAAATGACTTATGTTCATGCATAAGGCTCCATCTGGGGATGATAGGAATGTTCTCAACCTAGATGTGTCAAGGAAGTATCTTCTGATAGAAAGTGCTGACCTTCCTAGACAGAACTACCAAGTTCCCCAACATTTGGATCCCTCCGGTCCATTAGCCCCCCAGTCTTCTGCTGCCCTCTCCAACTGGTCTTCTCTAGATTATTTCTCCTGAGTTGGCCTCCCTGCATCCCACAACACTGAGCCCCAAGGTTCCACCGCCCTTCGACCCACTGGCCAAACCCTAGTCTCCCTGGAGCCCTCCTAGGCAGCTTTATACCCAAGTCCTTGCCTCTCCACAACCACCCCAAATCAGGACTCATCTATCCAACTTCTCTTATCTCCAGAAGCCTATGCTTCAAGGTGCCCTGCTCTCTAGCCAAGGTCACATGATCAGCTTTGGTCTAAGCTCACCTATCACAAGTCACTGTGGTAGAACCACGGCTTCTCTTCCTGGGGTGTCCATTTGATTGGGTCCCTGGTTCTGACTCTCTTTACTTCGGCTTGGTTATAACATTCCTGATGACATAATCTTGACTTATCACCAAAGTGAAAACCTTGAGTTCCCCCAATATGGAGGCCAGTGTCTCCTTCCCAAACAGCTAGGAGGGTCCAGAGAGCTCCTCCTCTTCTCTATGGATACCACTGTGTACAGTTTCGTGTACATCAGGCTCTTCCCTCAGCACGGTGGAGACAGAGCCAATGAGGATTTAATTCCAGCACCACATTCAGATCTAGGGTAGCATGAACCCCTGGGGCATCTTTCCCTTACTCATCCAGACCCAAGGGCACTGCTGTTTCCCACAGCTGGTGTATACACCTCAAAGATCACAGGAGGTCCTATCTAGAGTCTTTACAGCATTGCCGCACCCTCCGTTGTCACTGGCCATACCTCTAAGCCCTCCTGGTCTGAGGCCCCCACTCACAATGTCAGCCGCTCCCAGCAGAAAGCATTTCCTTCCTCTGT
Organism: Peromyscus maniculatus bairdii; assembly: GCF_049852395.1. Classification (NCBI taxonomy): domain Eukaryota; kingdom Metazoa; phylum Chordata; class Mammalia; order Rodentia; family Cricetidae; genus Peromyscus; species Peromyscus maniculatus. The sequence continues at coordinate 11,825,535 of NC_134861.1, forward strand.
AGCTCAAGAAAGGCTACAGTGTAGGAGCTCATTCCCAGTCTTCTATCCTACGCCAGCTACCAGACCTCAACTCCCATCCTAGACACATATGTGTGTGCTCCCACTCCCGTGCATCACACACACACACACACACACACACACACACACACACACACACACACACACACACAGAGCCCTTTTTATTTCCTGCCTCCACCAGTGTGCTGTCCAGTAGACCTCAAGGGCCGGAGCATCACGGCCATTCGATTAGGCCTGTTCTAGGATGCACCAATGAGCTATCTTTGGGAGGTGGTCGGGATTAAACATGTTACTCGCTCAAAACAGTGAGTTCTGATAGCAACACTCAGTGGTCATTACAGTCCTCACTTCTGCATGGGCCATCAGTGCTTCTTCCAGCCTTGTCTGCAACACCTAGGACTGAAATACTAACAGGGAGAGAGGTACACTGTGTCCAAAGCCCAGACAAGTTTGCCTCATGAGCACACACGCTTGTGGGTTTTCCTTAATCAGTCCCCCAGAAAATGACCTCTCTGCCTTTACTCCCCAGGTGGCCTAGTCCTGCCATGTGTAGGTAAAGAGTGAGAACAGCTCTTGTGTGCAACAACAGCAAATGGAACCCAGTGCTGAGAGACGCATGGCTTCCTCACAGCCCCTGTTCTCACTCAGACTAGTCATCACTGGGAGGCAGCTCCTCTTCCTTTCTCACTCTCCCTAACCCCACACACCAGCCCAGCAGTAGCCTGCAAGCGGTGGGACCTGTTCCTAGTCCACAGGCCAAGTGTGGGCATGACACCACCAATGGCTACTGCAAGCTCAGCCCCTGGGCCTAGTTTCACAGAGAAGAACAGGTTCCAGGTAAAACATCAGCTCAGTGGCCAAAGTGAACACTACTGAGTGTTTATAGTCTATTTTTCTAAGAACATGATCACCATGAACCCTGCATTATTTCAGTTTTCCATAACGAAGTATCAAAGAACTCAGCATCACCTATCCTTGATAGTCACACCTTACTGTGTGTGTGTACAGAAAAGCTTTTTGTTTTGTTTTGTTTTCTAAGCAATTTTTTATTTATTTTACATACCAACCACAGATCCCCCCTCTCATCTCTCTTCTTGCTCCCTGCCCTACCCCCATCCCCTCCAAAAGGGTAAGGGTTCCCATGGGGAGTCAGCAAAGCCTGGTAGATTCAGTTGAGGCAGGACCACCACCCCCCCCCCAATCAAGACTGAGCAAGGCATCCCCTTCTGATCTCAGCCTCAGGACCTGCCTGGTCCCATCACCACTCCCTTCCGACCCAGACATCAATCAGTTCCTTGTTCTGCTCACCCCTGGTTCACACAGCAAAGGGTCCCCACCCGTCTCCTGCCCTGGCTAACAGGTCTCCATACTGGCTCTCCTTGGAGGCAAAGCTGACTCTACCAGGACATCAGTGCACAGAAGCCACATCCCAGGGGGTCTCAGGACTCTGCTCTATCTAACTAAGGAACACTAAGGAGCACTCTCCACACAGTGCGGCACCCACGGGAGAAAGGAACACCATGTATAAATAGACCTTTCATCCACTGAAGTAGCCAAAGGTCTTCCCATTCACCATGTAAACCAAGCAGGTCTGAGGGTCTCTGGATGCTCACTCCTTTTCCATAACATCATCACATGCTGACATTATTATAATAGCCCTGATTCTCCAACAGCTTTCTGATTTTTTTTAAAAAAAAAAAAAAAAAAAAAAAAAAAAAGGTTCAAGGTTCAAGTGCAGAGCACACACCCTGCCTTGACCTTTCCTTCTGTTCTCATGCCCCACCCTTCACAGGATCTACAAGAATGAAATTACTTTTATTCTGTCCTGGGACCTACAGGGAGAAGGCAAGACTGTTTAAATGTTGCAGTGTGTGTTTGATATCAAAGAAGGTCTTGTATATGAAAACAATTTCAACTCTGAGCTGTCAGAAAAAGGCACACTGGACGATAGTTTCCAACTAACAAAGGCTGAGTGGGAAACAGAACTTCAAATAAAGTTCTACACAGGAACCCAGTATGAAGAATATAAAGAAATAAAGGTAGGAGCAGAGGCTGGGGAGGGTCTGGGTACGAGGGTGGATGGAGAGGATGCCCCTAAGTATCAACATGGAGTCTGGAAGCTGCATCAAGTCAGAAAGCTACTGACCCTGAAAATGTCACTGTTCCAAAACAGCACCCCCATAATCAGCAGGAGACACCCCTATAAAGTGGACACCCACGTGGGTAGAGTCTCCCAGTCCAGAGCTGCAGGGCACAGGGGGCTGGAGGTGCAGCTCTATGCAGCCAAGACCCAGTGAGGGGTGCTTGACTCCACAGAGGGTCTAACTGAAAAAACCGTTCCTGCTGAACCTTTTTTTTAAAACAAGCCCTTCCCTTAAAATGCACCCACAAACTTTCTCTCCCTGACTCCTTCTTAAGTTGTAGCATTTTTGAAAGAGAGGAGTACCGGACACAGCCCCATGGGCATGATGTACAGGCCTTTCTTGGTATATTTTAAGCCTCCAAGGGGAGAGGGCTGTGGGAGTCTGCCTTCACCTTTCAGCCAAAAGCTAGAGAGGAAGGTAGCTGGTGGGGGAGGGGAGCACATGAGCTAAAACATGAGGAAAAGGGGAAAGTATTCCTCTAATCACAGCCTGCTCTCTCTCTCTCTCTGCTGATTAACATCCCCTTGGGCTAATACTGTAGTCAAACTCTTTCCTGGACTTGGCAGAAATGAGAAACACAACCTCAGGCTTTGTAGGAAGAAAGCTGCAATGCCACCTCTTCCTGGCATTGTCAGAGAGGGTTTTCCCAAGGAGGACAACACAGCAGAGGTGTGACCAGAACATCACTGCATAGCCACTTGTACCTGCCCATGGCAGGAAACAGTGGGAGGACTCCCAGGAGCAAACTTTTACAACACCAGGGTTTCCAGACACAACAGTTCACAGAGAATGTGAGGCTGCAAGACTCCTGGGGTGAGAAGAGGAGCCATGTGGAGAGGAGAGCCAAGCCCAGGTTCACATCTCAGGAAAGATAGCAGCAAGGGAGCCACACCCAGGCTCACATCTCAGGAAAGATAGCAGCAAGGGAGCCATGCCCAGGTTCACATCTCAGAAAAGACAGAAAGCAGCAAGGGAGCCATGCCCAGGCTCACATCTCAGGAAAGATAGCAGCAAGGGAGCCATGCCCAGGTTCACATCTCAGGAAAGATAGCAGCAAGGGAGCCACGCCCATGTTCACATCTCAGGAAAGATAGCAGCAAGGGAGCCATGCCCAGGCTCACATCTCAGAAAAGACAGCAACAGAGCAAGAACTAAGCTGCTAGGCTCACAGGTGAGAACAGAGTGCAAAAGATCCCCAGCCCTAGGAATGGATTACAGGGCAAAGGTTGAGTCATGGTGTGTGTGTGTGTGTGTGTATAGGGTGAGGTCATCAGAGAAAGTTGGAGACGCTGATCATGAGAGATCATGAACACAATGAGGAGAGGAAAGTGGCATGAGAGTGTCGACACTCAGCTGTTGGGAATCCACAAAGACACAGTATCTGCACTGCCACAGACAAACCACCCAGCCTCCATCACCCGCCAAACACACGCAGCATCCTGTCTAGAAAGTGGAGTGATGATGCTCCTAGGTCCTCCTGGGAGGAACGGAGACCCAAGGCTAGTGCACAGGCTGGAGACTGAGAACTGAGGACAAAGGTCAAATCTCAGTGCCATCATTCGCTATCCTGGAGGTGACACTTGACTCCTTGGGGCCATCACTGGAATACTCACAAGGTCACTTCACACAACACTACAGGATGACATACATTTTAAGATAGTTTCTCTAGTACCACTCAGGAATGTAATAATAACAATAATAAAGTATTCTTACTGGGGTGGCAGGCAGGGGCCTGGCACTTGTCCTTTGTAGCCTCAACATCACATTTCCTTCCCAACAGGTCACATCCAATTTCAAAAATCAATAGTCCATAACTGGATTCAGGGCTCAGAGAGCAATTGAGTGAGAGACATTGCCCTCTGAACTGTCACACTGCACCGTGTCTAAAATCCCACTCAGGTGTTAGATCACAGAGTCAATGAAAGGAGACCTCTAGGGCTTGGGTGACAGTGGTGTATAGTCTTGATTCATAGTCAAGAAGGGAAAGAGAAGGCACCCTGAGGTGCTAGTCCCCTAACCAGCTCAGTAGGCGGGATTCAGAAAGGGCTGAGTTTATATTAAGAAAGCAGTCAGCATAAAAAAGAGTCACTTGTGTTAAGCATAAACAAAAATAAAGTTGAGAGATTTTGAAGGCAGACTTTTCACACATGATGCTGATTCGAACACAGAAAAGTAAGAAGCACATAGGCACAAGGTTCCTGCCATGATCCTGGCTAGGTTCTGAACGGTCCTCACTGGCTTATGTTTGACTCAATTCACACGCATTCCACTGTCTTGAAGGCTAGGGAGCCTATGGGTGGTGGGCCTAGGTGGACAGAAGTAGATCACTAGAGGCAAGTCTTTGAAGGTTCTACCTGCCCTGGTTCCCATCTGTATTTTTTGCTTCCTGTCGGATGCCATGGAACGGCCTCATGCAAGCCGCCATCACCAATCTTCCTGCCATGATGGACTCTCTGCAAGTGTGAGATAAAACTCTAGGCTTTAGGCTGCTTCTGCTGGGTATTTTATCAGAGGGATAAGAAAAGTTAACTGACGCATCAGCCTGATAGGAAATTTCTTCTGCAGGGTCATCGGCCCTATTCCACTTCAGCCCGGCATCGCCCTCGTTATTAACCACTGCAGCAGAAGATCACTGCCTCAGAATACACAGAGTCCTCACTCGCTTTTCAACCTCGGCTTGCCTCAACCTCTTCGTGCAGCTCTGTTAGCTATGGTTTGCTACGGCACACACACTCCATCCATCACGGTGGTATTTCCCGCAGATTCTATGATCTGGCAAATATCTTCATGGCTGTTATTTATGCAATAGAAAAAAAGATCTAGAGAAATTCTCCTATCAGACAGTCAACCGTTCACAGAGGAGCTGCTGTCGCCAACACCGTGTGACGAAGAAACATGTCTCTAGATGCTAGCCAAGAACATCTCATCCTAACAATTAGGAACTTCCCAGGAGGGACCCCATGACTCCAAGTAGTTAACAGAAGCACAACCATGATGTGACAGACTCCAGTGGCTCCCTCCTTCTAGCAGCTGTCAAAACTTGCTTTGCTTTTTCCAATCTTAATACCCTAAATCCACCACCAAAATGGCCACACCTGAATGGCTGCAACTTGACACGGCATGTCCACGGCCCTGTGTATGGCATGGCCAGAGCTTTCTTAACCCAACTTGTTCTGATCAGTGGCCCATATTGGGAGATTGATGAAACATTCTGAGCAGCGGATATGGCCCTTTTAGGACTGCAGGCTACTGTGAAGGGAGTGGAGAATCTGAATCCCCTTTGGACTGTCTGCTCCACAGCCGCAAAGGGAGCTCTCGCACAATTATGGTTGTCTAGGAAGCCAAGCCTGAGCAGCAAGAATGGAAGGTATCACCTTAAAGTGGCAGAGCCCAAGCCTTGAGATGTCCTTACACTGCTCGCCCCTAGACTGGTAAGGGGTGTGGTCAGAAAGCTATGTCCATGCAGGGAACCAAGGGCTTGGGAGTGGCCCAGCAATTCTCATATGCAAGCCCAGCTGCTCTTGAGTCTCCCTTTCCGCTCATCTTTGTTTGATCTGTGCTGATTTTATCCATCCACTTCTGAGGGCCTGAAGCCCCATGCTCTAGGCCTAGACTGCGCCAGTCAGGTCTCAAGCTCTCTCTTGTTGGCTAGGGAGCTCTATAAACCCCTCCTCTACCTTCCCTGTCCTCCGGACTTGAATGCCTGTGGGGTATCCTCTGGATCACTGTGGCTCTTCCAGTCTCACAGTCAAGCAACAAAGGAAGCACACCAGAATGTTGTGACACTTCAGATCAGGCACAAGCCTTGTCCTGAAGTTCCCACCAGCACCTGCCAGCTGGACTTCACACACTGCCCAGTAGAGATGCCTTGCCATCCCTGCCTGATGGAGTAACCACTCTCTGAGTTTTTTCACAAATCCTTGGCACTCCAAATTCCAGCCCATGGCACACTCTCCAGGACTATTGATATGAATATGATACAGAGTCAGCCCACCATGTATGTCTGCAGGTTCTAAACCCATGGGACTCCACAAACCAGACATCAAAAAAATAATTTTAAAAAAATTGCATTTGTTTCAAACATATTTGTGTGTGTGTGTGTGTGTGTGTGTGTGTGTGTGTGTGTGTGTGTGTGCATGCGTGCGCACGCGCCCCTTTTCCACAAGCAATGAGGGATAATGACTACTGACACGTGGTTTATGTTGTGGTATGCATTGTAAGAAACCCTGGAATAGGTAAAGCGCATGGGAGGATGGGTGTAGACTATATGCAAATATTATCTCACTTTGAAGAAGGGGACTTGAGAAGCCATGCATTCAGGTGTCTAAGTTAGTCCTGGAGCCAGCTCCTGCCAATACTGAAGGAGGACTGTCTGCGTGATGGACGCTGAGGTGAATGCATATACAATAATAAGTTCCCCACAGAGCTGGAGGAGATGTTTAGGATCTCCGAGGCATTTTACCGATGTGTAACCAGAACAAAAATCACAGCTCATCTGAGCAAACACACACATCACCCAGTGGTGCTGACACTGTGGGAACTTAAGTGGGAGAGGCGATGGCTTTACAGAGGGTGACATGCACAGCAGTGGAGGGCTTGAGACCCAGTGATGAAGAGGAAAAGCAAGTCAGACGACTCCTATAAGAAAAGAGAGGGTGAGAGGACCAAGAGACAGAACTCTAGGAACAGTGGTCCCCGCAACACCCCACACATGCGGGGACAAGGTGGGACTGGAAGCTTTCCTATATGAGGCCATCAGTGAAGAAAGGTTTGTGTGTGGCAGGCGACTCACCCTGTCTACTGTCTACCTGCTGGTTACATTCAAGTACAGAGACCATGAACTGCCATGAGACCTTTCCTTAGCCCCTCACAGCCAAGCTGACTCTGCTTCTCCCAGCCAGGTAAGAAATCCCCATCTGCTTTGGATGATGAGAATGCAAACCATCCAGTGATGTCCAGCACAAGTGTCCCACACAGAAGGGCAGACATTGCTGTGCTCTGCATAATCCTGAACATAACACAACTCACTCAGGGCACCAATCATTGCCAGCAGTAAAATCCAGGACCCCTGAAGTGCCTATCTTCTCACTTTTCTGGGGAATTATTGTTCCCTTTATCTCTAAGAGGGGCAGGCTCACAGGCTCTTATGAAGATGAAATAGCGCAGCCAGGTTTACTGAAGGCTTCTAAACCCACACCATGGGTTTCCTGGCACCATACCACACCACGACATTCTTCCCCGTCCTGGGTGATAGTGAGGACCCCGGAGAGGCCAGTGGCTCCACAGCAGGCCACTGCCCACCCATGAGGACAAAAATAACTAAGGCCCTGTGAACACCCCTAGAGTGGAGACCAGGCATTTGTGCTCTCTTGTTCACCTTGGAACAGCTTCAGGGCCGGCTCTTTTCTTAGTATGGAAAGTGGGGTAACAGGCTCAGACATAAAAGACAGAGCTTTCCTAACATGAGCCCTGACTAAAGGCAGCTGTGGAAGGCTCATTCCAGGGCAGCGGGAGTTTCTAGAGATAAATGCAGCTTAAGTCAATATTTCAGCTCTTTTTCTTTTTAAAGGCCAGCAGAAACTAGAGGCCGGGGTGGGGGTGAAAGGGAGCATTGTAATACCCCATTTTTCAGCTAAAAGAAAATGTTTCAAAGGCTGCCAAACCTCCCTTTACTCCTCAAAGCTCCGACAGCTGTCAGGACTAATGCCGCTGGAGGCTTGGTCCCTGGCAAGACATGCAGCTGAGATTTCACTCTCTGCCTGCCAAGGTGGTGGCTCTGTCCAGGGACTCAAGCCAGGGATTGCAGACCCCTGGCAAGAAGAGCCAGGGACTGCCTGGAATTAGACAGAGGAGACCAGCCTCACTGCCTGAGAGGTGCTGAGGAGGACTGGGGTGCTGGGGGAGAGGGGGTCCTCAGAGGGGACTCACTTTCCAGCCGCGGGAATGGATCTTTCTAATCTGCGCTGATCTTGGTTACAACAATGGAAACATAGTAAGCCCCACTGGGTGACGGCGATAGAATCAAATGTACTGCAGTGACCTTTCTAATGCAGCAGAACGTGACAAGGCAAGACATGGGAGAAACTGCTCCCGGAGGCACACATGCTCAGGCAGGTGAGAGGAGCAGAAAAACAAGGCTATGAAGAGCCGGGGCTAGCCCCAGTACGAACGACTTATGTGCCGTTTAGAAACCAGGCCTACCGTGAACTGTGGACTGGTGGCTGTGGAGCCCGCATGGGATTAGAGTAGGGCCCTCTGGACACGGAAGACAGTTGTTTGGCTCGAACTGTTTGGGGGACACCCAGGCAGGGGGATCGGGATCTGTCCCTGGTGCATGGGCAGGCTTCTGGAACCTGGTGCCTGTGGTGTGACACCTTGCACAGCCTTGGTGCAGTGAGAAGGGGCTTGGACCTGCCTAGGCTCAGTGTGCTGGGCTCTGTTGACTCACTATGGGAGACCTCGATTTGGGGGGTGTGGGGATGTGGGGTGGCTTGGGAAAGAGAGCTGCGGGGTGGAAGGAGGGAGGAGGGGGATCTGTGGATAGTATGTGGAGTGAGTAGAAAATTTCTGAATAAAAAAAAATGGAGAGAGAGAGGGAAGGAAGGAAGGAAGGAAGGAAGGAAGGAAGGAAGGAAGGAAGGAAGGAAGGAAGGAAGGAAGGAAGGAAGGAAGGAAGGAAGGAAGGAGAGAAAGAGAGAAAGAAAGAGAGAAAAAGAAAGAATGAAAGAGAGAAAGAGAGAAAGAGAGAAAGAGAGGAAGGAAGGAAGGAAGGAAGGAAGGAAGGAAGGAAGGAAGGAAGGAAGGAAGGAAGGAAGGAAGGAAGGAAGGAAGGAAGAATGAATCCAGGCCTAAAGTACAGCAATGTCAAGAGCTTCGTCTGCAGGCAAGTAACACTGGTGAAACTTTTTTTAAATGATAATTTGCAGTTTTGAAAAAGTACAAGCATCTAAACACAAACTGATTTCCAAGAGAAAAATAAAAACCCTACTGTACCTTTCTCCTCCTTCTGTCCCCACCCCACCCCCTGCCCAATTTTCTAAACTTAACTTTTGCATTGACATAGCCCACTGATAACAGAGGGCCAAGGTCTTAGAGCCTTGTTTCCAGTGGAGCCCCGTACCAAGAAAATCTGCGAGAGGTGAGGCAGGGTAATTTCTATAGGGCATGTGGCATCCTTTAACAGCCTGAGCTAACTGTAGCCAGGTGCTGCTCAAAAAACAATGTGCCAACCACCAACTGGGTGTAGATACTTAGACCAGCTCCTTGTCGACTCAGGCACAGAACCAAGCAACCCAGAGAACTTTATTCACTTCCTACCAGCCAGACCATCCACCTGCAAAGCCCCAGAACTTCAAACCACACAACCTACACTACAAGATCTGCCCCCTGATCACACTGTCCGCCTTAGGAGACACTGAGAGAAAAATCACCCCAAGGGGAACTGTCAGAATAAATTACTAAAGATTAAATAGTTTCTCTGATGATTCACTCAACAAACACATCAAATATCTATTATAGTTTGTCTGTGGGCCTCCAAAACCCCTTCTGTTGAATCCCATCATCCAATGAGATGGTATTAGCAGGTGATGAAGCCTCAAAGGGGAGCCCTTGTGATGGGACTGGTGCCCTTACAAAGAGATTCCAGGGAGCTCTCTTACCATCTTCCTGCCATGAAGACACACAAGAGCACAGCATTCTAAAACCATACCTATCGGGAACACCACTTTGCGGGCACACCAATCTTGCATCTCCAGCCCCCACAACTGTGGAAGACACAAAGCTGTGACCATCTGCTACCACATCTGAACAGAATGAAACAGCAGCCATGAGTACATGCGGAGCAGCTTTCTTTGGGTCTGACTATTACCTCTGGTTGTAACAGCACAGAAAGAGAGGTCTGGTGGAGGAACCAATCTCTGGAGGCTTGTCTTTAAAGACTGTATCTTCTCATCTCCCCTGCCATTTCCTCTTCCTTTGCCTCCTAGATGGCAGGTCAAGAGCTCTGCGGCATCCTTCTTCTAATGATCCGATTGCCATGAGCCAAAAGCAGTGCACACGAGGTGATCATGGACTACAAGCTCTGATGTCACATGCCCCAATCACTCTTTCATCCTTTAACCTGAGCCTTTGGACACCGACTCTCAGGGTAGTCCATCTGCATGTAAGTAACCTGACATCCATCATATGAAGAATGCCAGCTCCACAACTCCAGCAAGAGTTCTTGACCACATGCCCCCGGTCCTTGGAGGACCCTACGCATAGCCACCTACTTCATTACATGGCGCCTGGCTGTCATCTAGCCAATGGCGTGTCTGGTCACCATCCCCACTCCCTCCCAGACCCAGCACTTTCATGGCATTCCATCCCATTCTCCAAAGTGTCCCTTACTCTTCCTGCCTTGAGCCACTCACTCACTCACTCCTGAAGGAGCCAGCCCATCACTCTTCTCCAGTGGAAGGCAGCAGAAGCATGGCTGATGGAAAAGAGCTGCACTGAACACTATCAGACATCACTAGGACACACTCTTGGGGTCAAGACCAATAATCCTATAGGAATAAACCTAACAGGGAACTCTTAACAATTCCAAAGTTTTTCTGAACATGTTCAGCTATAATCGTTTTTCTATGCCGGCACCTGAAGGAGCAGGCTTCCGAATGATTCACACTGTGAAGAAACTTAGAAAGGTTCGCCTTGTCTACACCTGCCTGCTCACATCCAAATTTCACCTGTGTTTTAATGCCCAAAGCATTCACACTTCACCTCTGGCACCACTTCAGGTCCAGACGGATTTGAAATCCCAGGAATTCCCTCTGTCGAAATTTCACACTCCACAGCACAGAAAGCCATGTGACTTCCCCAGTACAAGCAGGGGGACATAGAATTGGTGTCTCTAGCATTGGCCACAGATGCCCAAGTCTGGAAATGCAGTGACTGACTGACAAGGAGGTGATGCTGGTGTGGGTAATTCCAGATACTGGTGTTTGGTGCCTTACACCAGGATGTCACTTACTTGACAAAAAGAACTCCAATTTTCTTTCTCCCAGCAGGTCTGATTCTCAGTCAGTAGTTTAAAAATATAAATGATTTGGCCAGTGAGATGGCTCAGCTGGTCTTCGGTGGCCCCTCTGCATACCCACTTAATGGTGACTTCATTGCGTGGCTCTCTGGTTCTAATCTAACCAATGGTTTGCCTGGTCAACATCCCCAGCACCCTCCTAGGCCCAGTACTAAAGGCTTTGATTAGTGCCACCAAGACTGACAACCAGAGTTTGATCCCATGTACACATGCATGCATGTGTATACACACACACACACACACACACACACACACACACACACACACACACACACAATGTGGCATGCTCATCACCTCCCTACAACACAAAATAAATAAATAAAATGTACTATTTTTAAAGTTAACAACAAAAGCCATGAAAGACCAAAGAAACTTGGATGCCCACTTCTCAGAAATCAACCCCAATGGCTTCTCTCAGTAGCACCAGGAGATGACTGTCCCTTTATTCTTTTTCTGCTTTGTGGGTCACCTGGGAGTCACAGTGTACACTCTGTGAACAGAGAATGTGCTGAGTAATTTGGGCGTCTATCTACAACCTGGATAACAAGCAAACCTGAACAGTGCCAGAAGGTCCACGACTCGGGCTACACAGCAAGCAGAGGCTTGGTCCTGGGCCCTGGCCCAGTATGTGGCATTCCCCAGCACATATTCTAAGGAAAGGACGGAAGGCCCCAGGCCCCAGCAGTACCCACTCCCTGCTGGGGATGTCTTTCTGTATGCTGTGAATGTGCTGCTCTGATTGATTGATAAATAAAATGCTGATTGGCCAGTAGCCAGGCAGGAAGTACAGTATAGGCGGGATAAGCAGAGAAGAGAATTCTGGGAAGAAGAAGGCTGAGTCAGGAGACGCTGCCAGCCGCCGTCGCCATGAGAAGCGAGATGTAAAAGTACCAGTAAGCCACAAGCCATGTGGCAACTTATAGATTAATAAAAATGGGTTAATTTAAGATATAAGAATTAGATAGCAAAAAGCCTGCCATGGCCATACAGTTTATAAGTAATGTTAAGTCTCTGTGTGTTTACTTGGGTCTGAGTGGCTGCAGGCCTAGGTGGGATTGGAGAAGACTCCAGCTACAACTCCCAGCTTCAGTCAGGAGGCTTCCAACCAGCCCTCCACATACTACAGCTTCAAAAAGGGCCCTGATCCAAATTCACCAAGTCTGATCCTTGTCAATGCCTTCAAAACTGACATGTGCAGCCTCTGGACTGTGGGGTGCAGGGTAACGGCCACCGTGTAAGCAAACACAGGGCTTTGCTGATGTAGCCATGAACATGCTGTCTCAGCCCTGCACCTCCCTGCTACAAGCCGCAGCACTCACCTTCTCCATCGGCACTCATGTTCTCGTAGGAGTCCCACCGAATCAGTGGGTCCGCTGTGTTATAGTCCACCATCACTCCCTGGTCACTGTACAGATGCTCCGATCCTGTGGGGCGTGACAGGTGCGTTAATCTCAGCAAAGCCCAGGGTCTCAAGACATCTCGGGGAAATTCTAACATGCGAGCCTTGTATTTAACGGTTCCTGCCTAAATCTATAACAATGAGCCTAGTAAAGGAGTGGTAATTTCCTAAGCAATTACAAAGGGAGTTAAAGTTATCGTGTGCCTGCAAATATACCCCTATAATAATCTCAGAACTGGGGAGGCTAATGTGGGATGATCAGGAGGTCAGCCTAGATTACAAAGTGATTTCTGTCCCCAAATAGTAACAAGGAAAAAAAAGTTAAAATTGGAACAGTCATGCACGGGAGGCCTGGTGACAGATAGCAACATTTCACCGGAGTAGTAAAGAAAATTAATTCTTATTAAATCTATTTTCTGAAACACATAGACATTCGGTGTACTGTACTGGCTTTTTCAAACACTTCTTCTGAGGGAAGAAGCAAATGTTTGGTACAACTTCATAGTTCTATAGATGTACGGTGAACCCTCAGGTACCCTAGCCTGCAAGGGCTCCCTCAGGAATCACCACGGACAAGTCATACTACCTTTTGGTCTTTCCCAAGTGAGTGCTAATATCTCAGAGCCACCTCCTGCTTTCTTTCTTTCTTTCTTTCTTTCTTTCTTTCTTTCTTTCTTTCTTTCTTTCTTTCTTTCTTTCTTTCTTTCTTTCTTTCTCTCTTTCTCTCTCTCTCTCTCTCTCTCTCTCTCTCTCTCTCTCTCTCTCTCTCTCTCTCTCTTTCTTTTTTTGGCTTTTTGAGTACCTCCTGCTTATTATCCAATATGCTATTTAAAAAAAAAAAAATCACCCAAGACCAAGCTTAGTAGTAGGGCCTAGAATACACAAGACCCCAAACAGCACCACCATATATAATAAAAATTTCCAAGTATGTGCCAAGATGGGAGGTGTTAATACAAGCTCAGGGTCCTCAAAGCTGTCTCCAGCCTGAGTTAGGGTCTGGCTGCCCATTGTCCTACCGGTGACCTACCTTGAATCTTCTCAGGTGTGGCCGAGAAGACCAATTCAATCTTGCCGTAGTCAGGAAAACGGTCATCTGAAAAATGAACCACATCACACTGTGTACACCCCAGTCCATGCAAGGTCAATCCCAAAGCTACCACAGAACACCCTCGGGCACAGAGTGTCCACCTCTCCCTGGTTTCTCTGAGTTGTTCATCCACAGACCAACTCAGTTTTGCTTCTGTTGGCAGTACCTCTGCCAGCGAGTGGGAAGAAGACCCAGAAGGACAATGCTTCTGACAGAGGGCTCCATCCACTCACCTTTGCAGGCACTGTCCAGCTCCTCTTTCCCAAACAGCAGTCCGTAGCCCTGCACAGCTCCGGTGTGGAACTGCAGGCGGAAAATGACGTCACGGGTGGCCGAGCGGAACTTCTTGTGATAGCACTTGACCTGGTTCAAGAGGGGACGAGAAACAAGCAATGGCTGAGGGGCAGAGCTCAGCACAGAAGTGTGGATGGTGTGGCCCGGGACAGCTGTGGCCAGGAGCTCACACTGGAAATGCCTATCTGAAGATGCCGGGGGGGGGGGGGGGGGGGGGAGTCAGCACATCACTGACCATCCCCTTATGGCCCCCATGTTATCTCAACAGAAGGAAAATCCCCAAAGCCCACAGCTGTTTGTCCCGGGATGGGCCACACCCTTCAGACAGGGAGCTGTGTTAGAAGACTTCCGTGGTCTCTCATCTAGATTTTAGCAGCGGACTGTGAGGATATTCCCCTTTCATCTAAAATCTCCATGCTTCCACTGAATGTGTCTTTGGTTCTCACACCATGGAAACACAGGTTATTGCTGCCGTCTTGTTGAGTACAGGCTAGAATATGGGGGTGGGGCAAAGTGGGGGCTTGGGAAATAGGGGGATGGGGCGTCACAGACAGAGACCCAGCCAGACAGACAAGCCCAAGGGTCCTGGAGGTAGCATTTTAAAGGAAGTACTAGAATCACATCTGCGACTCAAACCAAGGCTGTGGCATCCTACCTCAGGCACAGCTCAAGCCACCTTGGATGGCTATGTTGACCATCAGGGTGCAGACAGTCTACATGGACCGTGGCCAGAGTGTGTGCCTGGTCTGCCCTGTCCCATCTTTCTACCAAAGGCCTCCCAGCATCAGGCCATGGTGAGGAAGAGGTGTGGATCTCACTCTGGTGGCAAAGGAAGAGCCACAAGCCAGCAGTGCCCTGCCAGAGTCTCCATGGGTTCCAGGCAGACTGAGCTGGACTCACCTTTGAGACCACACAGTGCCCAGGGTAGCACACCATGCCATTGGAGACTGTGACAGGGAGGCTTGCTTATGTGGTACAGCTACCTTCTGTCAGAGACTCTTTGTGGTGAATGATGGCTTAAAAACACCGCACCTCACAGATGTCAATGGAAAGCAGGGTACCAATCGTCAGCATCCATCACCCAGGCAAGAGAATGTGCAGCTGACAGCTCAGTCATCCTCTTACCATGGAAACCATCCCAGAAACTCCAGAAAGCAGAAGGCCAAGAAGCCCAGGCAGGAAGGCTGGGAACCACAACCCCTGGGCAGGCCCAGAACTTGTTTACATTGTGCTATCTACCAGGAAACAGTCTGATAAAGCAACAAAAAGGTATAAATAAGCCTGCAAGGGATGCTCCTTGTTGACAAACATGCACGGGTTCCTCCCAGCCCCACCTCTGCTGGGCTGCAGACAAGGGCCCCATCTCCAGTGGTCTTGGCATAGCAAATTTGCAGCTATCTATGGAGAATCAGGAATCAAGAGGCCTGCTTGCTTCCCAATAAATACTGGCATGCTGGCCTCAAGTCTTCTACTCCCTCTTGCAGAGTTCTTAACTCTTCAGCAGGACTCAAACCCAAGATTTGTCCCTGGAATCAAAGACATTCTTCCGGAATATTCTTCTGAGCCCTCGTGTCTCACACTGACTTGCCCTTCAAATGCTTCAACCCTCCTAGCCAGGGGTGATTCCACATTGCCCTCCAATAAGGTCCTGTGCCCTCTCACCCTGTCCTATTCTCCACTGGCTGCCTTGGAAGATGAGAAGTGACCAGGGTCAGGGCGGGGGTGGGAAAGGAAAAGTGAAGGCCCTTTCAAGGCAGTCTTGCTCTCTAACTGTATACCTATTTAAGAGAATAGAAATTTGAAGAACAAGGTCTCAGGAAGTCAGGGCAAGCAGGGCCCAATCGAGCATATGCATGGGAGTGAGTGAGGGCTGCTAGGAAGAAGCGGCCTGTGGACCTACCTGGGTGAATACAGGGGCATCGGGAGATCCCAGTCCCAGCCACAGGGAGATATAATGCAGCCATAGCTGTTTTTGTTCTCAGTGGGTTCTGTTCCCTTCCACCCACCCAAGTTACTGCTATTCTTGTCCTATGGCCACCTCCCTAGTCCTTCCCTCTTCCCCAGACTGTTCCTGGGGTTAGGTGTACTGAGCATACCTTCTACTCTGGCTATCACTCAGCTACACACAAACACTTTGACTCATAACCCAGGCATCCCAACTCTGTCCAAGCCAGGCGTGGGAGGAAAGCGATAGGTATCCACAGGCTGGGCAGCTCTCAAGCACCTTGGGCCTAATGTATCTCCTGCATGCAAATTCTTATTTGTCACATCACAAGGTCTCAAATACTCCTGGGACTGTCGACAAGAGCCATCTGCCACTCAACAATGCTGTGCTGCATTCCTGTGACCGCTCCTGTAGGTATTCAGACAATGCCTCCATCACATCCATGCTTCCTGCTTCTCACTGACCTTACATGGAGCTGTGGGAGCAACAGCATTGCCCCATCTCATCAACTCATGAACATCTGGAGAAATCTCAGGACTTCCCCTCTCTCAGGACTCCCCACAGGCCCCACCAACACAACAGGTCAGACTTTGAAAAGAGGCCTCCTGTTAACCAAGACCCTGTTCTGGTGACCTCTGACGCCCACAAGAAGGTCCACTCAATGTCAGTATTAGTCTTTATAGCATCAGCCGTCAAAGATCAGAACTGTGTTCTGCATGCTGAGTAGAAAGGACAACACTGTGCTTGACACGGGGTCCCAGAGGCAGCTCTTTAAGATAGAAAACATTTTATACAGATTACTAGGAGGCCTGAAACCCCACTTTGGTCCTTGGGCTTTAACTTGAGTCCCCACAGAATATGTCTAGACTACTCCAGTCCTCCACTTCAGATTCTAGAATATTTTCCTTTGAAACAGTTCAATGTGGTGGTCACAGTTTTGTGGTAAGCACCATATTGAATGATGAGGGCAGTCCATCACCAGCTGTCACGGATTCTACCTTGGGCGCATAAGAACATCTGTACTAAACTCTTCAGGGGTATTCAACCTCTCAGGGCCCTTCATTCTCTAGCTGTAAGATGGACAGCAGAGTATATAGCTACTAAGTATTAGGACAGCTTGCAAATCTACCTCTCTGTGACAGCTCCATGATTATATGCACACTATCTCATCTATCCTGCAGACTACTGCATACCTGCAGACTTAACCAACCTCAGAACACACACAGGCTTTTTCCTCATAGCCATTCCCTAAACAATATAGAAAACTGTTTACATGGTACTTCCACTGCATTAGCAGGTGTGGTGAACATTCTAGAGATTGTTCTAAGTATGTGGGAAATGTACACGGGCTGTATGCAAACACTTGGTTGTTTTATACGGAACGTGAACATCTTCAGGTGTTCGTATCCAGGCAAGTCTTAGAGCTAATCACACATACATGTTGATAAACAACCAGGTACATGATATTATTTAATAATTAACTTAATTAGGGTAAGCTTCTGCAGAGGGGTTCTTGGTGCTCAAACCAACTGTTAGTGGTGACGGCCATGGGAAGGTCTGTGTGGGTTTTTCCCTTGCTGTATGAGTAAACAGTCTGGAACCCTTGACCTAATTTTGCTTCCTTACAGTTGCATGAAGATACATTTGCACCCTCAACTGGACGCCAGGATGATGGAGTCCAGGACTAGGTGAAAAGCTGGGTCCTCCAAGCTAAAGTCAAGTACCTAAGCCAAATGTGTATGTAGCACATGCCTGTAATCTCAGCATTTAGAAGGCTGAGGCGGAACAATGCCTGAACTAGACAAGTCAGCTCTGAAAGACAGTCAGTTTCTACCCTCCTCCCCATGTGCCAGGCACTGCCAAGTGAGACCCCAAAGTCCCCTTACATCCTCTAAGCAAAACAACCAGAGGACTAGAGCATCCCCCAAGAGATTTTGGTCTAGATCGGCTTAGTGGGACTCTCTAGGCTAAAGGTCAAAGAGAGCTGCCGTGATGTGATGCCAGATGCTCACATGCATGTGGTTTCAGGTGCTCACAACACTGTCAAAGTCGTGAACAAAAAGCAGTGAAATGTGAGCAGATACTGGCTGCAACAACAACACAGCTGAGACTGTGGTGCTGAACGACAGCACGGACGAAGATCTGACCCAGCTCTAGGTCCACAGCCTTAACCAGGGGAAAAAAAGAAAATGGCAGAATAACGCAGTCGTACATACGACAGCGATCCATCCCCAGCGCCTCTGCTGGGGCAGCTGCGGAGGGACAATTCCACTCTCCCTCATCACACGCACGTGCCCACTGTGAGAAACAACAAACAATGGTGCTATTTGTGCAACTTCTTGAGGAGGCTTTCTTTACCTGTGTTCACAAGCCCAGTCACTGGTCACGGAGCCAGCAACCATAAAGACAAAGTACAAGTGGCTGTGGTTTGCCCAGGCAGGGCAGCAAGATGGAGCATGCCAGATGGAAAGATGTTTACAAGCCCTGGACCAAGTGCTGAGACGGGGAGGGGGCAAGCTGGCTCAAGCCCCAGGCTCCCTGCCAGGTTCCTGGCGGGCCTGGAGCAGTGTGAATTCCTGAGCAGGTTACATAAGCTACAGGCAGCCTCCCCAAGGAAGGGCCTTCTTGCACCTGACCACAGCGTACTTTGTGGCAGGGTCACAGAATCTGACCTTTCGTGAAAAGCGCTTTGTAAATACAGGTACGGGTGGGTTGTGCCATGGAGAAAGGTCAGAGGGATGGCCCAAAGCAGATACATCAATGTCAGCTTCGCTGTCTCCAGTAACAGCGCCATCTGCTGGTCATGAGTCAAAAGCTGATAGAGAATTCTGTTTCCCAAGAAGAGTTTCCCAATTTCAGAACCACCCTTGCTAATCTTTGCCAAGCTGTCTTGATGCAGGAAAGAACAGGCAACTGTAACTGCACACAGGTAAACACGCACTGAAACGAAGGAGGGTTCTGACTGACAAGAGGACAAGGTGTCTCCAGATGAAATAAGATGAAGGACCATCGGGGAAGCCTCATTTCACCAATACAACAACCCAAGGACAAGCCGCTCACATAGAGGGCCAGTGAGATGCTGGGAGGTAAATCTAGACACACATTTTGTGCCCCTTGCAGGCCTTTCCACGTCGTGGTGGCTGCCACATCTCTTAGGAGCCACGAAACCACCCGCACACCTGCACTTCACACATTTGCCCACCTGCAGCCTGTGGGTTTGTACACTCCTCCCACAGCAGGGCACATCAGGCAGGAATGGGCAGAAATAAAGGCCAGCGCCCAAGGGAGAACCACGGGGCTGTCTCATGCCCTGAATGTCTGTGTGGTTCATTTAGAGATGGGCAAGGCTGCAAGGGAGGAATGTGGGTGAGTCCTGAACTGCCAGACCTCAGGACACAGGATTGATGATGGTAAAGGCATGGCTCACTCCCCCGGGAATATTGCCAGCAGAACGTGCTGCAGCATCCCTTCCTTCCTGAACTCCTCAGGTGGGACCAGCAGCAGGGGGGTTTGAGCTATGGAGCAGGCTGCACAGACTCCAATCTGAGAGGTGACTGGGACACCCGATCTTGTACCGTCTGGGCTGAGCACAGCCCACCAGGTATGCCGTAGTCACTCACATCTGACAGGGAAAGGGTCTTTTCCACTCTGACTGGACTTCAGCTCATCTCTGTACACACACCAGCCTGAGTTAGTTATCTGTCTGCCCACTCAGCTAATCCAGCACTTGGAGTCTAAGCTCTGGGAGTAGGCCCTGAGCATCTCGCTACAAATCTTCTATACCACCCAGTTGGGGCCAAAGGTTCCAGGAATTTGTTTAGCAGTGAAAGCTTGCTGTAAACCCCAGAAAAGGTGTCACCAAGAGCACTGGAGCACTGGAGACTACTGTCACTCATATCGCACACTGGAGCACTGGAGTCTACTGTCAATCATACCACACACTGGAGCACTGGAGCCCACTGTCAATCATACCACACACTGGAGCACTGGAGCCTACTGTCAATCATACCGCACACTGGAACACTGGAGCCCACTGTCAATCATACCACACACTGGAGCACTGGAGACTACTGTCAATCACACCGCACACTGGAGCACTGGAGTCTACTGTCAATCATACCACACACTGGAGCACTGGAGTCTACTGTCAATCATACCACACACTGGAGCACTGGAGCCTACTGTCACTCATACCACACATTGGAGCACTGGAGCCCACTCTCAATCATACCACACACTGGAGCACTGGAGCCCACTGTCAATCATACCACACACTGGAGCACTGGAGCCCACTGTCAATCATACCGCACACTGGAGCACTGGAGCCCACTGTCAATCATACCACACACTGGAGCACTGGAGCCCACTGTCAATCATACCACACACTGGAGCACTGGAGCCCACTGTCAATCATACCACACACTGGAGCACTGGAGCCCACTGTCAATCATACCACACACTGGAGCACTGGAGTCTACTGTCAATCATACCACACACTGGAGCACTGGAGCCTACTGTCAATCATACCACACACTGGAGCACTGGAGCCCACTGTCAATCACACCACACACTGGAGCACTGGAGCCCACTGTCAATCATACCACACACTGGAGCACTGGAGCCTACTGTCAATCATACCACACACTGGAGCACTGGAGCCCACTGTCAATCACACCACACACTGGAGCACTGGAGCCCACTGTCAATCATACTATACACTAAGGTATATGCTCACTTGTGAGTGAAGTGATGTCCTTTCATATTTACAAATCAAAAGCCCCAGGACCTCAGAATGACATTTTTATGAAGGGCATTTAACTGAAACTGTCAGGATTGGTTTGGATGAACTGCAACTGGTGTCAATTGTAAGAAGAGGTTAGGACTCAGGGAAGGACAGTCATGTGGAAATGACACTGATAAGACCACCTACCTATGACACACATCAGGAAAGACCAACCCTGCTAACACCCTAACCTTGGACTTCCACCCTCCAAAACCAAGAGAAAAGAAATCCTTGCGTAAGTCGCAAGGTGGGTGAGTGTCCCTTCATCATGGCAGTTTTGGCAGAACACCACGGGCTAAAAGTGCTTTTAGATTTCTGACAGTGAGTTGACCTCTTAGCAGTCACTGCTATGAACTGTACAAGGAAAAATTGCACTCTGTGATGGAAAAATACTCTCGCCAGCTGCCATGTCTCCCTCTCCCTATCTGATAACATTGCAGAAACTGCTGAGCGCGCGCGCGCGCACGCGCGCGCGCACACACACACACACACACACACACACACACACACACACACACACAGAATTATAAACACAGGAAGCGTAGATCAAGTCATAACGCAATCTTAAAATATTCCATGGGAGGAATGAAAAGGGGTGCAGGAAGGAAATCGTCTTATCAAAAGCAAGTATCTCTTGTGGAAAGCTCTAGAACCTGTGTGCCAGCACTTTAATGGAAATGAGTCATCCACGAGGTGCTGTCCTGTAGCATGAAGTTCACTTCCAGACATCCCCCCGCCCCATTCTCCAGCATGGCTGGCTTCTTCTCCACCAGGGCACACCTAGGACACCGTCCCGCTGTCACGCCATGCCCTACACCCATGGATTAGCCATCCCCACTTCTTACAGAGAGTTACCTGCAGCTTGCCTGGAGCAGCACTAATAAGGGCAAGGAGAGAACCAGCCTGGGGCAGGAGGGAGAAAGCGGGACTACTAGTTCAAAGGCTAGAGCTAGTCTGGAGAAGGCTCTGCTCCAAAGGGCCGTATCAGGCCCACAAGGCAAGCACGTAGACACGGCTCCATAGCTATCATGGGTGGAGTGGATGCCACCACTGAATGGTCTGTGCATAAATCACCCTTCTCTAAGCCTGGATTAGACAGAAAGAAGACCAGGAGGTCCAGGGCCTAGTCAGAGACGAGCAGAGGATCCTAGCAAGAAAGCACAGAGAAGCTCCCAAGAGGCTGGACGCCTGGCAGGCAGCAGCCAGGGCAAGCCGGGAGATGCCAACCTGTGCTGTGGGCTAACTTTGTATCCCCTAAACCTCATGGGGCAGTATGAGAATGTGGGAGCTCTGAGACAGGATGTGGTCAGGAGGCCAAGGCCCTGTGAATGCCACTAACTCCCTCTGAGACTCCAGACCCTTTCCTGTAGCGAGTACATAAACAAGAAACCAGATCCCCACTAGATATAGAACCTGCCGGCCCTGGACATTGGACCTCCACCCTGCAGAACCATGAGAAAGAAGGTTCTGTTGCCTGTAAGCTCCTGTGTAAGAACCCGTGAGCACTGTGTAAGCATCTGTGAGAATCCATGTAAACACCCACCCATGTAAGCACCCCAGCGCCACAGTATTCTATGGCAGTCGTCTGAACAAGTGAGGCTAGCCAGGGAACCAGCAAGAAGAAAGAGGTGGGGCCTATGCTCACAACACTGCCAATCAGAACAGACCTTCCGGTCTGGATACAAACTCAGCACAAGCCTCATACTTAAACTCAACTGCAATATACTTCAAAAAGCCCTCCCTACCTGCCATGCCCTGGTCTCTCAGTCCCAGCAGCTCTCTCACCACGGCTCTCCCAAGGGTCGGCAGAGGCTGGCTCCTGGCCTCCATGCCTGGCAGTGCTTTATGGTCAGGGGAACATCCAGGGTAGGCCCCCTGGCTCCTGAGGGCACCCAAACACCCACTGCACCCACCTTCTGCTTCTATTAACACCTCATATTAGGTTGCTTCTAGTTCTGAGGCCAGCCAGCACTGCTCTCCAAGGTACCTTGTGCTCACCGGGGCTGCTGCTGTGCCTGCCTTAATCTCTCCATTTCAGTGACTTGTATGCAGAACCTCACAAGTCCTATGCGTTATAGAGGGGGGCCACACAGTGTGGAAATGTCCTACATGGTATCGTGGCACTGATCCCCACCCTGACTCAATGCCTCCCTTGCCACAGGCCTGACCACCATCCCACCCCAAATAATACCTAAGAGGATCTCCAACTGCCATCAACTGGACTTGCCAGTTCAAGTTGGAAATTAAACTTTTATGAAGGTTTAATACCACCAATTCAAACTTCCTGCAAAGGACCAGAACAAAGCCCCTGAGGTGAATGGCCTGAAATAGTCTGCTTATAAACATAACTCAACAGCATGTCATGAACATGTGGTAAGAACTGCCTCCAGGTGGCCCCTAGATGTCCATCCACATCATTATTTACCTAGCCAGTTGGTAAATGGCAGCAGTCCTCAGGAGCACTTTCTTGAGCTGGAGCAGCAGCCAGCTCCACAGGGACACACAGGGCCAGGAACAGGCCAAGTCCAGGCATGCCCACCAGTAAACATCTCCCTCACCCATACCGAGCTCCATTCCTTCTCTGTGCCACCCAGTTTTTCTCTGAATCACCTCAGTGACCAAGTGTTACCCCCCACCCACAGACCCTCTAAAGCACCCCACATCTCTTGCCCAGAGCCACTTTCCACTGGCCACAGTGCATACAATGTTTACTGGGGCCTGTGTTCTGGCTGTGTTGCCCACTAGGGGGCACACAGCGTAGGGCACGGTGCTTAAGCAGGCAGGGCTCCTCTAGAGGGAGGAGGGGACGGCCAATTAAGGTCGAGTGACCACCGCTCTGATAGTGACAAAGGCTTGAAATGCATCAGGATGACATGATGTTGTCTGTCTCCCATCCTGTCTCCCCCATGCCCACCTGTCAGGCACTGTCCTGGATGATTGTTCCTTTCATGTTCACAAAACTTAAGCATGGTCCTCACTAGGCAGAGGCCAGAGCCCCCCAAAGAAAGGGGTCAGGTATATCGCTTTCAAGCATGATGAGCTTCCTCCCAAAGGCAGACGTGTAAAGGATGGCACTACCGGGAAGCATGGGGACAAGTTGCCATGACCTTCTGGAGCCATCCTCTTCCAGCCTAGCACCTCAATGACTGTCACAAGTATGTCATTGGCTCCCTTGGCCTATGCAGCATCTCCAGATTCTCTTCTACAATGCAGCCTATGTTGCCCGGAGGTACCTCCAGGACAAAAAAAAAAAAAAAAAATCACTCGGTACTTCTGTCCTTTCTGTGTCCAGTGCTAAGACTGGAAACCAACCAACCAACTAACCAACCAAAACAAAAACAAAAACAAAAAAAAACAAAAGAACAACAACAAAAAAAAACAAAAACCAAATGCAAGGGGAAAAAAGATAACTGAGTAAAAATTTGATGACAAGAAGAGAGGGCAAAAGGGAGATAAAGAAGAGAAGAGAAAAAAGAGGGAGGGGAGGAGGGAGGGTGGGAGAGAAGACAAAGGAGGTGGCAAGAAGGAGGAAGGCAGCTGGAGGGGCAAGGAAGCACCTCCCAGGACCCAGCTTCTGCACCATCACTCTCTGGTCGCAGAGGAAGCTCCCAGCTCACCAACACAAAGCTGAGGGAGGTTTAGCATTGCTTTTCCAGGGAGGGAGGAGCTGCACCCCCAGCCTCCAGTCATCCACCACACCTCAGTTTTTCCACTATTCCTTAAGAGTGTCAGCATATCTGTCCTTGTAAACAGGGAGGTGCCCACTCCAGGTGAGCTGTTCATAATAAAATGCAACACAAACTCCTAAATCACCCACCATCCATCTCAACAAAGTAGGTCTGCCAAGACCAAGAAAAGATCATATCTAAATGATTCTACACATGTTAGAAGCTGTACACATGCCTTGCAGGCTTTCAGACAAAACCTTTCCTGAAATTACTTGACACGTAGAGGTTCTTCTGTATTCAAGACAGACAGGAGGTGAAAAAGTAATGTTTAATCTCCTCCAAGAACAAAATTATCTGGAGAAATCACTGTTTTGATCATTAGTCACGCTGTAACAATACAAGTTATACGGTGCACTCTGGCTCTTGATGTTATACTCTGGGAGGCCTGGGATCACACAGGTCAGGGAGTGGGATGCTTAAAAGGGCTGTGGGATCACTGAGTGGGATCACTGCACAGCCCAGCAGCTCTGTTATAAAAGATGGTCAAGGACAAAGATCTGTCACTGTTACTAAAACATTTTTACTCACAAATTAAAGCCCTGAGAGTGATGGCTGTTTCTCTTCTCCCATTGGTTATTACTTTCTTTTCTTTAAGAAGGAGGTCATAAACTAGGTGATATTTTTTTTTTCCCTAAGGCAAAAATCCATTTTCCTTCAGGGTCACTATCCTGGGTAGCTGAGGACAATGGCTGCAGCACATGGGTACTCACCATGATGTCGCCCTTCAGCAGCTGGGCTGGCTCTATGGCAATGCGGATCCTGCTGGGATTTTCAGGGCCAATGTTGCTTCGGATGAAGAAAACAGATCATTACAGTCCTGCGATTTCATGACCACGGTAGTACAAGCTGAGAAAATGGCTAGAATCTGCACAAGCAGCCCAGATCCCAAGTTTGGAGGCTTTACCTTACGGAAATGAGTCAAGAGGTTCCAGAGAGCCCTGAGTTGGGGGGAGTTAGTCTAGCATCATCATAGCCCCAGACTGGAAAAGTCATGCTCAGGGAGGCCTCAGCTGGGAGGAGGGCCGAGCTGGGGACAGACCCTGCTTCTGTGACAACCTGAGGACACAACTTCCCCAGTGTCATGGCGTGGGGGTGCGGGGGGGGGGGGCAGTTTGAGCCCAGAAAGGGAATAATGGGTCTTTCTGAGTGCCACACATTTACTGCCTTCGTCATTTTGTCTTAACGTAAACCAAGTACTACCTACACACATTGCAAACCAAACTAAGGAAGCCATCCATACAGGTTCTGGGGATACATAGCTAAAACACAAAAGAGAAACAAAAACCCCAAGGGATTTGTTCTAGCACTTTTTCAGTCTATCCACTTCCAAACAGTAATGGTTCCCCTCTTCCGTCTCTCCTCTCCCCTGGAGGTCCCACTGTCCAGCCCCTTAATGGAGCCAACTAGAGATTCAGGGAGGAAGAACCTCTCACAGCAGAAACTTGGAGCCCTCCTTTGGGCTTTCGGCATTACTGGCCCGCTGGGTCCACTTCTTCTTGTGGGAGAGACAACCCACTTCACAACCCTCCCCCAAGCCACCCTCGACACCCAGCACAAGCTAGGCACTTACTAGATCCCAGACGTGTACACAGGCTGCATGGCTTGGTAGAGCTTCAGAAAAGGCCGGCATGCTGAAAGAGAGGCACATGCCAAGGACAGACAGGATCATTTAACCCGTGCACAGACGTCCCACCGACAAAGTAACATGGCTGGACCTCCAGCCAGAGGACGACCTTAACCAGAGGGTCATGGAGGCACAAAAGCATCCTGCAGATCAGTAATTTCACCTTACTCCTAATGACCGGGGTGGGGACCAGAAGCTATGGATACCGTCAACTGATGTGGGAGCACCGACTTGGATGCACCAGGAACAGGAGACAGGTCCTGCCTCCAGACACAGGTCCTGTGAGTACCTGCATGGGATGGGGGCAGGCTCTATGCTCTAAGCATCTACATGAAAGAGACAGGGTCCATGGGAATATGTCATAGAGGAAAAAGAAAGGACCCCAAGTTAGGAGATGGACTACCATGCTTCTCTCCTTTTTAGAAACCATGAGAAGCACACAGCTGAACCACAGAGCTGCTGACACAGAAAGACCCTGGCCTAACAAAGAGTGGAACTGTACCTGGGTTACAGGGCCACTTGTCATCCCTTCACAACTGCCTGTCCCTCCTGTGATGGACAGCTAGCTCCCACCTTACAAAGCTGGAGCTCTGCTCCCACACGGGAGCTGTGTACAGCCCTCAGGAAGCACAGGAACAGAATCTCCATACCACAGGAGGAAACGGCTGCTAATTTAGAGCTCTAGCCTGGGATGGGAAGACTCACCTCCTCCAGTGTCAAAGCTGGGGACACCATGCAGGATGACGAAGTGCAGGAACAAGGGTGAAGCGTTCATCTTCATCGCCCCAGACAGCAGCCCGCTGAGAAACTGCACATACCTGCGGGGGGACAGTGGCTAAGACTCCACACAGCTGACTCCCAGCTGCTGAGGCTCGGGAGCAGGCAGTGGGGAATGGGAACTGTGTCGGGAGGCCATGGGGACACCTTGTCCCACTGTGCACGGACAGTAGTTACTGCCCCATGTTTAGGGACGGAGGGTTCACTACCCACAGCCCTGGGAACGGCTGACACTGTCACTTATGTATAAGCATCTCTTTCCCGTGGACACCCACATCTAGGAGGTCTCCTCGCCTGTTCCCCAGCCCCTCACTAGCAAGGCCAGCACCTGAGACAGAATCCTATTGCACAGGTCCAGCAGCTCATTCCTCCCAGGGCTCCCACATAAGCCATGAGGAGCAGCTGCTCTCAAAGGCCCCTAAACCCTGCTCTCCCCACATGCATCTCCTGAGCCCTCTTGTCTCCACTGAGCACGGGGCCACCCAAGGCCACCTATACACTTTGAAGAAGGGATTTTGCCGTGTGAATTCCAAGCGCTGGCCTCAGGCCTCCAAGCTGACTGTTCACACTCTTCTGCACACACGGCAGCCAAGAGAGAAGGCCCTACACTAAACGTGATCAAAGGGTACTCATAAGGCACGGCATAACAGCCATGCCCAGAGTGTGAGCTGCACCCTTGTCACACTCAGATGCTCCCCTGGCCTCCACCTTCCTTCCCTCTGCCCTGCAGACCCGTAGCCTGCTGCCATGGGAGCCCAGAAGCAGCCAATACCCTAAGGCCACTGACTGCACTTCCACTACAGTCAACCAATCTTCACCAGAACCCGCAACCCCTCTTTGGTTGGAATCTGTCTGTTTTCTTGCCTTTCTTCACCAAAGCACTGCACTCACTGCAAGAGGGAAAAAAATCCAAACAAGGAAAGATCCCAAAACATGCCATCAAACTAATGGGCCATGCACCATGTAAGGAAGCAGGAAATGACTGTCACGAATACAGGGACACGGGTCCTCATAGCTCCAAGCTCCTGGATGAACACAGTCATGGGCTCCACCTTACACTAAGAAAACACTTTGAATGCACGCTGGAATGTAGACCCAGCCCCTTATCAACAGCTGAGTTTGTAGGTAAAATAAACCAAACAGAAAACAACTCATGGTCTGTCCTTTCGGAAAGCTTTAGTATAACTCACAAGGATTCCCTTCACTGTAGGGAAAATTCACAGTGACAGACGGGGGGTGTCAGAGTCCCATCGGTCCAGTAGCAGATTGCTCTTCTTGTTAGGATGAGGGCAAAACCTCACCAGTCAGAGAAGCCTGAGGTCCCCCCACAAACTCCCATGGGTATCTGGCCTCCACACTGCTCCATGAGCTTACTCTGACTGTAAAGTTTCCTGAACTGCTGTGTGCAGGTACAGAATGAAGAACCATCTTGTGACCCCATTACTTACGCCCCATACATGGCAGAGCTCACCAGTTGCCTTGGCTCTTTGGCCTTAAGCAAAGGTAATGGAGTTACACACAGGCTCAGGATGGAATACCTAAGACCCTGTTTAAGACAGTGCTTCCCTCTTCCCAGTCCTGGGTAATCCCCAACATTAGGAACTATGCATTCCTGGCTTCTCTTTCCTGTGAGGGGACTCTATGACAATCCAGACCTGGCCTGGCGTGTGTGGCCCTTCAGTGACCCCTCAGATGAGACGGATCTTGACACACAGAGACTTGGAGGTGTGAGGGCTCTGTGTTGGTTATAGTCACTTCCTGCTCTGATGCACACCCCAACCCATGCACTAGGGTGGACAGGGTGCCTGCTCACATCACACATGATGAATGCTGTGTATGTAGTTTGAAACGTGAAGATTTGGGACTCCTACTCTCTGTGGGACAAACTGTTGAGAGAGCTGACACTTCTCCCTGCCCAGAGGTCACCAGCTCCTGTCAGTATTACAGATGGGTAGCTTCCATGATGTCAGCTGGCTGGCTGAGACTGCTGTCCAGGTGTCAGACAACATGAAAAATGTTTTTGGGTTCGGTTTGTTTGTTTGTTTGTTTGTTTTTCTATGCATGGTTACATGCCTGTGATCCCAGCACTGGGGTAATAAAGGCAAGATGATCATAAGTATATGATCCTGAGCTACACAAGACCCTGCCTAAAAATAAATAAATAAACAAATAACTACATAAACCAAAAAAAGAAAAGAAAAAGAGCTGCTTTTTTCCATTGTGCAGCAACAGGTGACAGCAACAAAAATCTGCATCTGCATAAGCTTGCTCACGAGGAGGCTGAGACAGACAGCCACCCATGTGCAGGTGGTCACTCAGGAAGGGAGGGCAGACCTCCACCTCCACCCCAGGTCTCAGTCTTTCCTCACTGAGGAAATTTGTTGTTAATGAACATCACTTCCCAGATGTCCACTAGGGGGTGCTCAGCTCACAGTGGACCCAGACAATGGGAATCACCAGTAAGCCTCAGTGTCTGCAAGTTCTACATCCATAGATTCAACCAAACTCAGTTCAAACATCCTGGAGGAAAAGAGCCTGCATCTTAGTGGAGACAAGCAGGTTATTTTCCTCTAATGACTCCCTATTCAGTACAGCCAATATAGCGCGACAGCTAGGCACTCAGTGTTTACACTGTCTTCAGTGTTATATGGAACCTAGAAGGTTTACAGTTTAATGTCAGAAAGACAAATACTGTGTCTTCTCTCATATGTGAACCTAGATTTTATGCATGTGTTACACACACACACACACACACACACACACACTTTTGGGGGAAGAAAGGGGACCAGTGGGAGGAGGAGGAACAGAATAGGATAATGGGGGTATGGATATGAGCATAAGGCACAATATACATTTATCAAATGTTATAACAGAATCCATTATTTTAGACACTAATAAAAAAAAAAAACCTGAAAACACAGAGAAGGATACACATCAGCTCTACACAAATACCAGCCCATCTTACGCAAAGACCTTGGGTATCTACAGATTATAGATGGGGTCTAGATTCAGTTCCTGCCCAGGAGGTTCTGGGCAATTCCTTCTTTGTCTATGGTTGCTTAGAAGGTTGAATTTCTCAGCCACAAATCCTAAGTTTCTCCCTCGACCTAAAGAGAGCCAATTACGATCTTGACTTTGGAATAATTTCGTGGCTTTGGTCCTAACATAACCTGCAGAACAGCAGCCCCTGTCCACAGGCATTCAGACACCAGTGAGGTGCACAGCCCCATGAGAACAGTCACACACATTCTTCCGCTCTCCGATGTTTCCTGAGGTTTACTGAAACATGCATTCAGTTGCTGGAGCACTCAGTAATGACTTGGTTAGTGTCCTCTAATATAAGGCACCAGGAAAGGTGTCAAGAAAAGAGACAGAAGTAGGCAGCCCTAACCTCCAGAGCAGAGCAGGAGCTTGGAATGCAACACTGAACCTTGCTCTCACTATAAAATATAAGCCAAGAAGGACATGTGAAAGCTGTGAGTGTTTTAAAAATGAGATGTCTTCCCTGTTTCTGCTCCACACTCCAACATCGTTAGACGCTACTGATTCTCTAAGTAGACAATCCCGGCAGCCACGCTTGCCTGCTGGGTCCAGGCATCTGTGGGAGCTGCATCTTGTTTGCACCTCACCCTCGGCGCAAATCTTAGGAATTTGGCCATTCTGGAAATGGCTTAGTGGAAAAATAAATACTTCCTGGTTTCAAAACTGAAACAGGGGCTGTTTTTGTTGTTGTTTTTTGTTTTTTTGTTTTGTTTTTTCAAGACAGGGTTTCTCTGTGTAGTTTTGGAGCCTGTCCTGGATCTCGCTTTGTAGCCCAGGCTGGCCTCGAACTCACAGAGATCCACCTGGCTCTGCCTCCCGAGTGTTGGGATTAAAGGCGTGTGCCATCACCGCCCGGTGAAACAGGGGCTGTTTAAGTAGAACCATCAGGATATGGTGAAGTTTGCAAAAGCGGCTTCCCTGTGGGGCCTGTTGCTCAAAACAGAACATAGCCCTGGCTCCAACCCAAGGTCCCACAAGGTATCCCACATTCTTCCAAACCTAGAACTGTCTGAGCTGACCCAGACCACTAGAGTCACTATGTCTGCTGGCCCAGTCTGCGGTTACACTAGAGAAAGCAGATGGGAAGGATCAAAACGCACATACAAAGGCTTAAGGCTACAGCTAAATCCTGACTCCAAAATGGGAGCCATTTTGCAGCTGCTTCTGCAATTTTTGGACAAATTCTGGTGTTTAGTTTAAGAGAGAACTGCAGTGAAGCTATGTGAGTGCCTTAAAAGAGAGCATCCTGCTCCCTGACAGCTGCATGTCAATACTTCCATGGGCTACGACATGTTGCAGCTAGGACAGGCTGGTAGGAAACATCAAGAGAGATTCTCTCTGGCGTCAAGGAGCTGATACTGTAGAGTAGAAGTCAGCCTGTGATGATCTGAAACCCCCATTTGTGTCAATAAAGTTTTATTACAACATAATCACAGTTACTCGTTTCCATACTGGATACGGCTGGTTTGTGTTGGAACACTGGTGAGTGCAAAACCACACAACCGTAAACATCTACCTATCAGCTCCTCCATCAAGTTTACTGACCCCTGTTCTAGCAGACAAAAGTGAGGTCAACATGATCATGGAAATTAAAGCTCATGCTTTGAAGGAGATGATGGTCCTCAGAGCTGAAATGAGAGGTGGCCCTGAGTCTTCCTCTCTGGAGTGGCCCACAGACTTCAACAGACACAGTTTTCACTAGACATATAGGATGACTCACATCCTTGCCCTGGGAAGCATCAAACCCCTCCCTCACATTCTCAGGCAGGACCCAAAGGCAATGCAGAGAAGAGGTCAGAGGACCTCTGGCCCACAGACAGATACATATACATACCTCTTCTGGGAGGGCTCCATTAAAGCTGAGACCTTGTCATCATAAAACTTCTTCATTGCAAACCTGTCCAGGGCCTGGTCAGCACTGGGGAAGCAGAGGTGGGGGTGGGGAGAATGAATAAATATGTTAGGTCAGTGGTATCGAAGCCCCTCAAGGACAAATGGCCAGAATGCACATCCCATGTCTATCAGTGACACCGGCCCACACACCGCCCAGCCCAAGATTTTTGTGCAGGAGTGCACTCAGCTCAAAGCAGGAGCCATACCAAACTGCTCTCAGAACTTCCTTAACTAAGGGTGTGATACTTTGATGTTCCACTGGCTCACAGGAGAGGAACTGGCTGAAGGCCGCAGCCTCAGGACCCTGGGGATGCGAGGAAGAAGCTTAGCGTGTACACGTAGTGTAGTGTCTACGCTGTGAAGTCTTAGAAGAATAATACATAAGACTTGGTAAGGAGCTTCACAAAAGGACTTGGAGGCTGAGGACAGGGCAAGATTGATGGCTGAGAAGGTGTGTGGGGGCGTCAGCTTCATTGGGTATTTCTAAAGTAACTCCACAGAAAGTGAATCTACTTTGCAACAGCCTAACGGACCTTCAACCCCACCCTCAATGTTCACATTAGAATTTACAGAACCTTCTGGAAACTTCACTGTGGGGCATTCTAGGGTTATTGACCCGACTTAAGCCATGAAATAAGACTTATTTAAATCACAGGCATCCTTAAAAATCAGATAGGCAGCCAGGCATGGTGGCACATGCCTTTAATCCTAGCACTCAGGAGGCAGAGGCAGGCAGACATCTATGAGTTCAAGCCCAGCCTGGTCCACATAGTAAGTTCCAGGTCAGCCAGGGCTGCAAAGTTAAGACCTTGTCTCAAAAAAACAAAACATCAGGTAGGCATATGAGTTTTCCATGGAAAATGTGTATGTACCCTCCAGAAAAATGACACATTAAGGAATACTGAACGTGACATTCTCAAAACACATGCAGAGATAAGGAGGACGAAGGAAAATACTCTAAGTCAAGTTCAGTGTGAGTGAATGCTTAACTCACTGCGTGTATTTGTTTCAACACAACACAGAGCTTGGCCAGTGAGGCTGTCACAGATGGAAGGGTCCATCTGAGCCCAGAGCACGTCAAATAGCAAATGGATGTATCTTTCAAGCTGAAAGACATAGTTTCATATCCCGTCTTTTGACTTTTAAGCATTCTCTTTTCTGGAATCCATTCATTCGATTAAACTTCGAGAAAACACCCTAGCTAGTGTTGGTGTTTAGAAGTCCCAGAATGCTTAGTTTTAACTTCCTTCATCTTCTAAACTCTTCAGGGTGCTGGGAGCAAGAATGCTCTCCGTGTGTGACTTGCAGTCTCTGTTGTGTGTTACTTGTGGCTTGTAAAAAACTTAAATCAGGTGTGTCCCCAGGGGCGTCTAACATATAACCTAAGGGGTGAGGGGGATCAGGCGCATGTGTAAGAACAGCAGCTCAGGGAACAACCTGGGTTCTAAAGAAAAGGGAAAGCAACCTGGGTAGGAAAACACAGTAAATGTGTAATAACCACAACCCAGGATGGCAGAGACTCACCGCCGCTAGAGCTGTTATCAGGGCAGATGCTCAGGAGGTAGGATTAACTTAGAAGAGCAAGAGATAAAAAGCACAGTGATGGCCACCCGCTTAACTGGAAAACACTCAATACCGTGACCCCTGCTGACCGGCAGCATCGGTGGCTGCTTGGACCCCAGTGTGATGCTATGCAAAGCACTCTACAGGTAGAGACATGCAGAACGGCCACAGCACAAGGAGATTCAACTAGAGTTCCTGTGGTTCAGATAAGGACAGGATGCCAAGGCCCAGAGAGACCCATGCATGCTTCCTGACATTTGCATGTGATGTACCAATGACACAGGGAGAGAGAGCAGAGTTGTACAGCTCTGAGGGTTTGCTTTAGGGAAGCAAGGCTGGTTCCCCAGATGCAGCGGTCTCTACAGTTGGGGAAACTTCTCTAAACAGTACTCACTCGGGTGGTCTGTATTAAGAAACAAGTGGGCAAAGTGTGGTCTCTGACCAAATTCCTTTCACATAACTGAGGGGCCAATGTGACCGGGAATCTGGATGTGTCTGGCACACACATGATGCTTATTCAAACCCACAGGGTTCTGCTTTTCACCCTGGGGTAGGGTTTCCTCCTTGGCAAGCGCCAGCCTCTCAATGTGTTTCCAGAGAAAACATTCCAAAAGTCCAATTTTGCTCCTTCACACTGCAGAGGAGAAGGTTCAGAAGTGGGATGATGAGAAGGCATCTATTTCCTCAGGATGGAATGGCCTGAGCACACAACACAGCTATTGAGACGGCCAGGAGTGGGCAAATAAATGCACAAGCCACCAAGAATGGTATTTCCTTTCCGTGTGCAGTGCTGGGGAGGAATCTGAGGTTCCTTTTGCATCTGCTAGGTAAGTGAATTACATTAAGCCACACTCCTACCCAACCATGAACTTTTCTAAACTGAAGTTTTAGCCTTAATGGAGGCCTGTGCCTCAGAAGACAGGAAACACCCTGACTGTCCAGTGCCTCAATAGCTGCACTAAGACCAAGGTCCTATTATCTTAGAGGAAGACACACAGTGGACTTCCCAAAATATGTTTAAAAAAATTATACTTGTCAATATCACGATGTACAGGGTGTGAAGTGATCCATGGTGACATCAGCCTGCCATTTT